>NC_067222.1:18591737-18926737 GCF_019924925.1 Ctenopharyngodon idella | reverse complement strand
GTGTAGATTTAGCAATATGGCGGGTGTATGATGTATATTACGATGTTATGATGAACTATATGCCTTTCTACCGACGATCTGAGTTGTTCAAAGCGTTTGTAAGGATACTGATTGTTAGAAGGCAGCTGTCTGACTCTGAGATGATGAACAGGAACATGGTTTGTGTAACATTAGCAACACATTATTAACTGTTTAATAACATATTCAAGCAAAAGGCTAATCATATTAATAACCGTTATGTGTCCAATGTTGTAAAGAGCGATACCATTGTGCAGCGTTTACCTCAGTAAGTTGACTGAGTGGATCTGAGCTGGCGTGAGCGAGTGGAGGCGGGCCTAATTAGCATAGTCATAGATCCATGTATACTAAATGAGGCAAGGGTGTAGAGTTACAAAAAACATTTAAATATGTAATTTTGGTGATCAGAGATGAGTTTTAAAGGATACAATTATTGACTACAGGGGACTTTAAAAGAATCTTTGCATTGACAGTGCATAACTTTAAATATACATAGGCTGCACATTTATACACAAAAATTGTGGTAAAATAAACACAATTACTCACAATTTCTACCCAATAAATATATTAGAGCGTGGCATAACTAGAATGATTATTATTATTATTTTTTTATTTTTTTTTTTTTAATGTACATGACTTTTCCAGGTCTAGAAAATCACACTTTTGAAGGTTCTCCAAGACCGCGGGAACACTGAATCTTCAATGGAAACAAACAGTTGTGTGGATGGAGGGGACTGAATTAAAATGAGAAATATCTTGATATTTTGTTGTTTAAGCTTATTTTAATGGTTGGTTTATCTTATTTTAAGTCATCTTGAGAACGTTTTGTAAGTTTACTGAGGCCTCGGACCCCTGGTTGAGGACCAGTCCCTTACGAAAATTAACCGTGGTTCCCTTTTAGTCGATCACGTTCGACGTACGTCAGTAGTGACCGACGAATTGGGATATTGCCAGAGAGCCCTATCAGCTTCGAGTGAACTAAAACAAGCCAATGGAATTGGCGTGCGATATTTGCATAATGCGCACCGCCCCCACCAGATGGTATACATAGGGGAGCAGATGCCATCGCACTCTATCTTTCGCTTCGGAGCCAACCTGTGTGTTCCTGCTATTAGACTGAGAGTGACTTCTCAAGCCTTTAAAGAGCTTTGTTCTACAGTGCTGGCGTTATGGCACCGTACAGCGAGGCCGTGAGCTTTCCCAGAGTGAGCTTCTCGAGCTGTTTACACAGCTCTCAACTGCTGTTTTCACAGCATTATTTGCCCCGTTTGGTTTGCGATTTGGACCAGTTCCTCTGTGTCTGTGACTCAGGGAGTGAAAAGTGTGCCTGCAGTCACATCGCAGCTGTTCCCTGTGTGCTTCGGCACAAAGAACAACTTCTAAAAGAGCTTCACAGACAGACACTGCGTCTTTTTCAAGACGTCATTCTGTCTGTGCGTTTCTGGAGGCGGTCGTTTCCTATTCTCACTGACGGCCACAATCGCTTTCTCTCATGTCTGCTTATCGTGCTGAGACTGTGTTTGTGGGTGGTTCATATTCTCTTGTGAGAGCATGCCCACGTCGGTGCATTGTTCATCTTGCCTTTCTCGTAAGGGCTTGAGCGCTCAGCGCGCCGTGCGCCGTCGAGCTGCCGGCTGACAGCGCGCGTTGCCATGGCAACCCAGCGCGTTGTTCGGCACTCTAGATGCGTGGTCGAGACTCGAGCACCTCAAATGAGGTGGAGTCCAGTTAGATGGCCACGTTCACTGTTCCACATGGCTGGTAGCTTCTGGGTGGATTGCTGGTCCTTCTCATGGGGGACCTAGCGTCTTAGTCAGGGCTCCAGCAGAGGATCAGACTGCTACATCGACTGCTACATTGGAGAGAGGGTTGTTGGGATCTGGACATGAAGATGAGGCTGAGCATCCCACGGTTGTGATGTGCTCATGCTGAATCAGATTCAGAGTTAACGACCATGCTTTCCCGGGCCCCTGGGGGCGTGGTGTGACGCGTTTTCGCCTTGCCCCGCCCCCTGTCTTTAGCCCGGACGTGCATGAAAAACTTGGCAGTTTGGAAGCCTTTTTTGGTGCCAAATATGAAATGCCAAAAGGGCCATAATCTGCATTAAAACTTTTTTCTCTCTCACTACCCTCTATGGTGGGGTGGCAGTGCTACGGACACACCACCTCTGCCCTGCATGGGTCTTGGCCCTCGGCAAGTCTGTGAAAGGCCAAAGCACTCATTGCATTGGGTAGTTCTGAGTCGGGGTTGAGCTACGCATGATGCAAGTCATACCGCAGGCCCCTGGCCAGACAATGTCCACCATGGTGGTCCGGAAACACCCCTGGCTAGCCTTGCGAGGTGTGTCGTCATCAAAGTACGCTTTCTCAATGCTCTCATCTTACAAGCTGGCCTAAAACCCAGCCCGCTCAGCCCGCAGCCAAGCCACTTGGCTAGCGAGAAGTGGTCCTGGAGAAACGGGCGACCTGGAGCTGAGGTAAACAGTTCTTCGGGAGACGATGCCCGCATCGCTCCCTTCACGGACGAGGGCCGGGTGGAGAATTTTGGTCTGTTCCACCGCTGGCCCACGAAGTAGAACTATTTTCTAATCCTCCAGGTCCCAAGAGGGCGGCGGCTGGCAGTGCACGAGGCCCCGCCTCGCCACTCTCAGCCCCCTCTCACTTCGCCAGCAGGTCCCAGTGTGTTGGTCGAGGCTACCTTTCATGTGCCGTCTCCCATACACACTGCCACCTTGCAGAGTCTGACCTCACTTCAGGTCGCTATGCCGTCCGAGTCGGGTCCCAGCACTCTACCTCACTGCCCCACGCCTGGTACGTCTGTGGTGCATTTGGTCCCGCTGGCTCAGTGTCTGGAAGCCTGGCTAGCGCTTCCCAGCCCGTCCCGCTGGCTCATTCATACCATCAGTTCGCCCGGCATCCCCCGGTGTTCAGGGGAGTCCATCACACTCGTGTGTCCCTGGACAATGCACCTGTTCTCCGGGTGGGGATTGCCTTGACACAGGAGATTCTGCCTTGACACAGACCCTTTCTGCGGTTTGCATTCGAGGGTCGGGCATATCAGTACAAGGTCCTACCCTTCAGGCTGGCCCTGTCGCCCCGCATCTTTACGAAGGTTGCGGAGGCGGCCATTGTTCCACTCAAGGAACAGGGTGTTCGCATTCTCAACTACCTCGATGACTGGCTCATCCTGGTCAGCTCACGAGAGCAGTTGTGCGAACACAGGGACATGGTGTTAGCTCACCTCAGCCAGTTGGGTCTTCGGGTCAACTGGGACAAGAGCAAACTCGCCCCCGGGCAGAGGATCTCTTATCTCGGTATGGAACTGGACTCGGTTGCCCGGACAGCGCGCCTCACCGAGCAGCGCGTCCAGTCAGTGTTGAACTGCCTGAGTACGCTCAAGCGCAGGACAGCGGCCCCACTGAAACTTTTTCAGAGGCTCCTGAGGCATATGGCATCTGCAGCCGCAGTCACGCCGCTCGGATTGCTTCATATGAGGCCGCTTCAGCACTGGCTCCATGGCCGGGTCCCGGGATGGGCGTGGCAGCACGGTACGTTCCGTGTTTCCGTGACACCGAACTGCCGCCACACCCTCACCCAGTGACGGACCCTTCATTTCTGCGGGCTGGAGTTCCCCTCAAACAAGTGTCCAGGCATGCTGTGGTCTACACAGATGCTTCTGCCACGGGGTGGGGAGCTATGAACAACGGGCATGCAGTGTCAGGTCTGTGGACGGGGCCTCAACTGCATATCAATTGCCTCGAGTTGCTAGCAGTACGTCTTGCACTGAGCCGCTTCAAGGAGCTGTTGACAGTCAAGCACGTACTGGTCCGCTCGGACAGCACTGCGGCCGTTGCGTACATCAACCTTCAGGGTGGTCTACACTCCCGCCACATGTCGCAACTTGCCCGCCATCTCTTGTTATGGAGTCAGAAGCATCTGAGGTCGCTTCGTGCCATTAATGTCCCAGGCGTGCTCAACCGTGCAGCCGACGAGCTCTCACAGCAGCCTCTGCTTCCGGGCGAATGGAGACTCCATCCCCAGGTGGTCCAGCTGATTTGGCAGCGCTTCAGCGAGGCACAGATAGTTCTGTTCGCCTCCCCGGAGACTGCCCACTGCCAGTGGTTCTATTCCCTGACCGGCGGCACGCTCGGCACGGATGCCCTGGCACACAGCTGGCCCCGGGGCCTACGCTAATATGTGTTTCCCCCAGTGAGACTTCTCGCACAGCTCCTGTGCAAAGTCAGGGAAGACGAGGAGCAGGTCTTGCTAGTGGCTCCATATCGGCCCACTCGGACCTGGTTTTCGGACCTGGCGCTCCTCGTGACAGCACCTCCCTGGCCCATTCTCCTGACTCAGAGACGGGGCACCCTCTGGCACCCGCGTCCCGACCTGTGGAAACTCCATGTGTGGTCCCTGGACGGGACGCGGAGGTTCTAAGTGATCTCCCCCAGTCGGTTGTAGACACTATCACTTGCGCTAGAGCTCCTTCTACTAGGAACCTCTATGCGTTGAAGTGGAACCTGTTAATCGAATGGTGTTCCTCTCACCGAGAGGACCCCCGATCATGTTCGGTCAGGTCTGTGCTTTCCTTCCTGCAAGAGGGCTTGGAACGAAGGCTGTCTCCCTCCACCCTCAAGGTGTATGTTGCCGCACATCACGATGCAGTTGAAGGTAAGTCGTTGGGGAAGCACGACCTGATCGTCAGGTTCCTGAGGGGGGCGAGGAGACTGAATCCACCTCGCCCTTCCTCTATACCCTCTTGGGATCTCTTCCTGGTGCTTACATCTCTCCGGGGTCATCCCTTCAAGCCTTTGCAGTCAGCCGAGTTAAAAGTACTGTCCCTTAGACCGTCCTCTTGGTTGCATTGGCCTCGGTGAAGAGGGTAGGGGACCTGCACGCATTTTCGGTCAACGAATCATGCCTGGAATTCGGGCCCGGTGACTCTCACGTTATCCTGAGACCCCGGCCTGGATATGTGCCCAAGGTTCCTACCACTCCCTTCAGAGATCAGGTAGTGAACCTGCAAGCGCTGCCTTCGGAGGAGGCAGACCCAGCCCTAGCTTTGCTCTGTCCCGTCTGCACTCTGTGCCTGTACGTGGACAGAACGCGAAGCTTCAGGACCTCAGATCAGCTCTTGTCTGTTACGGAGGCCAGCAGAAGAGAAAGGCTGTCTCCAAGCAGAGGATGACCCACTGGATAGTGGATGCCATCGCCCTGGCGTTTAAACCCAGGGCTTGCCTTGCCCGCTCAGGTTGAGAGCCCACTCCACCAGAGGAGTTGCCTCTTCCTGGGCGCTGGCGCACGGCGCCTCGCTGACAGATATCTGTAGAGCTGCGGGCTGGGCGATACCTAACACGTTCGCTACATTCTATAGCCTTCGTGTAGAACCGGTATCTTCCCGTGTACTCGCTTCCAGCAGCCGGTAGACACGAAGAGCCCGTTCTAGTGTCGGCTTGCAATGCCACTCCCGCCCCCTGGGCCAGATACGTGCATCCTTTTACTCCAGTCGAGTTCCCCGCTTGGCGAACCCTGTCGAGTTCTGGATTCAGTGTTGTTGCTGTAGTTGATGGTACAATGACTAAAAACAAAACAGAAATAGAAAAATCATATTTGAATGCATGAACACAACATCAAGACATTTCTTTCACAAACTGAGACTGATTTATTTCAGCTGCTGTAGTCCAGATCAGATCCGTATCAATGACTCAGTTATTGTGCTGAAGATGTTCACACTAACATGAGATGACACCATCAGCTCCTCCTGTGGTTGTGAACTTCCTCTGATCCGAACTGAGTGTTTAAATCCAGCTAGAGTTGATATATAGTGACACTACACCAGTGCATGATGTCAAGTCACCTTTATTTCTATAGTGCTTTTTACAATGCAGATTGAGTCAAAGCAGCTTTACAGTAAAAAAAAATCAATAGATATTAATTTTAGTTAGTTTTCACTTACTGTAATGAGAACAGCTGTTCTTTTTGTAAACAACACCCAGAAACTTTAGTGCATTTATTTTGTGGAAAGATTTTTCCCTATTTGTTATTGAGAACATTGATAAAGATTTTTCTTTACTTTGGGAAAATGTTTTGTTTGGATTTGTTAATTGTAAAAAACAAACAAACAAACGAACAAACAAACAACAACAACAACAAAACCAGCTACACTGTAAACAAAATGCTGAAATGCATGCCAGCACAGGGTGCTAAAAGTTTACCATTAATGGAAATAATGTTCAAAGACCATCAACTGAAGTAACGTTTAGACAGAAAAAGAGAAGAGACGAGCAAAAACACAAGAACTACAACTGACTTCCAGCCACAGCCTTAGATGAAATCAACTGCAAAAGAGCAGAAGCTTATGACCCTGTAGGCCAAGACTGAAGCTAAGCAGGGTTGAGTCTGGTCAGGAGTGGATGGGAGACTCCTGGAAGACTAGTCTGCTGCTGGAAGAGGTGTTAGTGAGCCCAGCAGGGGGCACTGCTCACCCTGTGCTCTGAGTGAATAGATCCTGAAAGATCAAGTAGATCAAAACTTTATTCGAGCACAATGTGTTTTTAAAATCTTTCAGATTATCAAAACACTGCTGGATCTCACGCTGAAGAATGACAGAGCTACTATACAGTGCATCCGGAAAGTATTAACAGTGCTTCACTTTTTCCACATTTTGTTATGTTACAGCCTTATTACAAAAGGGATTAAATTCATTTTTTCCCTCAAAATTCTACAAACAATACCCCATAATGACAAAACAAAAGAAGTTTTGTTTGACTTTGCAAATTTATTAAAAATGAAAAAATCAAATGTACATAAGTATTGACAGCCTTTGCCATGACATTCAAAATTGAGCTCAGGTGCATCTCCTGTTTCCACTGATCATCCTTGAGATGTTTCTACAACTTGATTGGAGTCCACCTGTGGTAAATTCAGTTGATTGGACATGATTTGGAAAGGCACACACCTGTCTATATAAGGTCCCACAGTTAACAGTGAATGTCAGAGCACAAACCAAGCCACGAAGTCCAAGGGATTGTCTGTAGACCTCCGAGACAGGATTGTATTGAGGCACAGATCTGGGGAAGGTTACAGAAACATTTCTGCAGCATTGAAGGTCCCAATGAGCACAGTGGCCTCCATCATCCAAAAATGGAAGAAGTTTGGAACCACCAGGACTCTTCCTAGAGCGGGCCGCCCCTGCCAAACCGAGCGATCGGGGGAGAAGGGCCTTAGTCAGGGAGGTGACCAAGAACCCGATGGTCACTCTGAAAGAGTGCCAGCATTTCTCTGTGGAGAGAGGAGAACCTTCCAGAAGAACAACCATCTCTGCAGCACTCCACCAATCAGGCCTGTATGGTAGAGTGGCCAGACGGAAGCCACTCCTCAGTAAAAGGCACATGACAGCCCGTCTGGAGGACTCTCAGACCATGAGAAACAAAATGTTCTGGTCTGAATGGCAAGCGTCATGTCTGGAGGAAACCAGGCACCGCTCATCACCTGGTCAATACCATCCCTACAGTGGAGCATGGTGGTGGCAGCATCATGCTGTGGGGATGTTTTTCAGCAGCAGGAACTGGGAGACTAATCAGGATCAAGGGAAAGATGAATGCAGCAATGTACAGAGACATACTTGATGAAAACATGCTCCAAAGTGCTCTGGATCTCAGACTGGGGCGAAAGTTCATCTTCCAACAGGACAACGACCCTAAGCACACAGCCAATATAACAAAGGACAACGGGACAACGCTGTGAATGTCCCTGAGTGGCCCAGCCAGAGCCCAGACTTGAACCCGATTGAACATCTCTGGAGAGATCTGAAAATGGCTGTGCACCGACGCTCCCCATCCAACCTGATGGAGCTTGAGAGGTCCTGCAAAGAAGAATGGGAGAAACTGCCCAAAAATAGGTGTGCCAAGCTCGTAGCATCATACTCAAAAAGACTTGAGGCTGTAATTGGTGCCAAAGGTGCTTCAACAAAGTTTTGAGCAAAGGCTGTGAATACTAATGTACATGTGATTTTTTTTTTTTTTTATAAATTTGCAAAGATTTCAAACAAACTTCTTACATGTTGTCATTATGGGGTATTGTTTGTAGAATTTTGAGGAAAATAATTATTTTAATCCCTTTTGGAATAAGGCTGTAACATAACAAAATGTGGAAAAAGTGAAGAGTTGTGAATGCTTTCCGGATGCACTGTAATTAATAGTGTGAAATTAATGACATGTCATCCATATAATCATAGAATAGACTCAGAATGAGATTGGTTAATCAGGTCACTACATGATGATTATATCTTTTTCATCAATAAGTAGCCAACATCATCTGATCACATTTTCTCTTGTTTTTCCCGCCATTAAAAAAAAAAAAAAAAAGTCAAGAGTCAAACTGCCCAACTAAAGCAAACACTGATCACCAAATTATACTATTGATTAACTATTGACTATTGATTAAACTATTGATGATATTTTTAATAAAACATCAACATCTAAACCTCTGATTAAACCTTGATTACAATAAGAACTTCTGTAGACGTCTGGCAGAAATAAATCAGTCTGGTTAGTAATAAGTGAAGCTGGTAATGCTGTTTGTGGAGTTGTTTAATCCTCCTCAGCTGGAATCTTGAGAGATTTCATGCCTTCTTTTATCTTTAGTTGATTTCATATAAGGCTGTGGCTGGAAGTCAGTTGTAGTTATTGTGTTTCTACTCATCTCTTCTATTTTTTTTTTCTCTTTCCTTCAGTGATTCTGCTTGTCAACAGCAGGTGTTAATCACTAATGCTCAGTCATCACTTGATTAATTACTTATCTCATTAACTTCAACACTGCTTCAGGGGCCGTTTACACGACACCATTTTCCACTGAATGTGGAAAACTTTTTAGGCATTTTGGCTGTTCATTTACACAACAACGGCGTTTTGGGGGCATGAAAATGCAAACTTTTGAAACCGTGTTTCAAAGTGCATGTTTTTTTCAAAACAATACCATTACCTTCTCCGTGTAAACAACAAAGACTCAAATCTGTGAAAACAGTATCGTCATGCACATGTGTATTATGTGTTTAGTCTACAGGCATGTGTGTTTGGCGCGAGTGCCCTGTAAAAAAATGCATATGTGCGCAGGCGCGTAGTCTTTCTTTACATTCCCAACTACTGGCCTGGCAGTATAATGCAGTGATTTTAGTCATTTTCGTGGATCCACATGAACAGGCATTGTTTTGTCAACATTGTCGTCTGTGCAGAGGAAGAACTTTTCTGTTTTTAGCACATTGTTGTTGTGTAAACATACCCTCAGTGTTACTTTAACACTCTGAGTGTGACGCATATAAACACCAGCAGTGTTATTTTAACACTGAGGATTTTGCTGTGAAAAGCGATAAATAAAACACAAAAATAAAGGGCCTTGAGTGTATTTATGATCAATAAATGTGCTCTTGTGTTCCTTTTGATTGAATGTTTTGTAGCATTATACTTGAGGGAGTGTCAATGCTATTTAATTTTGAATGCATTTTGTTAAAATTTAACCTGAAGAAATCTTGAATCACCCATGTGACCATCAACTCCACCCTCTTACAACACTGACCAGTGTCACAATTCCATTGTATTTTGGTCTTGGTTTCATTTTCAAGAACTTATAGTTTGTTTGTCTCTGTTTTCCAGTTTCCCTTTGTCCTGTGTTCCCGGTTCCCACTCATCGTTTGTTGGCATGGTTACTAAGTATGTTAAGTATGTTACTAATTAGAGCACAACTGTTTTGAATGTGGTTTGTTTGGCTGTGCATTTCAGACCTTCAGTTCTACCATAAAGACTCAGAGGGCAGGTAAACGTTTACATGTTATTTATTCCGTAAAGTATAAACAGATGGTAGTGACAGACGGTACAACTAAACATGGTACAAGGTTTCATGCTTAGTTGTACTGAAGTTCTTTGGCGTAGGCCCATCCTTCGTCCGAATCCTGGGGATGCAGATTTGGCTGATCCTGCCTGAAGATGAAGGTAGGGGCGGAGCCTACCCCCAAAGAGAAATTGATACCCAACAGTTGAGGTTTTCAAAATTGCATTACCTGGAATGGAACGACCAAAAGGTTAGTATTAAATTATGACAAATGAAGGCATACATAAATATTAATAAGCATTGACTGATAAAGATATGGTGTGAGAGGCCCCATTAAGCTGATTAACACAGAAAGACCACGAAGGTCATGTACCTTGTAAAGTCAATATGGGCCAATTTGTGAAGACCCACGATAGGCAAAGTTACATAAAACAGACTTACCTGGTGGCAATGACGAGTTATATGAAGAGCCAAGATAGGCTGTTATGTGTAGAACCACAATATGCCATTTAATGCGAATTTGTTATAATGTAATGTTATAATGAATAATGTTAGGCAGTTTGATGTAATGGTAACGGTATTCCCAATGACTACGATCTGCCCGATGGCAACTATATGCCATGTAATGCTAAAAGTCATGATAGGCCATTTAAAGCGAAGGCAATGATAGGCCATTTAATGTGATGGTGACTATAGACTATTTAATGTTATGGCAATGATATGCCTGATGACAACTATATTCCATATAATGCGAAAAGTCATGATAGGCCATTTAAAGCAAAGGCAATGATATGCCATGTTACGCAAAAGCCACGATCAGGCTGTTATATGTGAAGGCCACGAAAGGCCCATTATGAATAATAATGAAAGGTCACGATAAGCCAATGATGTAAAGGGACGTATTTGTGAAGACTGAAGCTGAAGATAAAGTAGAAAACGATGACACCACCACCAGTAGCTAGCGAGCAATAATCAACATGCCTTGATTATTACTATGAGCGAATGATGAGCATTTGAGTTATTTTAGGTAAATAATGAAAGGTATATATAGTTTCTAAAGGAAAGACTCATTCGATATGCTTGGGCGTGACTCCCGCTCACGGCTAGATAGAACTAAGCAGACAGAACTTCGTCTAACCGTCAGAACCTGCCGAGAGAACACCCAAAAGAAATTAACCAGATCAGCATGACATAAGTACAAGAATACTCGAAATCCATGACGCAGATAAAGATTGAGAAACCTCGTCGTACAATGCCCTTGCAGAAGGGAAGCGCTTTACTAGCTAAGCTTTACTAGCTAAGCGTTCACTTCCGTATCTATTTGTTCTTGGATGGACACATACACACAGATTTATGTCAAAATGTCCTTGTACACGCAGTGTGTATGACTTAGGTAACGTGAAAAAAGAAAACTAATGTGTATCATTATAGGGGATCCGCGCATTCGATCTTACAGTTACAGCAGGCTTGCTGCTTTCAGTGTCATGAATGTTAACGAACAACAAAATACAAAGAGGAAATCACTTTTGCAGCTTTAGAGACAATATGTAAGATTAAAATATACAAAACCACTTGCTCAGTGTTATATTTTTCGTTGTATACTTTGTGTGCCTTACCTTATCCTAAATGTTACCAAGATTTGTAAATTCAGAGAAATTCAAAAATTCAAAATAATGCCCGTCCCTTGTCGCCTGTCAATGACGTAATATCTGCAATTCTGCATTATCCCTGGATTCCTCTTGTACTGCATAGTAACCATGGAAACAGATATTGACAGCTGCGTGATGAATTAATGTTATGTGGCTCAACACGATGGAATGTTAGAATATCATCAGTATGATATTCTAATGTTGATCTAGCTTACAGTCAACAGACTAATACATAGAATAGCGTTCCACAACTTTTTAATGCTCAAATGCAGTTTAGTATGATGTTAGACCAAGTGAAACAGCGCTGCGTTACCTCACAAATTTAATTCGTAAAATAAACTTACCTGTATGAGTAGTATTTCAGCACTTGCAAGTACTTCGGTAGAATGAATTGTCCTCATTCCTTTATATCCCCTGGGACTCTGACACTTGACATTTGATATTCAACAACGTTATCACTGTAAAGCTGCTTTGACACAATCTGCATTGTAAAAAAGCGCTATATGGGCGGTCACTCGTGCAGTGGTCACAGAAACAAGAGACCCCAAAACACTTAAAGTTAGCCTCCTTAAAGAGTTAACTAACTTTATACATTATATATATTGACGTCGACCCATTCCTTTTTTCTTTTTTCCTTTTTTTTTTTTTTTTTCTGAATCTGAATAAAAACAAAATGGCAAAAACCGTCAATATACAAAAAAGAATCTGGCAAGGAAGATTCAACACAACAGAACCATAATGAATCCAATATAAAACAAACAAAACATAAAATAAAATAAAAATAAAATAAATACAATATAATAACAACAAATTATATAATACAAACAAATTAAATAGTTTTAATACATTTAGATTTTTAATTTTACTAATAGCATCTGAGAAGTATTTTAACTAATTTCTAAATATAATAAGCAAAGGAGGGGATTTAAGATTATATATATGTTCGCTAATAATACAATATTACTAACCAAACAGTACAAAATACAGCAATCTTTGGTTATTCCATACATTACATTTTGTGAGGTAAGAGTGAAACTATCAGCAACTTAATCTTTTTCTATCATCCAATCCTGTAATGTTCTCCAAAAGGAATTAGAGAAATTACATGGAATTTTTTTTTTTTTTTTTTCAAAATTAAATTTTAAATGTAAAAAAAAAAAAAATGATTGGAAGGACATGTAATTTAATATTTTAAAATGTGTTTATTTTGCTTTGGGGGGAATATGAAATCTTAGATAAGCTGTTCTAAAATATTTAACAGTATTTTTATCAAATGTTTGATCTAATTTATGTCTTAAGATTTGACAGGGGTAGCATGACTGGATGATAACTCTGTTACTGCAAAGTTTATTTTCTATTTCAACATCAACATATATAAGAGGGAAGGACTGCAGTAATTTTGGAGTAAGAAAGGGAACATTTCATTATTATTTTTATTCCCGAGGGTATTGCATTAACAGCAATAAAGAACTGTTTTGGATGACAGGCAAATCCGTGTTTTAAAGTGAAGGAATTGTAATCTAAAACATTACTACTCTCATCCATTATATCATCATTGACCAAATATTTCTATTTAACCAGTCCTCGTAAAATAAAGTTCCCTTTCATGGGAACATCGACGCTGCGTTGAATCGCATTGGGATCACCTCTGCGTGATTACGTCTTGAAGCACTCGTGAAATCGAACCAATAGTGTGACGGGACGTCAGAGCGGGTGACGTCACGGACCAGGAAACTATAAAGCACTCCTGAGAACAAAGAACGCCAGCTTCTGTGTCTTCAGCAGCGCTCTGTGTTTTCGTGTGTCTTATTTGGTGTTGTCTGTCCGCTATACATACAGAGAACGAATATCTCTTCGTCCGAGGACAAGAGCAGATTTTCGTTTCACCAAGCACTTATAATATATATATATATATATATATATATATATATAAGTTAAGACACTTATTATGGCGACAAGCAAGCAGCAGTTTGTCAAGTGTGTTCCTCCCTGCCCTCGCTTCATCACGGGCGGGGATACACACGAGATGTGCGTTGCTTGCTTGGGAGTGGAGCATGCCCAGGCAGCTCTCGAGGGAGCTGTCTGCGTGCATTGTGAGAAGCTAACGCTCCGTATACTCCGTTCACGCCGGGCGTTCTTCGACAAAGAGAAAGAAGGCGCCGCGGCGAGTGTTCCCCAGGGATCGGGTCCCACTGCTGCTGAGGCACAGCGACGGCTTCATTCCTGGGGTTCACAAATGGATCTGGTGGAGGGGTTAGAGACGGGCCCAGCCTTATCTCGGCCCTCACCTGCCAGATCCAGTGTCTCTCCCCTGGTTGTGGAAGCACGCGCTGCGGTTTCTTCCCCCAGGAGAGAGGCACCGGCGCTTCATCTATCCAGCTCTGAGGAGTTGGATGTGATGAGCGTCGAGGCTGGAGAGGAGGTCTCGCCATCCTCATCTCCAGCATATGAGGAGCTGTTGGAGGTTGTGACGCGGGCGGTGGCCAAATTAAATATCGACTGGCCAGCCGAAAGACCTGCAATGCGGCAAAAGAGCAAGTTAGATGAGCGCTTTTTGCCCGCCCGGTCACAGCCTCAGCGTCGGGGATTGCCGTTCTTCCCCGATCTCCACACCGAGGTGTCGAGATCGTGGCAGAAGCCGGCTCAATATAGAGTTTACAGCCCCCAAACATCTATATATTCTAACATCGTGGGGCTGAAACAGTATGGTTATGGGACGATGCCCCGGGTTGAAGAGACGCTCGCGGGCTATCTCTCGCCTGAGTCCGCGTCGTCCCTTAAATCCCCGACGCTACCCACCAGGCCATTACGTACAACATCGGCCTTGGTGGGCAAAGCTTATGACTCAGCAGGTCAGGCTGCAGCCTGCTTACACACAATGTCGATCCTGCAAGCCTACCAGGCCGACCTGCTGGGGGAAATTGACGAAAGCGGTGAGGCGAGTTTTGAGACCATCCAGGAACTGCGAAAGGCCACTGATTTAGCTCTCCGGGCCACCAAGGAGACGGCAAAAACAATCGGCCGTTCTATGGCAGCCCTGGTGGCCACGGAGAGGCACTTATGGCTAAATCTTTCTGACATTAGAGAAAGAGATAAAGGCGTGCTGCTAGATTCGCCTCTGTCTCCCCTAGGCCTCTTCGGCGATTCTGTCACCTCGGTCGTCGAGAGGTTCCAGGAGGCCAAAAAACAGTCAGCGGCCTTTCAAAAGTTCCTCCCTCGCCGCTCTCTCCCTGCCGAGGCTGCAGAGCGGGAGCAGCCTCGGCCATCTACCAGCTCCTCATCTGCGCATAGAGCGCAGCAAAAACAAAGTGTCGCCACCCGTGCTCCCCCGCAAAGATCTTGGGGACCGGGGCGGGCGACGCAGTCGAAGCCTTCCAAGGGTAAGACAGATCTGCGGACTGTCATTATCGCTAGGAAGGCTTCGAAGAAGTCCTGACGCCAGGCGCACAGGACTTCTGAGGGCAGCCCCCTCCGAAGAGGGTCCTGTATTAAGATCTATAAAGTTAACCCCTCTTCGGTGCCCTCAAGGGGCCGTTCTGCCAACCCTGCCACCTTGTGTGCTTCAGGGCGCAGCGATCCCCACCGACCCTCCGAGGAGGGTCGGCCAGCGTCTGATTCGGCTGTTCTCTGCCGGTGCGCCGCTTCAGGGCGCCGAATCAGATGCTCAAATAAACACCAGAGGCCAGCCTCGAGAGGCTGGTTCCCTTAGTAGAATTTCTAGAAGAATGGAAACGTCTTCCCAATATTTCTCGATGGGTGCTGCTCACAATAGAAAAGGGTTACAAAATACAGTTCGGGTTTCGCCCGCCTCAGTTCAAAGGGGTCCTTCCTACAGTGGTGGGTCCCGAGCAGTCTCTGGTTATGGAACAAGAAGTTATGACACTCTTGCAAAAAGGAGCTATAGAAAGGGTTCCTCCTCCCAGCAAGCAGTCAGGGTTTTACAGCCGTTACTTCATCGTTCCGAAGAAGGATGGAGGGTTGCGTCCTATTCTAGATTTGCGCATGTTAAATCGTTCAGTGCAAAAGCTCAAGTTCAAGATGCTTACACTCAAACAGATCACTACACAGATCAGGTCCGAGGACTGGTTTGTGACAATAGATCTGAAAGACGCTTACTTTCATGTGTCAATCCATCCTTCGCATTGGAAGTTCCTCAGGTTTGCTTTCGGGGGCGAAGCTTACCAATACAAGGTTCTTCCGTTCGGGCTGTCTCTTTCACCCCGCACCTTCACGAAGTGCGTGGATGCAGCTCTGGCTCCCCTGAGACTCCAGGGCATCCGCGTACTAAATTATATCGACGATTGGTTGATTCTAGCTCAGTCAGAGCAACAAGCAGTTCAACATCGAGATGTAGTTCTGTCACAAATGAGAAGGTTAGGGCTGAGACTCAATGCCAAGAAGAGCGTACTTCTTCCAGCACAAACTACCAATTATCTAGGAGTAGTCTGGGATTCCACCACGATGCAGGCACGTCTGTCTCCTGCTCGGGTGAATGCCATTCTCTCAGCCGTGAAAGGGGTGAAATTAGGCCAGTCACTCACTGTGAAACAACTGTTGGGTCTGATGGCAGCTGCGTCCAGCGTGATACCTTTTGGCCTGCTGCACATGAGACCCCTACAGTGGTGGCTCAGGACCAAGGGGTTTTCTCCGAGGGGAAACCCTTTCCGCATGATCAAGGTCACGCGGCGATGCCTTCGTGCCTTAGTTATGTGGAAGAAGCCTTGGTTCTTGTCCCAGGGACCTGTGCTGGGAGCTCCTTGTCGTCGCGTAATGCTAACGACGGATGCGTCTCTCACGGGCTGGGGGGCGATCATGAGTGGTCGCTCGGCTCAGGGTCTTTGGGAGGACCATCATCGTTCCTGGCACATAAATCGGCTGGAAATGATGGCGGTATTTCGAGCACTCAAATACTTCCTCCCAGACCTTTGGGGCCACCATGTGTTAGTTCGCACAGACAACATGTCGGTGGTTTCCTACATCAACCATCAGGGGGGTCTGAGGTCTCACCAGCTGTGCAAGTTATCCCATCAGATCCTCCTGTGGTCCCAGGGGAAGCTTCTCTCTTTGAGAGCAGCTTATATCCCAGGGCATCAAAATGTGGGGGCAGACATCCTGTCGAGACAGGGGCCGAGGCCCGGGGAGTGGAGACTCCACCCCGAGGTGGTGGAGCTCGTTTGGAAAAAATTCGGTCGTGCAGAAGTCGATCTGTTTGCCTCGAAAGAGACCTCTCATTGCCCGTTGTGGTATTCCCTGACCCATCCAGCCCCGCTGGGGTTGGATGCCATGGTACAGGCGTGGCCGAGGCTGCGTCTGTACGCATTTCCCCCGATTGCTCTGCTCCCAGGAGTTCTGGAGAGGGTTCGCCGGGACGGGGTCCGTCTCATATTAATAGCCCCGTTCTGGCCGACCCGGATATGGTTCTCGGATCTAGTGTCCCTATTAGAGAGCTCCCCCATGGAGATTCCAATCAGGCAGGATCTCCTGTCTCAAGCGGGCGGCACAATAATTCACCCCCGCCCGGAGTTGTGGAAACTGTGGGCTTGGCCTCTGAGGGGGCCGAGCTCATAGAATCCGGTCTCTCAACTGAGGTTGTGGAGACCATACTCCACTCCAGAGCTCCGTCCACGAGAAAACTTTATGCATATAAGTGGAAGCTGTTTGCTACTTGGTGTAGCCGATCTCAGGTGGACCCGTTCCACTCATCCATCAGTCATGTACTGCAATTTCTCCAAGAAAAATTCTCGGATGGCCTATCCCCTTCTACATTGAAGGTTTATATTGCAGCTATTTCCGCCTATCATGCACCTTTGGGGGGCATTTCTGTGGGAAAGAACCCCCTAGTCATACGTTTTCTCCGTGGTACCCAGAGGCTGAGGCCTGCTGTGCGTACAAGAACTCCGTCCTGGGACTTGGCTATTGTATTGAAAGGGTTGGCTGCGGCTCCCTTTGAACCTTTAGAGGAAGTATCTGAAAAGTTCCTCACTCTGAAAACTATATTTCTGTTGGCTATATCATCTCTCAAAAGAATTGGAGATCTACACGCACTTTCTGTTGCTCCTTCATGCTTGGAATTTGCGCCTGGAATGGTCAAGGCTTTCCTGCATCATAGACCGGGGTATATACCCAAGGTCCCCACCAATGTCCCGGGGCCCATTGTTCTGCAGGCCTTTTGTCCTCCACCCTTTTCAGATGCGGATCAGGAGAAACTAAATCTGCTATGCCCGGTGAGGGCTTTAGACACTTATGTCCACAGAGCTGCCCTGTGGCGCAAGACCGATCAGTTGTTTGTCTGTTACAGGTCCCCTAAGAAAGGGGGCCCAGCGTCTAAGCAGAGAATGAGCAAGTGGGTGGTCGAGGCCATCTCTCTTGCCTATGAATCGTCCGGACAGCCTTCACCTTTGGCTGTCCGGGCACACTCCACCAGAGGTATGGCTGCTTCAAAAGCTTTGTTCTCGGGAGTTCCCATCAGCGAGATCTGTGATGCGGCTGGGTGGTCATCTCAGCACACCTTTATTAGGTTTTACAACCTTCACTTGGGCTCCACTCCGGGGTCCGCGGTGCTCTCGTCCCAAAGTTAACAGGACAGGCACTTGGTCCTATGGCCTAGTTGGGATAGGGTTCCCAATGCGATTCAACGCAGCGTCGATGTTCCCATGAAAGGGAACGTCTCGGGTTACGTCTGTAACCCTGGTTCCCTGAATAGGGAACGAGACGCTGCGTTGCTCAGCCATACTCCCTGCGCACCTGTGAGCGTCTGCTTCATCCACATCAGAAACTGGCGTTCTTTGTTCTCAGGAGTGCTTTATAGTTTCCTGGTCCGTGACGTCACCCGCTCTGACGTCCCGTCACACTATTGGTTCGATTTCACGAGTGCTTCAAGACGTAATCACGCAGAGGTGATCCCAATGCGATTCAACGCAGCGTCTCGTTCCCTATTAAGGGAACCAGGGTTACAGACGTAACCCGAGACGATTTGTTTCTATGTAAAATATATTTGTTATTCCAGATAGGAGTATTGTGGGGTGTAACATTGTGTGTGTGCCAATTTCCAACATAATACAACTTGTTGGTGAAATGCTGATAGTTTCACTGTGAGTTTAAATAAATCTAAGTCACATTTGAGAAGAAAATTAATAGATTTGTTTGTCTTAAGATTTTTAACCGCTAAATCAAGTTCTTCAATGCACAAGTCAGCATCACAGCGATCTCTCCAATCATTGTCAATGTATGGAATGACATTTGTTATTTTATCAAATAAATTATTACACTCTATTAGCCCCCCTTTTTTCTCTTTCAGTCGTGTAAATTCTGCGTTTACATTCCATCTCCGTTATCACGAAACCCACGACACTCAATGATCACGGCATCCTCCATCCACCGGTGTTTAGCATTTGTAAATGCCGCACTTAAAGACACTGCCATCGGCCGCTTCAGAGTTCCTATTCCTGGTGTGAATGCAACCAGGAACATGCCCGAGGGAGAAATTTGTTCCCGGGGAACTATCCTAGTGGCTAGTTCCTATAACTGAGTTCCTAGAACTATTCGGTGTGAAAACCCCTTTTATGAATGGTCCATTAAATCATTAGGCTTGTTGGACTTGAAGCAGCGCTGCACAGATCGATCGGTGTGTGACATCAAAGTACCGCGAGAGTGATTAGAGAGCAGAAGGATCCGTATGATTTTGAATCACTCTTGCTCTGAGACAAACAGTTCTGCTTCGTCTTTATATTTTCGTTGGCAAAATTGAGCAAAACAGACAATATTGTCTAAAATAACATGATATTAACTTCTTATTTATTGAATGTTGTATAAAATCAGTATCACATTTGCACTCGTGCTATTCTAGGCTGCATATCCCAAAGTGAACTATGGTCGTAAGTTCCGTCATTACCAATAGAGTTCAATGGGACTTACGACCATAGTTGACTAATGATACTTTTGGGAAATGCACCCCTGGACAGAAAAACTGCACCTATACGTAGGTCTGGGGGCGGGGCAAATGAGTTAAATGCATTAATAATTTTAACACATTCTTTTTTTAACATGATTTAATTAATGATCATGAGGCAGAACAGAACAGAGAGATGATTATACAGTCTGTTCATTACTGTATTTAATATTATATTTAAAGCAGTTTATATATGAACCACAAGAAAATGACTTTGAACACTGTATGGAAATATCCATATAAATGAAAATAAATCTTGACTGTTAAACAATTATAATCTACAGGTGCTGGTCATATAATTAGAATATCATCAAAAAGTTCATTTTTTTATTATAAATTATTTTTAAAAATGAAACTTTCATATATTCTAGATTCCCTACATGTAAAGTAAAACATTTCAAAAGTTTTTTTTTTTAATTTTGATGATTAGAGCGTACAGCTCATGAAAGTCCAAAATCCAGTATTTCAAAATATTAGAATATTTCCTAAGATCAATCAAAAAATTGATCTGCAAAACAGAAAAGTTCAAGTTCTTTAAAGTATGTTCTTTTGTGCACTCAATACTTGATCGGCAGGACATATTACAGCAAACGACTTGCTCCTAGCACAAATTACTGCATCAGTGAAGTGTGGCATGGAAGTGATCAGCCTGTGGCACTGCTGAGGCACTATTGAGCCTTCAGATCATCTGTATATTGTTGGATCGACTGTTTCTCATCTTTCTCTTGAAAATATCCCATAGATTCAGGTCAGGCATGTTGGCTGGCCAATAAAGCACAGTAATATCATGGTCAGCAAACCACTTGGAAGTGGTTTTTGCACTGTGGGCAGGTGCTAAAGTCCTGCTGGAAAAGGAAATCAGCATCTCCATAAAGCTTGTCAGCAGATGGAAGCATAAAGTGCTCCAAAATCTCCTGGAAGATGGCTGCATTGACTTTGCACTTGATGAAACACAATGGACCAACACCAGCAGACGTCACGGCCCCCCCAAATCATTATTGACTTCAGAAACTTCACACTAGACTTCAAGCAGCTTGGATTCTGTGCCTCTCCAGTCTTCCTTCAGACTCTGGGACCATGATTTCAACATGAAATGCAAAATTTACTTTTATCTGAAAAGAGGACTTTCGACCACTGTTCACTGTCCAGTTCTTTTTCTCCTTAGCCCAGGTAAGATGCTTCTGACGTTGTCTCTGGTTCAGAAGTGGCTTGGTAGTCCTTTTCCTGAAGATGTCTGAGTGTGGTGACTCTTGATGCGCTGACTCCGGCTTCATTCTACTCATTGTGAAGCTCTCCCAAGTGTTTGAATCAGCTTTACTTGACAGTATTCTCAAGCTTGCGGTCATCCCTGTTGCTTGTGCACCTTTGCCTACCCAATTTCTTCCTTCCAGTCAACTTTGCATTTAATATGCTTTGATACATCACTCTGTAAACAGCCACCCCATTCAGTAATGACCTTCTGTGACTTACTCTCTTTGTGGAGGGTGTCAATGATTGTCTCCTGGACCATTGCCAAGTCAGCAGTCTTCCCCATTAGTGTGGTTTCAAAGAACAAAAGATACCCGGAATTTATACTGTAGGGATGGTCATTTAATGAAACTCAAATGTAAATATTCTAATATTTTGAGATACTGGATTTTGGACTTTCATGAGCTGTACGCTCTAATCAACAAATTAAAAAAAAAAAAAACTTTTGAAATGTTTTACTTTACATGTAGGGAATCTAGAATATATGAAAGTTTCATTTTTTAAAATAATTTACAATAAAAAAATGAACTTTTTCACGATATTCTAATTATATGACCAGCACCTGTATAATATCTAAACTCTTTGATGTCACTATTTCTTCAGGGAGTTTTTTCTCTGTTTTCTGAGAAGAAAATCAATCAATGAACAATCCTCTGAGAGTTTCTGCTGTTTTAAATCTTGTTTCAGATTGTCTCCAAACTCAGCAGTATTTTATTGTAATATTGTAGGCATCTCTATTTCCTCTGGGTGCTGCGAGTCCTTCCTCCCTGCAAAATAAAAGCATGGACTGACCTCTCGTATGTGTTTTTACCATGATTGCAGATTGTTCCAGATCAGATGAGTGTGAATCATCAGATTGTGTGAAGCTCAAACTCACCAGCTCTTCTTGCACAGATGATCTGAAGAAGAATCACAGTAGGAGCAGCAAACACTGCCATCTCAACAATAATCACAATCACTGCAGGAAACATGTGTGGAAGAAGAAGAGAAACTGGACATGACTGAAGTCAAGGGGATTAAACTATGAACAATTATTGATGAAGCATTTACACATTTAAATTTCAATGGTTATCAGCATGAATGAACTGCATTCAAAATGAACTGTTCTCTCTCAATCTGACTGTTACAGGAGGCCCTCTTGTGGCCCGAGAGAGAAGAGGAAGGATTTTTCTTCATAGAGTCAAAGTTCATGATGAGCGGCTCTAACTTCTCTAGAGGGAACTCAGTTATACATTCAGATAGTGATTCTAGATAAGATTCCAGATAAAAAAAATAATAATAATACTTTTCTTCTACAAACTGAGTTTGATTTATTTCAACTGCTATTGTTCGTAAACAATGTTTGTGAAAAGCTGTATTTTCTTTGCAAAGAATATGTAGAGAAGTTCCTATAGTTCTACTGTAATTGGCACTGTAAAGCACTGAAATGAGGAAGACATGCATAAAAACCTCGCTGTGCAGCAACTGCAGATTTTCTGTGTGCAGCTGAAGTCGTCTCAGAGTTTGATCTGCTGACTGGAAACTGTGTCTCTGAATCAACTGGAGCTGCAGAAGATGAAGGTTCAGATGCTTCATACTGTGGAACATTAACATCAGTTTGTTCTGAATGACATTATTAATCCTCATGTCTCTGTGTCAAAGAGCCTTCAGAGTTATTGAGTTAATATAAGGAAGACATGAATAAATACCTTGTTCAGTAAATCCAGGTGTTTGTGCAGCTGCTGTCCTCTCAGAGTTTGGGGTATTTAATGACTTCTGATTCTCTGTACAAATTAAAGGATGGATTAATTAAAGCCAGTGTGAACCAGTGAAGTGAGAGACTGATGATGTGTGACAGTGATCATGTGATCATGAACCTTGTGTAGGAGCTGCTGCTGTAGTTTGGCTTGATTTCTTCTCAGAGTTTGAGCTGCTGACTGGAATCAGTGTTGTTGAATCAGAAGATGAATGTTCAGATGCTTCATCTGCAGGACATTAACATCATATTTTACAGTAGTAATAGTTGTTTCTCACCTGAATACTTGACAGTGTATCTGACTGAGGTCTTGTGATACAGCACAGTTTTATGGGAAGAAATGGAGAAGGAGAAAGTGAAAGGAAAGCGGTTATATCAGGAGAAACTAAATGACTCCGCTAAGCAGCGTTATTTAGAGAAACTGCTTGACATTAACACCATCGACCCGTACGACCTGCCAGTTACAGAATGGACCAAAAACCCAGAAGCACCTCTCACATTCCCTGACATCGTCAATTACCAGGTTTATGGTATCAGAGCTACACAATGAGTTCAGAAGCTTTAAAGTCCCTGTGAACCGGAAGTTGCAAACAAGTTTTCTCCAGTGTTGTGATGTATTTCCAAGTGAAACAGAATATTGAACAGAGAGCAGGGTTTTACTTTATCGCTCCTCCTCTCCATCTCTCGCTCATAGCAGACTAACGGTTGGAGAGGAGTGGTTTAAGCGTTTTAACCTAAGCCATCAAACTGATTGTGTGGGGCTTGTGGAAACCCCTTCTGAAGGTTCTTCGTGGTTTTGCCCCTCTTGTGTTGAGCAGTGTTTTAATGCACAATATGCACATTCAATGCACACATTCTTCACTTACAGGAGCATTCATTATTGCACTGTCAAATGTTATTGCACATTGTTCATTTATTGTCAAGTGTTAGTTTATTAAATAATTGTTAGTGTAATTGAAATGTGATGGCTATTTTTTCTGCATGTCTACCTATATAATTCTATTTATACATAACACATAATTACTTCTACATAAACACAGTTAAGTCATATGAAATTGTTTCAAGTGTTTATTTGACAAAAGATAAGGAGCACAAATATACAGAAATTTCATTTAAAAAGCTATGTAACAGTCACAGGCACACTCAAACAACAGCTGGGCTCATGTTTGTTAAAGCACAGCAAACAGTGACAAATTCTGTCCAGAAATGTTGTGTCTTCCCCCATGCTGATGGGGACTTTCGAATGCGACATCTTGTATTAGCGCACAACACCAGTTACTCTCTCCACATGTATTCGCAGATGTGCAATGGCCCTAGTCTCTTCCACATCCTTAGCATCCAGCTGTGCATGACCCTTTGTGTATGCAGGTATTTTTACTTCTGCACACATCATACCTACACTTTCCCTGATATTAAATCCCGATCAGCCAACAGAATATCACCCGGTAACAGTTTGTCTAGGAAACCAACCCTTGGTGAAAAAGAAGTGCACTTAATTGTATTGAAAGTGTACTTTTTGTGTACTTCAAATCTTAAAAGTATACTTTTTAAAAAGTGCACTTGCAGATAATATAATATAATTAAAATTAATGGCCACTTAATTGTACTTAAAAAGAATATACTTTAATGACAATATTTATTAACACACATAAGTGCACTTTTTAAAAATGCACTTTGTAATAATGTCTAATTAAGTTTTACTTACAGTAAGTACACTTTCATGACAATATTTCTAAACATACTTAAGAGCACTTCTTAAAAATGCACTTAATTTTTACTCAATTATGACTTTATAGTGTTTTAAATAAGTACACTTATTTTGATGTATTGACTAATATACTAAAGCCCATGAAAAATAATTTAATTTCAACTTAAGTGTGTTGTCCAAAATGACATTTGTTAATGTATTTTAAATGTGCTTAGTCTTTAATATATACTGTGTGCATTAATACACCTGAAATGTATTTTTCTTTTGAATTTCAATACACTTGCTTATACAGTATAATCCAGTACAACTTATTGTTGAAATTTTTATCACCAGCTCCTGCTCTAAACTCAACTAGTGTCAGTTTTCTACATAATATTTGACATAAAATGTCATGTATGGAGTGCTGTATTACTAATGCAATAGTGCTGTACTTTACATATGTGTATCATACTTTTAATATCATTATGTTGTTCTAAGTCGATTAAACATTTAATTGCATTAATTGCAAGCAAAAGTTTAACAAATCTAAACAAAATTAATTTGAATTCATATTCAGTTAAAATACATTTAATTTTAATCAGACTAAACTGTAAAAATGATTGACTTTGTTAGGTGAATGAGTCAAGTTCTGTAAACTTACAGTCTAACTACAACAATGAATTAGAAAAACTTCAACTTGAACAGAAATTAAATCATGCACGTATTATAGCCTATAAACTTTTTGTTTAATGCGCATGCGCCAAAATACTATGTCATGACGGCGCATTACTTCACCAGAGTTTGAAAAATGCACTTTCAGCCATCTTCTGTAATCGCGATGCGTGAGGCAACTTTGCTTATCAAAGAAGAAGAAAACAAAGGAGCGCAGATGACTACAGATGAGACGTTATGTACTACAAATAAAGAGGCAAGTAAGTATCTTGATATATGCTTTCTTTATTTTTATTTTTTCACCGTAACATAGCAGTTCTTGTTGCCATTAAGAGTGTAACTTGGAGGTGAATTAATCATGTTTCCTGTAATTTATGTATGATTGTATTATAATAATTTCTTATATATGAATGTGATCGCGTGTGTGGGCGTGTTCAAATAATTTGGCTGCTGAAAATATAATATTTTAATTGAACTCTGACTTTTTAAATCATTTTAAATGACTTAAAGTTAAATTTGCAGAACTAAATTCAAAGATCCGATCTTGTAACATTCAAAGACATTTATATACATTTAATCCATCTAATCGCTATTATAACCACCAGTAATGTTCAATATATCACCCCCTCTAGAAATACTGCTTATAATCTATTTTTCTTTTTGCATTTGAAAAGTGAGGTGTTGAATTACTGTTTGTGTTTGTAATATGTAATATTTTTGTGCTTATCTGGAGTTATATACAGTGGGTACGGAAAGTATTCAGACCCCCTTAAATTTTTCACTCTTTGTTATATTGCAGCCATTTGCTAAAATCATTTAAGTTCATTTTTTCCCTCATTAATGTACACACAGCACCCCATATTGACAGAAAAACACAGAATTGTTGACATTTTTGCAGATTTATTAAAAAAGAAAAACTTAGTAGAAGCACCCTTTTGATCTAATACAGCCATGAGTCTTTTTGGGAAAGATGCAACAAGTTTTTCACACCTGGATTTGGAGATCCTCTGCCATTCCTCCTTGCAGATCCTCTCCAGTTCTGTCAGGTTGGATGGTAAACGTTGGTGGACAGCCATTTTTAGGTCTCTCCAGAGATGCTCAATTGGGTTTAAGTCAGGGCTCTGGCTGGGCCATTCAAGAACAGTCACGGAGTTGCTGTGAAGCCACTCCTTCATTATTTTAGCTGTGTGCTTAGGGTCATTGTCTTGTTGGAAGGTAAACCTTCGGCCCAGTCTGAGGTCCTGAGCACTCTGGAGAAGGTTTTTGTCCAGGATATCCCTGTACTTGGCCGCATTCATCTTTCCCTCGATTGCAACCAGTCGTCCTGTCCCTGCAGCTGAAAAACACCCCCACAGCATGATGCTGCCACCACCATGCTTCACTGTTGGGACTGTATTGGACAGGTGATGAGCAGTGCCTGGTTTTCTCCACACATACCGCTTAGAATTAAGGCCAAAAAGTTCTATCTTGGTCCCATCAGACCAGAGTATCTTATTTCTCACCACCTTGGAGTCCTTCAGGTGTTTTTTCATGTGTCTTGCACTGAGGAGAGGCTTCCGTCGGGCCACTCTGCCATAAAGCCCCGACTGGTGGAGGGCTGCAGTGATGGTTGACTTTCTACAACTTTCTCCCATTTCCCGACTGCATCTCTGGAGCTCAGCCACAGTGATCTTTGGGTTCTTCTTTACCTCTCTCACCAAGGCTCTTCTCCCCCGTTAGCTCAGTTTGGCCGGACGGCCAGCTCTAGGAAGGGTTCTGGTCGTCCCAAACGTCTTCCATTTAAGGATTATGGAGGCCACTGTGCTCTTAGGAACCTTAAGTGCAGCAGAAATTTTTTTGTAACCTTGGCCAGATCTGTGCCTTGCCACAATTCTGTCTCTGAGCTCTTCAGGCAGTTCCTTTGACCTCATGATTCTCATTTGCTCTGACATGCACTGTGAGCTGTAAGGTCTTATATAGACAGGTGTGTGGCTTTCCTAATCAAGTCCAATCAGTATAATCAAACACAGCTGGACTCAAATGAAGGTGTAGAACCATCTCAAGGATGATCAGAAGAAATGGACAGCACCTGAGTTAAATATATGAGTGTCTAGTCAAGTCAAGTCACCTTTATTTATATAGCGCTTTTTACAATGTAGATTGTGTCAAAGCAGCTTTACATTGATAACTGGTACATTGTTTGGCTGCACAGCAGCTCTTAAAGAATAGTGTCAATGCAGGCAGATCAAAACACTGTTGAATATCAAATGTCAAGTCAAGTGTCCCCAACTAAGCAAGCCAGAGGCGACAGCGGCAAGGAACCCAAACTCCATCAGGTGACATCAGGTGGCAGACAAGTGGCAAATTGGTGTTAAAATGGAGAAAAAAACCTTGGGAGAAACCAGGCTTAGTCGGGGTGCCAGTTCTCCTCTGGCCAACAGTGCTTTGTTACAATTCAGGTTGCTATCATAAGTCCAATAGGATCGCAACATTAAAAGTATTTATTTCAGTTCCATCCAATTGAGGATCGTATTCATCACGCCGGTATGGATGGTTGTTGAGGAACTGTGTCGTGGCTGTCGTGTCGATGAGGCCCTCACAGTGGATGATCTAGTTGACTCAATCTCTGCTGATACGTCAGGGCTGCGTTGTGGTCGTGTCAAGGTGCAGGTCCTTGGTCTCACCTGGATACGGCCCGGATCCGGCTGACTACGGTGAACCTCGGGATAAACAGAAAGACTAATATTAGCGTAGATGCCATTCTTCTTCTGATGTAACGAGTACATCAGGTGTTATAGGAAGTGTTCCCGGTTCCGGCTGACCTAATTTATGCAGCCTAATAATCCTTTAACGGATTTGAAAATATAAATTGGTAATGTATTATGTGTATGCCAGGTTAAAGAGATGCGTTTTTAGTCTAGATTTAAACTGACAGAGTGTGTCTGCTTCCCGAACAATGCTAGGAAGATTGTTCCAGAGTTTAGGTGCCAAATAGGAGAAGGATCTACCACCTGCAGTTGATTTTGATATTCTAGGTATTATCAGCTGGCCTGAATTCTGAGATCGCAATAGACGTGAAGGACTATAATGAATTAGGAGCTCGCTCAGGTACTGGGGAGCTAAACCATTTAGTGCTTTGTAAGTAATTAGCAAGATTTTAAAATCTATACGATGTTTAACAGGAAGCCAATGCAGTGTTGACAGAACTGGGCTAATATGGTCATACTTCCTGGTTCTAGTAAGAACTCTAGCTGCTGCATTTTGTACGAGCTGTAGTTTATTTATCAGGCGAGCAGAACAACCACCCAGTAGAGCATTACAGTAATCTAGCCTTGAGGTCATGAACGCATGAACTAACTGTTCTGCATTTTTCATTGAGAGCATATGTCGTAGTTTAGATATATTTTTAAGATGGAAGAATGCGGTTTTACAGATGCTAGTAACATGGCCTTCAAATGAAAGATTGGTATCAAAGAGCACACCCAGGTTCCTAACTGACGACGAAGACTTAACAGAGCAGCCATCAAGTGTTAGACAATATTCTAGGTTATTACGTGAAGAAGTTTTTGGTCCAAAAATTAGAATCTCTGTTTTTTCTGAATTTAGTAGTAGGAAATTACTGGTCATCCAATTTTTTAGGTCAGGTGGCTTAGGCGGCCACGGCAGGTCAGGTAGCTTGGGCGCCCACGGCAGGTCAGGTGGCTTGGGCAACCACGGCAGGTCAGGTGGCTTGGGCAACAACAGCAGGTCAGGGTCCGTAGCCGGCCACAGCAGTTCACAGGCGGTTGAAGGCCGAGGGCGTGAAAGGTCCCCACCCGCAAGCTCAAGCAGTTCGGAGGCCGCTGATGATCGCGGCCGTGCAGGGTCCCCACCCACAAGCTCCCCACCCTCAGGTATATGGCCCCCCCCAAAAAGTTCTTGGGGAATTCAACGGAGGCCGTGGCGGTTTCGTGGGTAAGGAGCTCGGGTGGCGCCGGCAGGGCGAGGAGCTCGGGTGGCGCCGGCAGGGCGAGGAGCTCGGGTGGCGCCGGCCTCCGTGGCCGTATCAGGAAGAGCGGATTGCTCTGGGACGGCAGCGGGCTGCTCTGGGACGGCAGCGGGCTGCTCTGGGACGGCAGCGGGCTGCTCTGGGAAGGCCTCCGGGCCTTGAGGGATGGAGGAAGCCTTCTTCCTCCTCCTCCTCCATTTGCATGGTCGAGGCGGTGGCTCTGTGCCTACCTCCTCTGTGGGCGCTGCAGCGGGCTCACGGGTTGGAGCGGACTCACGGATTGGAGCTGGTTCTGGAGTGGACTCACTGGCTGGAACGACCCCTATGTTCCCAGACACTGGCGGGGCGGCCATCTCGCCCGTGGGCACTGGCAAAGCGGCCATCTTGTCCATAGTATCCAGAGAATTTGAGTGCGTAGCAACCGGCGAGCTTGAGTGCGTAGCAACCGGCGAGCTTGAGTGCGTAGCAACCGGCGAGCTTGAGAGCGTAGCAACCGGCGAGCTTGAGGGCGTAGCGGCCAGCAGGCTTGAGTGCGAAGCGGCCGGCGGAGGCTTAGGAATGCCAGCCGCTCGTGCTGAAGTCAGCGGTGGATCAGCCACACTGGAACGCAACCCACTCCGCTCCCAAACAGATCCAGAGACGGAACGTGACTCTAGAAGAACAGCGGGGACATGACGTTGTTCTGGAAGATCAGAGGAGACGTGACTTGGCTCATGGAGGTCAACTGTGACTTGACTTGGTTCAGGATAATCAGCGCTGACTTGACTTGGTGTTGTTATTATGGTGGCCGCCATTTTGTGAGCGTCATCTGGCGCGGCGGCCATTACGTGAATGGATGAAGTGTCGCATTTCTCCACGACACCCACAGTAAACGGAGAGCCAACAGTCAATAAAGCATAATCCAAAAACAGACTTAGAGATGAACGGGGTCCCTCACGAATGAGTTGTTTTTTAAGTGGCTGGTTAACACCCTCACAGAAAAAGTCTATGAGCACGCAGTCCGGCAGATCTGACCAATAAGCAATGTTCAGATATTCCGTGATATAATCCTCTATCGATCGTGTGCCCTGCGTGAGTCCTAATAACAATTGTGCGATGTTCCTACCGGGCTATTGTTCTTCAGGAAAGCCGCTGGATCCATGTGTTGGCGAAGTCTTCTGTAATGATGGGTCGGCAGAGCGGGGATCCATTTGCAAGCTTTATTAAGAACAGTATTTACACGGGTAGACAGGGGCAAAGGCAGGAACATAAACAAGGACAGGCAATGGTCGAGGCAGGCGGCAGACAAACAGAATCAGGGTACAGGCAAGGATCAGGGCAGGCAGCAAACAATCACAGTCCAGGAAACAGGCAAAGATCAGGGCAGGCAGCAAGGGTCACAGAGAATAAACAATCCAACGGTAACGGTAAACAGTCCACAAGAAAACGCTCAGAGTTGATCACCGGGGCAAATCAAGACTTCACAAAGGGTGTGTGTGTGTGTGTGTGTGTCTTAAATAGTCCAGGTAATGATCTGCAGGTGTGTGTGGCAATTGGTGATTGGTGCATGTGATTGGAAGGGAGGATTATGGGAAGTGGAGTCCAGGAACTGACAGGAACAGACAGTGATCGTGACAAATTCCCTGTAAAGAAACGTTTATAAAATGTTCTCTATGTTTAAAGGCCAGTGTCAGTGAAGATGGTGTGGTCACTGGAATCCTGGTGTTTGTGGGAAATGTGAAGGAGCCTCTCCCAGGATTCTACTACAGTGTTGTCCTGATGACTGAGGTCATTCATCTTAACTGATGCAGTTGCGGTCAAAAGTTTACTTACACCTTACAGAATGACCTGCTTCATCAGGGGAGTACTAAATAAAAAGACAAACATGCACATTTTTATGATCCCTCTTATTGTTAAAATTATTAACATTTTGCAGATACTGCAAGGTGTTAGGGTGATTTGCCTACAGTGGTTCAGGCTGCAGGATGGCCGAATGACTAAAGAAACGTTATCAGAAAGGAAACTTATAGTTTTCTACCATCTTGCTATTACCACCCACTGCCACTTATACCAACGACGGAAATAAGTGCAGTTACAACAGCAAAATATGTGGGAGAGCATTATGATAGTGAAACAATATTATATTGCAATACATCGCACATCAAAGTTAATACCGAATCAAAACTAGTTAGCACATCATTTATAATTGAAATAGTTTAATAATATTTGGTTTAGGGCTGCACGATATTGGAAAAAAATGACAATGTGATATTTTTTTCTGCAATATATATTGCAATATGAAAAAAATTCACAAGATGACTTAAATAGCTCTATTTGGAAAGAATTAATCATTCTAGGAGGATTGGGTTGATTTTGTAGGTGAGTGAATGCAAGTGAATGTGACATTACGTGACATTGTTTACAAGCTGTTTTATTGACGTATTTCCGCGGTTGAAACACTGATTGATGCAAAAACTTGAGAAAATGAGATCCAGGCAGTCCAGCAATGATTATGTCAGAGATCAAATTTGAATAAGGAATAACAAATTTATTAATTAAAAATTATAGAGACAAACAAATTCATTAAGTAATTAATAGTTAATAATAAAATTTAGAGTATTGTAAAATCCAGAGTATTGTATCTAATAGATGAAGATCAGAATATACAGAAAGAAGGAACAAAATTAAGGCATTTGCAGAATGAAATGAGAGATAGAAGAGAAGAAGCAGAAGAGCAAAGAGAAGCAAAGGAAAAAAGCAAAGGGAAAGGCTAAACTATCAACGACTCAGTCCATTTTATACCATAAGCATAGGGAAATTTTCATCCCACTCAAACTTATGTTTTGTTCTAATGAGAAAAGGTCAAATGAATTTATCCATTATGTCATAGACTGGTCCGATGTAAAAAAAATAGATGAAAATAGATATAGGGGATGTTTTGACCCCCTTAAGGGAATTTTGCAGATCTTACATTATCACATGTCAGCAGAAATAGAAATGGACATTTTGATACAAAAGTATATTGAGTTCAAATGAGCAACTAATTCCGAAAACACCATCGCTTCTGCAGTACTTGGCAGGTGTCCAATATCTAACCACAAACGTGTCAACGTGACCTGTCACAATGGAACACTTTGAAGAACAATTGAATATAGCAAGCATACATACTCTTAAGGATAAAAGAAGAATAACCATAAGGGTACAATAAAAAGTATATACTTGAAAATATGATGAGAATTAATATATAGGAGTACATGAATATATGAAATCAAAAGTAATATTGATAAATCATAAGCCATAAATGATTAACATGAAATATGAATAAAATGCATGAATATGAATATTGACCATTTTGGATCCACCACTGATTGAGCGATTAAATGTGACATGTTATGGATCAGTTGTACTGTATCTTGTAACATACCTTCAGATGTTCATTCATATTTATTTCACACTGAAACTAGTATTAAAGCAGAGGAGAGGATCAGTACACCGTACACATCTTGGCCACAGGCTTCGATCACTATCAGCAACTCTTTGCCTTTAGGAATACCAAATGGGTCTAGGAGGGTGGTGGAAAAGGACAGCAAATGTCTTTGTTCATTTTTGATTATTTTCAAACCTACAAAAGTGTATATAAACTTTGGAGTGCAAACTTTGTATTGCTTTCATTCAATGGAGCCAATTATAATAATGGACTGACTCTGTTTACAAACAATTGTTTTCCTTCTGTTTATCTTTTTCCTCAAGGTATTTATTTATTTTTTTACTTTCCTGCCTCTTTGGAACATGTCCATTTACGCATACTGTGTAGAGATGGTGCGCAGCTTCATGGACATTTGAGGTTTTCTGCTGATGGAGAGCTTCTGGGACATTGACATAAAGAGCACTTTTTCCTACAACTTCGAAAAAGTTGGTGACAGAAAATTTTGGTTTCTTGTTTTTGTGCCTTTGGAATTCGTTAAGTTTTTTTTGTTTTGTTTTGTTTTTCTTTTCAAAATTACATTCACTGTAATGCTGGAGTAAGATTTTAGAAGAAACCTTTTGGTCCTGTGTAATGTTTGTGCTAGTAAAGGTTTCAGAGCTTATAAGTAACAAGATTCGGTAACACTTTACAATAACGTCTCATTTGTTAACATCAATTAATATATTAGACAACATGATCGAACTATGTGCATTAACTTTTTTTACAGTATTTATTAATCTTTGTTAACATTAGGTAATAAAAAATATAGTTTTTTCAAGTTAGTTAAAATGTATAGTCATTGTTCATGTTAGTTTACAGTGCATTATCTATTAACATATGCAACTTTTGATTTTAATAATGCATAAGTAAATGTTAAAATTAATATTAACCAGGATTAATAAATGCTTTAAAGTATTTCTCATTCATAGTTCATGTTAACTTAAGTAGTTAACTAATAAAAAGTTATTGTAAAGTGTTACCCAAAGTTTTGAATCTTTTCTTTTCTTTACATTTTGTTTGTATACATTTTTGTTTGTATCTTATTTATCATCTTATAGATCATACAGAATGATTTTTTTCTGAAAATGTAAAAATGCAGAAAGTTTTGTGATGGGTAGGTTTAGGTTTAGGTACCTTTGTATGTGAGGGAGAAAATGACTCGCTGTCCTCCAGACTCTTTCTAAAAGAGAGTTAAAGTGTTGTAATTGTTTGTGATTGTGTATAGTGTTTCTTGGGTTTTTCTTTTGCATCAACAAAAAGGTTTTTGTGTATTTGTTTTAGAGATTGTTTTGTCAATAAATGTAGAGGGTTTCAATTTGCATTTGTGTTGATTGTAATATTTTGAAATATACTAAATTGTAACTTCATTATTATATGTAATTCCAAATAATGTAATAACAAATGTATTAAATTAAATAATGTATGTAAATAATGTAATTACAAATGTATTAAATTATATAATAGTGTACATGTAAATGACATTAAAGTCTATTTTAGTTCACATCAATTGTTTGTCAGTACATTCAGAAGTACACTTTTACCATATTTCACAGTACATAAAAAAAAATTGTATTTAAGTCCCACTTAAGTGGTTCAAAAAAATCACTCAAAAGTTCAATTAATTGCATTTAATATGAACTTAATCTGTGATACATTTGAAATTAATTACAAATAGAATGCACTTAAGCGATGAAAACATTACATTTAATTCACACTTAAGTGTATTGATAACTGATATTAAAATATATTTTAGTTCACATTAATTGCTTGTCAGTACATTGAGCAGTGCACTTCAACTATATTTTAAAGATACTAGAAGCAATTACGAAGGTAAATATAAAGTTGTATTAAAGTCCCACTTAAATGGTTAAAAAAAAAAAAATCACTCAAAAGTTCAACTTATTGCATTTAATATGAACTTAATCTGTGATACATTTGAAATTAATTACAAATATAATGCACTTAAGCACTGAAAACATTACATTTAATTCACACTTAAGTGTGTTCTTTTAAAGTATATTATTTGTGCAATAAGTACACTTTATAAAAGTATACTAAAGTGCACTTTTTTTCACAAGGGTATGCTTCATCTGCAGGACATCAACATCATATTTTACAGTAGTTCTGTCAAGACAACTCTTGGGATATTGGTATAGTAATTGAGATTGGCATGGTAATGGAAACGACAATGTTAATGTATTTGGTCTCGGTGGAATATATCTGCTACGCTCCGAGACCTTCTACTGCCAATACATTCAGATCTATTCCAGTGTAAAGGCGAGCCAATAAAGCTGTGGTGAAACAGCTGAAGAAGACTATTGCTATACATTGTAAAGCACTTTTCACACTACACAGTTAATGGGTGATTTAGACAATACAAGTGCTATACATGTGCTTTTGAGTGAGAAACAAGCTGTTGCATCGACAGATATGCATAAATCTGCACAATGATAATGTAGACAGGAAGGAATAGACAAACACCCCCAAAACAAGCAGATCTATTGCCAAGACATATGTACTGCAATTTATATATATATTAAATGGGACGGCATGTTTACTATCTATGTGTGCCTTGGCTACTTTGCCGACCAGCTAAACGTCTCGGTTACGTATGAAACAATAGGCTATTTGCTGCTGCATAGACGAAACTGCATCACGATCCAGCTTATGATTGACTCCACAGGTTATACACAAACACGACGCTCAGTATTAACTGTATTGATGGTTCTTTAATGTGACTCAGACACACGAGCATCTGAATCAACCACACACATTTAGCATTGATAAATGTCCACATTGCTCTTGAAAATGAATGAAATATGGTGGACGCCGATAAAGCACAATGATTATATCACTTTAACTGTTTTCATAAACGTGCTAAACAGTGTATAAAATAGCTGAATGTGTTTGGGAACCCCTGGCTTATATTCTTCAGTGATACACTCATCCATCTGTTGACATGACGCTAGTTTAAAACTTGTAAAGATAGCTCCATTTAGGAATAGATAACCGGACCACACAAAAGAGCATATGTGGAAAAGATCATTTTTCCTTATCTTAGATGTTGTTTCAGATGCCATCTGAAAACACGCTGCAGACTGCTAACAGCCATCAATGCCAAATATCTGAATGTTTGAGCAGCGAGCTCATTGGCCACTGATGCAACAGCAACCAATCAGCTGTGCTGTGTAGATAATGATGTGATCGCTACCCAATGAGTTAAAGACCCATCAACCTGCATCAGCAGAGTTTCAAGACAGAACTAGGTGATAATAGTTGTTTCTCACCTGAACTCTTGACAGTGTATCTGACTGAGGTCTGGAGTCGATTTCTGAGAGTAAGCTGACATCTCCACTCTCTGTTGTCATCTTCATTCAGGAGTGTTGTAGTCAGAGTGATGATACAGTGATATGATGAGAATAATATCTGATATCTGGAGTCTGTCGTCAGATCAACACCAGTCTGATTCACCCACAACAGCTGAAGTCCCTCATAACGGACCCAATCATTACAAGTTGTGTCATTATGAGAATACAACTGACAGGAGAGAGTCACAGAGCGACCTGGACTGATCTCAGTCTGTGAGGATGATGATGATGATGATGATGATGATGATGATGGAGACACTGAAACTGAACACAAGACACAAATCACAGACTCTTCAATCATCATCTGAGTTTAAAGGGAGAATCTGTCATTTTTAAATTGACCACATAATCATAAACTTACCATGAAGAACATGCAGATAAACACGTGCATCAGTTCCTTGTTGTTTGTCATTCACATATTGTCTGCAGGTGTATAATCCATAATCTTCTTTTGTAACGTTCTTGATGTTCAGAGAGCAGTCAGACCCCAGACTCAGTCTCTCATGTCTCTCTGTGTCTTTCTTCTTTAACCCTAATTCAATCAGTGCAACTGCTGCTGAATGTCTGAAACTGTTATAGATCCATGTAGTTGATTTGCAGTCAGAAAGATCATTATTACACGGCAGACGGACATTTTCACCAGAACCGATGAACACACGAGCATCATCCACTCCACTGGTACCTGAAACACAGTATATTTGAGTGATCATTATGATATATATTAATGAAAACATAAAACATATCAGCATAAAAAGCAGATGATTCAAATACCGTCTTTTTTCCTCATGAACACAAACATCACACTCTCCAGAATAAAGTATTTGTCTTGATCAGAGAGCTGTTGAAATCTCTTAATATGAAGATAATTGTTGATCATCAGATGTTTGAGTGACTCTATGTCCAGTATCAGGAATAATACAGTATGATCTGTATGTATCAATACACAACTCTGAGATCACAACGTGAATGTGTGCAAGAATAAACTGAGCATGTTCAAATCAACTCTTTCCAGACTAATTCCACTAAATGTCTTTAGAGAAAATCCAGATTTCTTTACCTGTGAGAAGTGAAGAGAGAATGATCAGTCCCAGCAGACACAGATCACACTTATCAGCCATTTTCTGTTTCTGTCAGTCTTTCTCTTCATTATATAGTTACAGCTCCTCCTTTAATCATCATCAGCTCCTCCTGTGGTTGTGAACTTCCTCTGACCTGAACTGAGTGTTTATTTCTGACACTAAGATACAGCTCTGCATTTCACTGACAGTCACTAAAGTCAAGACAAGAAGTGATCAGAAAGATTTCTGCTGTGAAACTGTGTTTAATGTGAAAAGCTCTGGAACAGAAAGTGAGCTGAACTGGACAGTGACGTCTGTCACACTGTCACCAGTTCAGTGTCCGGTGTCGTTTCAGTTGTGTGTGTGTGTGTGTGTGTGTGTGTGTGTGTGTGTGTGTCCCTGCCTGTTGGAACTTTATTATTAAACCCTGTTTTGGAATTTAGTCTTCTTCATCTTCATCTGCCTGCCTACACACCACACCTTACAGAAGATCGGACCCATTATGGGTAACACAAGGAAGTTTGCGTTCTCAGCCACGATTTTTTGTTATTTTCTAAGGAGTTTTTCGTCTTGCACTCAACTGCCCCTACAACAACGAGACCCTGAAGTCGTTCTGGATCGGGGCGAACTTTCACCATCCTGTTGACCTCCCAGACACCACCGGATTAAACTGGAGAGAAGCCATCATCCGGTGTCTGGAGAGCGTCAATCAAAAATCAAACCAAACTGATTCAAAATTAATTCAAAACACATAACCAATAACATATTACGTAACAATTAGTTAATTGTCATGTGCCTCAACAAGTAAAATCATCACATAATGATACCTTTGCAAATCATTACCTAAAGATTAATTAAAGCAGACAACTGGAAGTATGTAGCTTTGACCATCATGGTAATTAACATATGAATTTTTGCTATTAGTTAATTTAATAAGTTATTAAGAAATTAATATAGGTTTTAGCATGTATATGTTATAAATCTGACTCGTGTGTGTGTGTGTGTGTGTGTGTGTGTGTGTGTGTGTGTGTGTGTGTGTGTGCACCATGAGGCTACTAAGTTTGTGCTTGTGAAACCACACATTCACACCCTTCAGAAGTGAAGCAGTTTAAATGAGCAGATGCGTCAAGATCACACTTCATCTATATATATCTAGATGAATCATAGGAAGATAAATAATCTGTGATGCATATTTGTTCAAAGAATTTAAGGCTTACTTCACACACAAACAAAATTACTATTTCATAAAGGTTTGCTGTGTAGTAAATACTCTTAAAGCAGCATAATTTCGGTTTGAGTTCTGGTAATGTGTTTCTTGTTTAGCTTTCATTTATCTGTTTCATCTGCTGTCCAGTGGCGTCATTCCACCAAAAGCCAGGGTATGGCAGACCCTGATGACGTCATCCAATCTTACTCCCTCGACGTCACAGTCCCACTTTCTTCACACAACTTTTTCCAGCACTTCAAAGCTCAAAAGTCTGAATATTATCCAATTTAAGTGTAATTTTTAATATGATTACCAAAAACATTTTTGTTCATCCTTCAAAGATTGTCCTCATTTGTAAAACTAAAAGTCCATCAATCAAAAACCACAGCCAATCAGAACACAGTGTGGGCGGGCTCTCGCGGCATTTGCATAGCACCAGAGATTAAACTTGACGGCCCTCGCAAGAAATGGATAAGTACATAATCAGTTTCACAAATATTACACCATTTAAACATTATTAAAAATACATACTGAGCTACTAAAACAATTTTCGTCATAGAATACACTTGTTTGTTCACAGTTTGAACGTTCTTGCTTCCTTTTGTTTAGTTTCAAGATCTGATGTAAATTATCCATTGTTGCTTTTACTAAAGCTGGGAGCACTAAATGATATTCAAAGTCACATTAGGTTAGGACAATGTTAGTTATGGTGCTTGCCTCTGGCGAAGCATCATTATTGTTCTCTTGCTTACTTATTATTATTATAACTTGTCCCGCAGCTTTTGTCCTACACCCATGAATGAGGTGTCAAATCGACCGGCTCATTGAGGAGAAGTGTGCTGTGACTTTCCTAAGCGATCGGACCTACGATGTTCACACAGCGGATGAAAAAGCCGCCAAAAAAGTCCCATTGACTTTCAGTGGTGGAATGTTCAGAAATTTGAATCTGAACTGTCACTTTCTCACACACACACACACACACACACACGCACACACACACACACACACACACACACACACACACGCACACACACACGCACACACACACACACACACACACGCACGCACACGCACACGCACACGCACACACACACACACACACACACACACACACACAGGGCCTGAGGAACCCTTTCTCTCTCTCTCTCTCTCACATCTCACACTATTGATCACAGTGTCATAGAGACAAGGGGGCGGGCTCATTTCACTCAGGCAACCAATCAGTCTCTCAGGATCATTGTAAATCTATCAAGCCACGCCCTAGCAACCATTTAGAGCACTCTAGCAACAGGTTCCATAGACTTCCATTCAAAAAGATCAAAGATATTCCTTTGGATAGAAGTGTCATAGAAACATGAGGGTGGGATCGTTTGACTCGGGGCAGCAAACAGCCAATCACGAATCACTTTCAACACTTCCTAGCCACACCCTAGCAACCAAAACCCAAAGAGGGATATCTTCAAATCTGAATGTCACAGAGGCATGGGGGTTGGTTTATATTGTCAAGCAGCCTTTGGTGTATCATCACTGGCAGATGCCAAGCAACTCCCTAGCAACCAAAGTACCCTAGCAACCATTTTGCAAGACCTATATCTCTGCATCAGAGCATCATAGAGATATGGCGGTTGGCTCTTTTGACTCATGCTAGCAAACTGGATTTCCAACATGCTACACATGCTAGCAGTGAATAGCTACATGCTAATAGTGATTAGCTAAGTGTTAAATAATCATCTGTGACAACTACCAACCACCTAGTAACATCATAACAACCACCCAGGTTACCATAGCAACTGCCTAGCAACACATTAGCAACCACCACTAGTACCTTAGCAACTACCTATCGACACCCTAGCATCCACCCAGGTTACCATAGCAACCGCCTAGCAACCACCCAGAACACCTTAGCAACCACCCCAAGTACATTAGCAACCACCTAGCAACCACCCAGGTTACCATAGCAACTGCCTAGCAACCGCTCAGAGCACCTTAGCAACTGCCTAGCAACACACTAGCAACCGAGTGAGGAGTTTTGCCACTGCAAGCACCATTCACATTTTCTTCAGGAAATGTACATTCTAGTCCTGCTTCTTCTTCTTCTTCTTCCACTAAAATTTCTAAAATATCTCTTTGATCAGGGCATCTATGATCAAAGAGATAAACACACAAAAAGTTTTCCATTCTTAGTTGAAAACAGTGTCATGTAAACACTCCCCAAAAGTGTGAAAATTCACACCCATCAGTCCAAACTGGGTTCAGAGATGATCTCAGAAGATCTCATTTCCTCTTTTTTCTTTAAGTGTGTTTCTTTAATAATCTGTGTGGTCAAACTAACTGAGTTCTCTCACTCAGCAGTAACATGTTTCCAGACCTCAACAGTGAGATCACCGCTCTGAAAATACCTCAGAAAGCAAATGTAAACTATAAAACTAGACTAAAGATCACGCAAACAGTTCTGGAAACACTAGAACTCAAAGCCAGAACACAAAGAGGACAAAAGAAAAAGTGTGTGTTAGTTTGACCACACTGTTTAGACATGGACAAAGCCATACTTTCATTTGCATGTTTAAAGTCCTCCTGCGGTGAAAATCAAGTTTTTAATGTTGTGTATATGTCTATGTGGTGTTTTTAATCTGCTTTAAGACAAACCATGTGCAAATTCATAAGTCAACAGCATTGCTGAATATTTTCTCTTTAAAACTGCAGTGATCTAAAGACAGTCTCAAACCCGCGGTTTGAAATCGCTGGTGTTTCTGACATCACAAACTATCTTGTAACCAATCACGTCAATGTGTGGGCGGGCTTTAGCGTATCATTAACAGTGAACTAACAGAGGAGTCTCGAGAGAAGACAGGTTATCCTGGTATATTTTTCTGTTGATATGAAAAATTGTGTAGATTTAGCAATATGGCGGGTGTATGATGTATATTACGATGTTATGATGAACTATATGCCTTTCTACCGACGATCTGAGTTGTTCAAAGCGTTTGTAAGGATACTGATTGTTAGAAGGCAGCTGTCTGACTCTTAGATGATGAATTGGAACATGATTTGTGTAACATTAGCAACACATTATTAACTGTTTAATAACATATTCAAGCAAAAGGCTAATCATATTAATAACCGTTATGTGTCCGATGTTGTAAAGAGCGATACCATTGTGCAGCGTTTACCTCAGTAAGTTGAACGAGTGGAGGCGGGCCTAATTAGCATAGTCATAGATCCATGTATACTAAATAAGGCAAGGGTGTAGAGTTACAAAAAATATTTAAATATGTAATTTTGGTGATCAGAGATGAGTTTTAAAGGATAAAATGATTGACTACAGGGGACTTTAAAAGAATCTTTGCATTGACAGTGCATAACTTTAAATACCTTTAAATATACATAGGCTGCTCATTTATACACAAAAATTGTGGTAAAATAAACACAATTACTCACAATTTCTACCCAATAAATATATTAGAGCGTGGCATAACTAGAATGATTTTATTATTATTATTATTTTTTTTTTTTTTTTATGTACATGATTTTTCCAGGTCTACAAAATCACACTTTTGAAGGTTCTCCAAGACCGCGGGAACGCTGAATCTTCAATGGAAACAAACAGTTGTGTGGATGGAGGGGACTGAATTAAAAAGAGAAATATCTTGATCTTTTGTTGTTTAAGCTTATTTTAATGGTTGGTTTATCTTATTTTAAGTCATCTTGAGAATCTTTTGTAAGTTTACTGAGGCCTCGGACCCCTGGTTGAGGACCAGTCCCTTACGAAAATTAACCGTGGTTCCCTTTTAGTCGGTCACGTTCGACATACGTCAGTAGTGACCGACGAATTGGGATATCGCCAGAGAGCCCTATCAGCTTCGAGTGAACTAAAACAAGCCAATGGAATTGGTGTGCGATATTTGCATAATGCGCACCACCTCCACCAGGTGGTATAAATAGGAAGCAGATGCAATCGCACTCTGTCTTTCGCTTCGGAGCCAACCTGTGTGTTCCTGCTATTAGACTGAGAGTGACTTCTCAAGCCTTTAAAGAGCTTTGTTCTACAGTGCTGGCGTTATGGCACCGTACAGCGAGGCTGCGAGCTTTCCCAGAGTGAGCTTCTCGAGCTGTTTACACAGCTCTCAACTGCTGTTTTCACAGCATTATTTGCCCCGTTTGGTTTGCGATTTGGACCGGTTCCTCTGTGTCTGTGACTCAGGGAGTGAAAAGTGTACCTGCAGTCACATCGCAGCTGTTCCCTGTGTGCTTCGGCACAAAGAACAAGAACTTCTAAAAGAGCTTCACAGACAGACACTGCGTCTTTTTCAAGACGTCATTCTGTCTGTGCGTTTCTGGAGGCGGTCGTTTCCTATTCTCACTGACGGCCACAATCACTTTCTCTCATGTCTGCTTATCGTGCTGAGACTGTGTTTGTGGGTGGTTCATATTCTCTTGTGAGAGCATGGCCACGTCGGTGCATTGTTCGTCTTGCCTTTCTCGTAAGGGCTTGAGCGCTCAGCGTGCCGTGTGCCGTCGAGCTGCCGGCTGACAGCGCGTGTTGCCATGGCAACCCAGCGCGTTGTTCGGCGCTCTAGATGCGTGGTCGAGACTCGAGCGCCTCAAATGAGGTGGAGTCCAGTTAGATGGCCACGTTCACTGTCCCACATGGCTGGTAGCTTCTGGGTGGATTGCTGGTCCTTCTCATGGGGGACCTAGCGTCTTAGTCAGGGCTCCAGCAGAGGATCAGACTGCTACATCGACTGCTACATTGGAGAGAGGGTTGTTGGGATCTGGACATGAAGATGAGGCTGAGCGTCCCACGGTTGTGATGTGCTCATGCTGAATCAGATTCAAAGTTAACGACCATGCTTTCCCGGGCCCCTGGGGGCGTGGTGTGACGCGTTTTGGCCTTGCCCCGCCCCCTGTCTTTAGCCCGGACGTGCATGAAAAACTTGGCAGTTTGGAAGCCTTTTTTGGTGCCAAATATGGAATGCCTAAAGGGCCATAATCTGCATTAAAACTTTTTTCTCTCTCACTACCCTCTATGGTGGGGTGGCAGTGCTACGGGCACACCACCTCTGCCCTGCATGGGTCTTGGCCCTCGGCAAGTCTGTGAAAGGCCAAAGCACTCATTGCATTGGGTAGTTCTGAGTCGGGGTTGAGCTACGCATGATGCAAGTCATACTGCAGGCCCCTGGCCAGACAATGTCCACCATGGTGGTCCGGAAACACCCTTGGCTAGCCTTGCGAGGTGTGTCGTCGTCAAAGTACACTTTCTCAATGCTCTCATCTTACAAGCTGGCCTAAAACCCAGCCCGCTCAGCCCGCAGCCAAGCCAGTTGGCTAGCGAGAAGTGGTCCTGGAGAAACGGGCAACCTGGAGCTGAGGTAAACAGTTCTTCGGGAGACGATGCCCGCATCGCTCCCTTCCCGGACGAGGGCCGGGTGGAGAATTTTGGTCTGTTCCACCGCTGGCTCTACGGAGTCCAGCGGTACCCACAAAGTAGAACTATTTTCTAATCCTCCAGGTCCCAAGAGGGCGCGGCTGGCAGTGCACAAGGCCCCGCCTTGCCACTCTCAGCCCCCTCTCACTTCGCCAGCAGGTCCCAGTGTGTTGGTCGAGGCCGCCTTTCATGTGCCGTCTCCCATACGCACTGCCACCTTGCAGAGTCTGACCCCACTTCGGGTCGCTATGCCGTCCGAGTCAGGTCCCAGCACTCTACCTCACTGCCCCACGCCTGGTACGTCTGTGGTGCATTTGGTCCCGCTGGCTCGGTGTCTGGAAGCCTGGCTAGCGCTTCCCAGCCCGTCCCGCTGGCTCATTCATACCATCAGTTCGCCCGGCGTCCCCCGGTGTTCAGGGGAGTCCATCAGACTCGTGTGTCCCTGGACAATGCACCTGTTCTCCAGGCGGGGATTGCCTTGACACAGGGGATTCTGCCTTGACACAGACCCTTTCTACGGTTTGCATTCGAGGGTCGGGCATATCAGTACAAGGTCCTACCCTTCAGGCTGGCCCTGTCGCCCCGCATCTTTACGAAGGTTGCGGAGGCAGCCATTGTTCCACTCAAGGAACAGGGCGTTCACATTCTCAACTACCTCGACGTCTGGCTCATCCTGGCCAGCTCACGAGAGCAGTTGTGCGAACACAGGGACATGGTGTTAGCTCATCTCAGCCGGTTGGGTCTTCGGGTCAACTGGGACAAGAGCAAACTCGCCCCTGGGCAGAGGATCTCTTATCTCGGCATGGAACTGGACTCGGTTGCCCGGACAGCGCGCCTCACCGAGGAGCGCGTCCAGTCAGTGTTGAACTACCTGAGTACGCTCAAGCGCAGGACAGCGGCCCCACTGAAACTTTTTCAGAGGCTCCTGAGGCATATGGCATCTGCAGCCGCAGTCACGGCGCTCGGATTGCTTCATATGAGGCCGCTTCAGCACTGGCACCATGGCCGGGTCCCGGGATGGGCGTGGCAGCGCGGTACGTTCCGTGTTTCCGTGACACCGAACTGCCGCCACACCCTCACTCAGTGGCAGACCCTTCGTTTCTGCGTGCTGAAGTTCCCCTCAAACAAGTGTCCAGGCATGCTGTGGTCTACACAGATGCTTCTGCCACGGGGTGGGGAGCCATGAACAACGGGCATGCAGTGTCAGGTCTGTGGACGGGGCCTCAACTGCATATCAATTGCCTCAAGTTGCTAGCAGTACGTCTTGCACTGAGCCACTTCAAGGAGCTGTTGACAGTCAAGCACGTACTGGTCCGCTCGGACAGCACTGCGGCCGTTGCGTACGTCAACCTTCAGGGTGGTCTACGCTCCCGCCACATGTCGCAACTTGCCCGCCATCTCTTGTTATGGAGTCAGAAGCATCTGAGGTCGCTTCGTGCCATTCATGTCCCAGGCGTGCTCAACCGTGCAGCTGACGAGCTCTCACAGCAGCCTCTGCTTCCGGGCGAATGGAGACTCCATCCCCAGGTGGTCCAGCTGATTTGGCAGCGCTTCAGCGAGGCACAGATAGTTCTGTTCGCCTCCCCGGAGACTGCCCACTTCCAGTGGTTCTATTCCCTGACCGGCGGCATGCGCGGCACAGATGCCCTGGCACACAGCTGGCCCCGGGGCCTACGCTAATATGTGTTTCCCCCAGTGAGACTTCTTGCACAGCTCCTGTGCAAAGTCAGGGAGGACGAGGAGCAGGTCTTGCTAGTGGCTCCATATCGGCCCACTTGGACCTGGTTTTCGGACCTGGCGCTCCTCGCGACAGCACCTCCCTGGCCCATTCTCCTGACTCAGAGACGGGGCACCCTCTGGCACCCGCGTCCCGACCTGCGGAAACTCCATGTGTGGTCCCTGGACGGGACGCGGAGGTTCTAAGTGATCTCCCCCAGTCGGTTGTAGACACTATCACTTGCACTAGAGCTCCTTCTACGAGGAACCTCTATGCGTTGAAGTGGAACCTGTTCATCGAATGGTGTTCCTCTCACCGAGAGGACCCCCGATCATGTTCGGTCAGCCCCGTCCTCTTGGTTGCATTGGCCTCGGTGAAGAGGGTAGGGGACCTGCACGCATTTTCGGTCAACAAATCATGCCTGGAATTTGGGCCCGGTGACTCTCACGTTATCCTGAGACCCCGGCCTGGATATGTGCCCAAGGTTCCTACCACTCCCTTCAGAGATCAGGTAGTGAACCTGCAAGCGCTGCCTTCGGAGGAGGCAGACCCAGCCCTAGCTTTGCTCTGTCCCGTCCGCACTCTGTGCCTGTACGTGGACAGAACGCGAAGCTTCAGGACCTCAGATCAGCTCTTGTCTGTTACGGAGGCCAGCAGAAGGGAAAGGCTGTCTCCAAGCAGAGGATGGCCCACTGGATAGTGGACGCCATCGCCCTGGCATTTAAACCCAGGGCTTGCCTTGCCCGCTCAGGTTGAGAGCCCACTCCACCAGAGGAGTTGCCTCTTCCTGGGCGCTGGCACTGGCACACGGCGCCTCGCTGACAGATATCTGTAGAGCTGCGGGCTGGGCGATACCTAACACGTTCGCTACATTCTATAGCCTTCATGTAGAACCGGTATCTTCCCGTGTACTCGCTTCCAGCAGCCGGTAGACACGAAGAGCCCGTTCTAGTGTCGGCTTGCAATGCCACTCCCGCCCCCTGGGCCGGATACGTGTATCCTTTTACTCCAGTCGAGTTCCCCGCTTGGCGAACCCTGTCGATTTCTGGATTCAGTGTTGTTGCTGTAGTTGATGGTACAATGACTAAAAACAAAACAGAAATAGAAAAATCATATTTGAATGCATGAACACAACATCAAGACATTTCTTTCACAAACTGAGACTGATTTATTTCAGCTGCTTTAGTCCAGATCAGATCCGTATCAGTGACTCAGTTATTGTGCTGAAGATGTTCACACTAACATGAGTTGACACCATCAGCTCCTCCTGTGGTTGTGAACTTCCTCTGATCCAAACTGAGTGTTTAAATCCAGCTAGAGTTGATATATAGTGACACTACACCAGTGCATGATGTCAAGTCACCTTTATTTCTATAGTGCTTTTTACAATGCAGATTGTGTCAAAGCAGCTTTACATTGATAACTGGTATATAATTTTGGCTGCACAGCAGCTCCAGAAGAAAATGGTGTCATTATCCATCTTAAGTAAATTCAGTATTGATTCATTCCGTTGTAAAAAAAAATCAATAGATATTAATTTTAGTTAGTTTTCACTTACTGTAATGAGAACAGCTGTTCTTTTTGTAAACAACACCCAGAAACTTTAGTGCATTTATTTTGTAGAAAGATTTTTCCCTATTTGTTATTGAGAACATTGATAAAGATTTTTCTTTACTTTGGGAAAATGTTTTGTTTGGATTTGTTAATTGTAAAAAACAAACAAACAAACAAACAAACAACCAACAACAACAACAACAACAACAAAACCAGCTACACTGTAAACAAAATGCTGAAATGCATGCCAACACAGCGTGCTAAAAGTTTACCATTAATGGAAATAATGTTCAACGACCATCAACTGAAGTAACGTTTAGACAGAAAAAGAGAAGAGACGAGCAAAAACACAAGAACTACAACTGACTTCCAGCCACAGCCTTAGATGAAATCAACTGCAAAAGAGCAGAAGCGTATGACCCTGTAGGCCAAGACTGAAGCTAAGCAGGGTTGAGTCTGGTCAGGAGTGGATGGGAGACTCCTGGAAGACTAGTCTGCTGCTGGAAGAGGTGTTAGTGAGGCCAGCAGGGGGCGCTGCTCATCCTGTGCTCTGAGTGAATAGATCCTGAAAGATCAAGTAGATCAAAACTTTATTCGAGCACAATGTGTTTTTAAAATCTTTCAGATTATCACAACACTGCTGGATCTCACGCTGAAGAATGACAGAGCTACTATACAGTGCATCCGGAAAGTATTAACAGTGCTTCACTTTTTCCATATTTTGTTATGTTACAGCCTTATTACAAAAGGGATTAAATTCATTTTTTCTCTCAAAATTCTACAAACAATACCCCATAATGACAAAACAAAAGAAGTTTTGTTTGACTTTGCAAATTTATTAAAAATGAAAAAAATCAAATGTACATAAGTATTCACAGCCTTTGTCATGACATTCAAAATTGAGCTCAGGTGCATCTCCTGTTTCCACTGATCATCCTTGAGATGTTTCTACAACTTGATTGGAGTCCACCTGTGGTAAATTCAGTTGATTGGACATGATTTGGAAAGGCACACACCTGTCTATATAAGGTCCCACAGTTAACATTGCATGTCAGAGCACAAACCAATCCACGAAGTCCAAGGGATTGTCTGTAGACCTCCGAGACAGGACTGTATTGAGGCACAGATCTGGGGAAGGTTACAGAAACATTTCTGCAGCACTGAAGGTCCCAATGAGCACAGTGGCCTCCATCATCCAAAAATGGAAGAAGTTTGGAACCACCAGGACTCTTCCTAGAGCGGGCCGCCCCTGCCAAACCGAGCGATCGGGGGAGAAGGGCCTTAGTCAGGGAGGTGACCAAGAACCTGATGGTCACTCTGAAAGAGTGCCAGCATTTCTCTGTGGAGAGAGGAGAACCTTCCAGAAGAACAACCATCTCTGCAGCACTCCGCCAATCAGGCCTGTATGGTAGAGGCCAGACGGAAGCCACTCCTCAGTAAAAGGCACATGACATCCCGTCTGGAGGACTCTCAGACCATGAGAAACAAAATGCTCTGGTCTGAATGGCAAGCGTCATGTCTGGAGGAAACCAGGCACCGCTCATCACCTGGTCAATACCATCCCTACAGTGAAGCATGGTGGTGGCAGCATCATGCTGTGGGGATGTTTTTCAGCGGCAGGAACTGGGAGACTAATCAGGATCAAGGGAAAGATGAATGCAGCAATGTACAGAGACATCCTTGATGAAAACCTGCTCCAGAGTGCTCTGGATCTCAGACTGGGGCGAAAGTTCATCTTCCAACAGGACAACGACCCTAAGCACACAGCCAATATAACAAAGGACAACGCTGTGAATGTCCTTGAGTGGCCCAGCCAGAGCCCAGACTTGAACCCGATTGAACATCTCTGGAGAGATCTGAAAATGGCTGTGCGCCGACGCTCCCCATCCAACCTGATGGAGCTTGAGAGGTCCTGCAAAGAAGAATGGGAGAAACTGCCCAAAAATAGGTGTGCCAAGCTCGTAGCATCATACTCAAAAAGACTTGAGGCTGTAATTGGTGCCAAAGGTGCTTCAACAAAGTTTTGAGCAAAGGCTGTGAATACTAATGTACATGTGATTTTTTTTTTATTTATTTTTTTTATAAATTTGCAAAGATTTCAAACAAACTTCTTACATGTTGTCATTATGGGGTATTGTTTGTAGAATTTTGAGGAAAATAATTATTTTAATCCCTTTTGAAATAAGGCTGTAACATAACAAAATGTGGAAAAAGTGAAGAGCTGTGAATACTTTCCGGATGCACTGTAATTAATAGTGTGAAATTAATAACATGTCATACATATAAATCATAGAATAGACTCAGAATGAGATTGGATAATCAGGTCACTACATGATGATTATATCTTTTTCATCAATAAGTAGCCAACATCATCTGATCACATTTTCTCTTGTTCCGCCATTAAAAAAAAAAAAAAAAGTCAAGAGTCAAACTGCCCAACTAAAGCAAACACTGATCACCAAATTATACTATTGATTAACTATTGACTATTGATTAAACTATTGATGTTATTTTTAATAAAACAACAACATCTAAACCTCTGTTGATCACAATAAGAACTTCTGTAGACGTCTGGCAGAAATAAATCAGTCTGGTTAGTAATAAGTGAAGCTGTTAATGCTGTTTGTGTAGTTGTTTAATCCTCCTCAGCTGGGATCTTGAGAGATTTCATGCCTTCTTTTATCTTTAGTTGATTTCATCTAAGGCTGTGGCTGGAAGTCAGTTGTAGTTATTGTGTTGTGTGTGATTCTGCTTGTCAACAGCAGGTGTTAATCACTAATGCTCAGTCATCACTTGATTAATTACTTATCTCATTAACTTCAACACTGCTTCAGGGGCCGTTTACACGACACCATTTTCCACTGAATGTGGAAAACTTTTTAGGCATTTTGGCTGTTCATTTACACAACAACGGCGTTTTGGGGGCATGAAAATGCAAACTTTTGAAACCGTGTTTCAAAGTGCATGTTTTTTTCAAAACAATACCATTACCTTCTCCGTGTAAACAACAAAGACTCAAATCTGTAAAAACAGTATCGTCATGCACATGTGTATTACGTGTTTAGTCTACAGGCATGTGTGTTTGGCGCGAGTGCCCTGTAAAAAAATGCATATGTGCGCAGGCGTGTAGTCTTTCTTTACATTGCCAACTACTGGCCTGGCAGCATAATGCAGTGATTTTAGTCATTTTCGTGGATCCGCATGAACAACATTGTCATCTGTGCAGAGGAAGAACTTTTCTGTTTTTAGTACATTGTTGTTGTGTAAACATACCCTCAGTGTTACTTTAACACTCTGAGTGTGACGCATATAAACACCAGCAGTGTTATTTAAACACTGAGGATTTTGCTGTGAAAAGCAATAAATAAAACACAAAAATAAAAGGCCTTGAGTGTATTTATGATCAATAAATGTGCTCTTGTGTTCCTTTTGATTGAATGTTTTGTAGCATTATACTTGAGGGAGTGTCAATGCTATTTAATTTTGAATGCATTTTGTTAAAATTTAACCTGAAGAAATCTTGATATTGTTTGAACACACCCATGTGACCATCAACTCCACCCTCTTACAACACTGACCAGTGTCACATTTCCATTGTATTTTGGTCTTGGTTTCATTTTCAAGAACTTATAGTTTGTTTGTCTCTGTTTTCCAGTTCCCTTTGTCCTGTGTTCCCTGTTCCCACTAATCGTTTGTTGGCATGGTTACTAAGTATGTTAAGTATGTTACTAATTAGAGCACAACTGTTTTGAATGTGGTTTGTTTGGCTGTGTATTTCAGACCTTCAGTTCTACCATAAAGACTCAGAGGGCAGGTAAACATTTACATGTTATTTATTCCGTAAAGTATAAACAGATGGTAGTGACAGACGGTACAACTAAACATGGTACAACATTTCATGCTTAGTTGTACTGAAGTTCTTTGGCGTAGGCCCATCCTTCGTCCGAATCCTGGGGATGCAGATTTGGCTGATCCTGCCTGAAGATGAAGGCAGGGGCGGAGCCTACCCCCAAAGAGAAATTGATACCCAACAGTTGAGGTTTTCATAATTGTATTACCTGGAATGGAACGACCAAAAGGTTAGTATTAAATTATGACAAATAAAGTGTAAAGTTCCACCCACTAGCCCAACGACGGCATCTAGGGGTCTGGTCGAAGGTATTTCGCGTGTACGTCCTCTGGCTCTTCTGTAAAATTCATCTTAATTTAATACAACTTTGGTTTCCAATTCAATTCTGACTTCGTGAATAATTTAATCTGACTCCAATTAGAAAGGACTCTTAGTTTCACAATTTTTCCGATGTAACAGCTGATCATAAGATTAGTTGTGCTTTAATTTAGATCTTTTGATCGTTCTGGATATCTCATAATTTCAGTTATTCGTTCATTACGGTCTCATCATCGCTTAGAGAAATTCACATCGGCCGACTGCGTTCTCACGGACATAAATTCGCCAGTTTATGATCTAGTCAGAGGGTGCAGAGTTTACTAATGCATTTGAGTCGAACCGCCACATGCTTGTTCATACAAAAATACAGTTTTCTTAGTCACGATACTGCAACTTGCTAATTCAATAACAGACAAACTCAAAAAGTCCCATGATGTGCCAATATGCTCCTTTCATGGGGCTCTCTGGCTTGACCTGTCCTGACGCAGATTTACGGAAATGACGGACTCAAATAATCTACTAGTCATAATGATTTTAGAGGAATCCAAGATAAATCAAGATTAACATTTATTGTTTTTGCCAGGCAGGATAAAACATCAATTAAAGAATTAAAAGGTTACATCACACAACTGAGCAGCATAAAATACAAAGTACAATTCAAAACAAAATATTAAAAAGAATTTCAAAAAGTCAGCATACCTGGCAAATACACACAGCAATTGTGCGGGAAGTTCTGAATGCAGATTCTTCCTCGAGTGGTTTGCCAAATCCCTTTAAATACCCCAAGTCTAACAAAAGGACAGTAAACATTTAGCACCCAAATATTTATGCAGCTTTTGTTGGACCTTTTCTCGTGCCCCAAAGGGTCACACGCCTGGTTTTGGGGATCAAAACAAATGGTTAACAAAGATCTTTATTGGGGCATCTCCCACACCAGGAGAACAGGTTTTGTTTTCTTTATTCTTGTCTGTTCTATTGATGTGGGAGTGAAACCATCTTACCAGTCGCACCCGAAGTATTTACATTGAGGTCACTTAAAACAGATAACAGATTTGTGAGACTTGCATGGCCTGAGGGGAAGGAGAGGGTGTGAGGAGCCAGAAACTCAGCATGGGGGGGGAAGAGAGGAGGTCGAGCCGGGTGTCCTGCGCTTTTTCTCGCAGATCCTTTCTTCAGATTAGAGAGTTTTATTGTTTTATTACAGGATAGGAATCTTGAATTCAGTCTTGGTAAAATCCATCCTTACAAAAGGCATACATAAATATTAATAAGCATTGACTGATAAAGACTGATAAAGATATGGTGTAAGCTGATTAACACAGAAAGACCACAAAGGTCATGTACCTTGTAAAGTCAATATAGGCCAATTTGTGAAGACCCACGATAGGCAGAGTTACATAAAACAGACTTACCTGGTGGCAATGACGAGTTATATGAAGAGCCAATATAGGCTGTTATGTGTAGAACCACGATATGCCATTTAATGCGAAGGCAATGTTAGGCAGTTTGATGTAATGGCAACGGTATGCCCAATGACTACGATCTGCCCGATGGCAATGACAAGCCATGTAATGCTAAAAGTCATGATAGGCTATTTAAAGCGATGGCAATGATAGGCCATTTAATGTGATGGCGACTATAGACTATTTAATGTTATGGCAACGATATGTCTGATGACAACTATATTCCATGTAATGCGAAAAGTCATGAGGGCCATTTAAAGCAAAGTCAACGATATGCCATGTTACGCAAAAGCCACGATTAGGCTGTTATATGTGAAGGCCACGAAAGGCCCATTATGAATAACAATGAAAGGTCACGATAAGCCAGTGATGTAAAGGGACGTATTTGTGAAGACCGAAGCTGAAGATGAAGTAGAAAACGATGACACCACCACCAGTAGCTAGCGAGCAATAATCAACATGCCTTGATTATTACTATGAGCGAATGATGAGCATTTGAGTTATTTTAGGTAATGAAAGGTATATATAGTTTCTAAAGGAAAGACTCATTCGATATGCTTGGGCGTGACTCCTGCCAAGAGAACCCCCAAAAGAAATAAACCAGATCAGCATGACATAAGTGCAAGAATACTCAATCCATGACGCAGATAAAGACTGAGAAACCTCGTCGTACAATGCCCTTGCAGAAGGGAAGCGCTTTACTAGCTAAGCTTTACTAGCTAAGCGTTCACTTCCGCATCTATTTGTTCTTGGATGGACACATACACACAGATTTATGTCAAAATGCTTTCAGTGTCACGAATGTTAACGAACAACAAAATACAAAGAGGAAATCACTTTTGCAGCTTTAGAGACAATATGTAAGATTAAAATATACAAAACCACTTGCTCAGTGTTATATTTTTCGTTGTATACTTTGTGTAAATTGCATACTTACATGCCCGTCCCTTGTCGCCTGTCAATGACGTAATATCTGCAATTCTGCATTATCCCTGGATTCCTCTTGTACTGCATAGTAACCATGGAAACAGACATTGACAGCTGCGTGATGAATTAATGTTATGTGGCTCAACACGATGGAATGTTAGAATATCATCAGTATGATATTCTAATGTTGATCTAGCTTACAGTCAACAGACTAATACATAGAATAGCGTTCCACAACTTTTTAACGCTCAAATGCAGTTTAGTATGATGTTAGACCAAGTGAAACAGCGCTGCGTTACCTCACAAATTTAATTCGTAAAATAAACTTACCTGTATGAGTAGTATTTCAGCACTTGCAAGTACTTCGGTAGAATGAGTTGTCCTCATTCCTTTATATCCCCTGGGACTCTGACACTTGACATTTGATATTCAACAACATTATTGTAACGAATCGTCACACAGGCTGGGATCCATTTGCATGCTTTTATTGAATAAGAGCGTGGTGGTACAGGCAGGGTCAAACAGGAGCAGACAGGTACCAAAGGGACAGGCAGAATCGAGGTCGGGAAACAGGCAGGGGTACGGGACAGGCAGATATCACTCACAGAACAGAACACAAGGCAGGGGTCAAAGGCAGGCAGCAGAGAGTTGTGGACGGGTAACAAACAGGATCAGCAACAGGTAATCAGACAGGGTAACAACGCTCAGAAATGTTCACAAAAGCAAAACAAGACTTCGCAATGAACTATGGTACGCGGGGGAGCTTTATAGTCAAGTCAAGTCACCTTTATTTATATAGCGCTTTTTACAATGTAGATTGTGTCAAAGCAGCTTTACATTGATAACTGGTACATTGTTTGGCTGCACAGCAGCTCTTAAAGAATAGTGTCAATGCAGGCAGATCAAAGCACTGTTGAATATCAAATGTCAAGTCAAATGTCAAGTGTCCCCAACTAAGCAAGCCAAAGGCAAGGAACCCAAACTCCATCAGGTGACATCAGGTGGCAGACAAGTGGCAAATTGGTGTTAAAATGGAGAAAAAAACCTTGGGAGAAACCAGGCTTAGTCGGGGTGCCAGTTCTCCTCTGGCCAACAGTGCTTTGTTACAATTCAGGTTGCTATCATAAGTCCAATAGGATCGCAACATTAAAAGTATTTATTTCAGTTCCATCCAATTGAGGATCGTATTCATCACGCCGGTATGGACGGTTGTTGAGGAACTGTGTCGTGGCTGTCGTGTCGATGAGGCCTTCACAGGGGATGATCTAGTTGACTCAATCTCTGCTGATACTTCAGGGCTGCGTTGTGGTCGTGTCAAGGTGCAGGTCCTTGGTCTCACCTGGATACGGCCCGGATCCGGTTGACTACGGTGAACCTCGGGATAAACAGAAAGACTAATATTAGCGTAGATGCCATTCTTCTTCTGATGTAACGAGTACATCAGGTGTTATAGGAAGTGTTCCCGGTTCCGGCTGACCTAATTTATGCAGCCTAATAATCCTTTAACGGATTTGGAAATATAAATTGGTAATGTGTTATGTGTATGCCAGGTTAAAGAGATGCGTTTTTAGTCTAGATTTAAACTGACAGAGTGTGTCTGCTTCCCGAACAATGCTAGGAAGATTGTTCCAGAGTTTAGGTGCCAAATAGGAGAAGGATCTACCACCTGCAGTTGATTTTGATATTCTAGGTATTATCAGCTGGCCTGAATTCTGAGATCGCAATAGACGTGAAGGACTATAATGAATTAGGAGCTCGCTCAGGTACTGGGGAGCTAAACCATTTAGTGCTTTGTAAGTAATTAGCAAGATTTTAAAATCTATACGATGTTTAACAGGAAGCCAATGCAGTGTTGACAGAACTGGGCTAATATGGTCATACTTCCTGGTTCTAGTAAGAACTCTAGCTGCTGCATTTTGTACGAGCTGTAGTTTATTTATCAGGCGAGCAGAACAACCACCCAGTAGAGCGTTACAGTAATCTAGCCTTGAGGTCATGAACGCATGAACTAACTGTTCTGCATTTTTCATTAAGAGCATATGTCGTAGTTTAGATATATTTTTAAGATGGAAGAATGCGGTTTTACAGATGCTAGTAACATGGCCTTCAAATGAAAGATTGGTATCAAAGAGCACACCCAGGTTCCTAACTGACGACGAAGACTTAACAGAGCAGCCATCAAGTGTTAGACAATATTCTAGGTTATTACGTGAAGAAGTTTTTGGTCCAAAAATTAGAATCTCTGTTTTTTCTGAATTTAGTAGTAGGAAATTACTGGTCATCCAATTTTTTATATCAGCTATGCACTCCGTTAATTTTGTGAATTGGTAAGTTTCGTCAGGGCGCGAAGAAATATAGAGCTGAGTATCATCAGCGTAACAGTGAAAACTAACGCCATGCTTCCTAATGATATCTCCCAAGGGTAGCATGTACAGAGTGAACAGTAACGGTCCTAGTACTGAGCCTTGTGGTACTCCATATTGAACTTGTGATCGATATGACATGTCTTCGTTTACTACTACAAACTGATAACGGTCAGATAAGTATGATTTGAACCATGACAATGCAATTCCACTAATGCCAACATAATTTTCGAGTCTATTTAAAAGAATATTGTGATCAATAGTGTCAAATGCTGCACTAAGATCCAGTAACACTAATAGAGAGATACAACCACAATCTGATGATAAGAGCAAATCATTAGTAACTCTAATGAGAGCAGTCTCAGTACTATGGTACGGTCTAAATCCTGACTGGAAATCCTCACAGATACCATTTCTTTCTAAAAAGGAACATAGCTGTGATGATACTGCCTTTTCTAGTATTTTTGACAGAAAAGTGAGATTTGAGATCGGCCTGTAATTGACTAATTCTCTAGGATCAAGTTGTGGTTTTTTAATAAGAGGTTTAATAATAGCCAGCTTAAAAGTTTTTGGTACGTATCCTAATGATAAAGATGAATTGACGATATTGAGAAGAGGGTCTATGACCTCTGGAAGCATTTCTTTCAATAGCTTAGTCGGTATAGGGTCTAACATACATGTTGTTGATTTTGATGATTTAACAAGTTTAGACAATTCTTCCTCTCCTAAAGCAGTAAATGAATTGAATTTTTCCTCAGGGACACTACAATGCACTATCTGACACGATACTGTAGTAGACGGTTGCATGGTTATTATTTTTTCTCTAATATTATCAATCTTGCAAGTAAAGAAGTTCATAAAGTCATTACTGCTGTGCTCTTTGGAAACATCAGAAGTTGAAGCTTTATTTCTTGTTAATTTAGCCACTGTATCAAATAAATACCTAGGGTTGTGTTTATTTTCTTCTAAGAGTTTTGAAAAATAGGCAGATCTAGCAGATTTTAAGGCCTTTCTGTACTCAATCATTCTCTCTCTCCACGAAATACGAAATACTTCTAGTTTTGATTTCTTCCAGCTGCGCTCCATTTTTCTGGCTGCTAACTTTAGGGCCCGAGTGTGGTCATTGTACCATGGCATTGGATTAATTTCCTTAATCTTTTTTAAACGCAAAGGAGCAACTGAGTCTAATGTGCTGGAAAAGACAGAGGCAATAGTTTCTGTTGCAACATCGAGGTCTTCTAAGCTGTCTGGTATGCTAAGGCGATGAAAATGATCAGGAAGATTATTTATAAAGCAATCTTTAGTGGTAGAAGTGATGGTTCTACCATATTTATGGCATGGAGGCAGTTTAGCCGCCTTGACTAAATGTAGTATACACGACACTAGATAATGATCTGAGATGTCGTCACTCTGCTGCAGAATTTCAACAGCATCAATATCGATTCCATGTGACAATATTAGATCTAAAGTATGATTATGACAATGAGTGGGTCCTGACACATGTTGTCTACCACCAATAGAGTTTAGAATATCTGCAAATGCCAATCCTAATGCGTCTTTTTTATTATCTACATGAATATTAAAATCACCAACAACAAGGACTTTACCTGCAGCTAGTACTAACTCTGATAGAAAGTCAGCAAATTCTTTGATAAAGTCTGTATTGTGTCCTGGTGGCCTGTATACAGTAGCCAGCACAAATGTCAACTTACATAATGTTACGTAAAGTACCATAGTTTCGAAGGAATTATATTTGAAAGACTTCTGACTAATACTGTAAATATTACTATAGATTACAGCAACACCTCCCCCTTTGCCTTTCTGACGGGCATTGTGTCGATAATCATAACCTTGAGGACTAGACTCATTTAAAGTAATGTAATCGTCCGGTTTTAGCCAAGTTTCTGTCAAACACAGCACATCTAGATTATTATCTTTGATAATATCATTAACAATAAGTGATTTTGAAGAAAGGGATCTAATATTTAACAACCCGAGTTTTATCATTTGTTTAGCATTATTATCTCTATTTTTTATTTGTTGAACATCAATTAAATTTTTACCATTAAATGGGTTTGGAAGTTTTTTGTTTTTACTAATTCGGGGTACAGACACAGTCTCTATTTGAAAATATCTAGGTGTAAGAGTTTCTATGTGTTGAGAGTTATCTGAATTTTCTGACTTCTGTAACGTGAGGCAGCTAGCAGACGGTCGGTTTAGCCAGTTTGTCTGCTGCTTTCTTATAGTCCGGATAATGAGTCACAGCTGATGTGGTAATTAGTCCAAGGCACGGGGTTGTGGGAAATGTAGTGTGTATGCGGGTGTGTGTGTCAGTACTCAGGAGACGGCTCCCTCCGGTGGCCTGAGGAGGGAACCATGGAGCTCGTCTCCGTGACAGTTATCACTGTAAAGCTGCTTTAACAAAATCTGCATTGTAAAAAACGCTATATGGGAGGTCACTCGTGCAGTGGACACAGAAACAAGAGACCCCAAAACACTTAAAGTTAGCCTCCTTAAAGAGTTAACTAACTTTATACATTATATATATATTGTATATAATAAGTATTTTAACTAATTTCTAAATATAATAAGCAAAGGAGGGGATTTAAGATTATATATATGTTCGCTAATAATACAATATTACTAACCAAACAGTACAAAATACAGCAATCTTTGGTTATCCCATACATTACATTTTGTGAGGTAAGAGTGAAACTATCAGCAACTTCATCTTTTTCTATCATCCAATCCTGTAATGTTCTCCAAAAGGAATTAGAGAAATTACATGGAATTTTTTTTTTTTTTTTTTTTTCAAAATTAAATTTTAAATGTAAAAAAAAAAATGATTGGAAGGACATGTAATTTAATATTTTAAAATGTGTTTATTTTGCTTTGGGGGGAATATGAAATCTTAGATAAGCTGTTCTAAAATATTTAACAGTATTTTTATCAAATGTTTGATCTAATTTATGTCTTAAGATTTGACAGGGGTAGCATGACTGGATGATAACTCTGTTACTGCAAAGTTTATTTTCTATTTCAACATCAACATTTTTGGAGTAAGAAAGGGAACATTTCATTATTATTTTTATTCCCGAGGGTATTGCATTAACAGCAATAAAGAACTGTTTTGGATGACAGGCAAATCCGTGTTTTAAAGTGAAGGAATTGTAATCTAAAACATTACCACTCTCATCCATTAGATCATCATTGACCAAATATTTCTATTTAACCAGTCCTCGTAAAATAAAGATTTCTTTCTATGTAAAATATATTTGTTATTCCAGATAGGAGTATTGTGGGGTGTAACATTGTGTGTGTGCCAATTTCCAACATAATACAACTTGTTGGTGAAATGCTGATAGTTTCACTGTGAGTTTAAATAAATCTAAGTTACATTTGAGAAGAAAATTAATAGATTTGTTTATCTTAAGATTTTGAACCGCTAAATCAAGTTCTTCAATGCGCAAGTCAGCATCACAGCGATCTCTCCAATCATTGTCAATGTAGGGAATGACATTTGTTATTTTATCAAATAAATTATTACACTCTATTAGCCCCCCTTTTTGCTCTTTCAGTCATGTAAATTCTGCGTTTACATTCCATCTCCGTTATCACGAAACCCACGACACTCAATGATCACGGCATCCTCCATCCACCGGTGTTTAGCATTTGTAAATGCCTCACTTAAAGACACTGCCATCGGCCGCTTCAGAGTTCCTATTCCTGGTGTGAATGCAACCAGGAACATGACCGAGGGAGAAATTTGTTCCCGGGGAACTATCCTAGTGGCTAGTTCCTATAACTGAGTTCCTAGAACTATTCGGTGTGAAAACCCCTTTTATGAATGGTCCATTAAATCATTAGGCTTGTTGGACTTGAAGCGGCGCTGCACAGATCGATCGGTGTGTGACATCAAAGTACCGCGAGAGTGATTAGAGAGCAGAAGGATCCGTATGATTTTGAATCACTCTTGCTCTGAGACAAACAGTTCTGCTTCGTCTTTATATTTTCGTTGGCAAAATTGAGCAAAACAGACAATATTGTCTAAAATAACATGATATTAACTTCTTATTTATTGAATGTTGTATAAAATCAGTATCACATTTGCACTCGTGCTATTCTAGGCTGCTTATCCCAAAGTGAACTATGGTCGTAAGTTCTGTCATTACCAATAGAGTTCAATGGGACTTACGACCATAGTTGACTAACGATACTTTTGGGAAATGCACCCCTGGACAGAAAAACTGCACCTATACGTAGGTCTGGGGGCGGGGCAAAAGCGTTAAATGCGTTAATAATTTTAACGCATTCTTTTTTTAACGTGATTAATTAATGATCATGAGGCAGAACAGAGCAGAGAGATGATTATACAGTCTGTTCATTACTGTATTAATATTATATTTAAAGCAGTTTATATATGAACCACAAGAAAATGACTTTGAACACTGTATGGAAATATCCATAAACCATATAAATGAAAATAAATCTTGACTGTTAAACAATTATAATCTATAATATCTAAACTTGATGGTGTCACTATTTCTTCAGGGAGTTTTTTCTCTGTTTTCTGAGAAGAAGAAAATCAAACAATGAACAATCCTCTGAGAGTTTCTGCTGTTTAAATCTTGTTTCAGATTGTCTCCAAACGCAGCAGTATTTTATTGTAATATTGTAGGCATCTCTATTTCCTCTGGGTGCTGCGAGTCCTTCCCTCCCTGCAAAATAAAAGCATGGACTGACCTCTCGTATGTGTTTTTACCATGATTGCAGATTGTTCCAGATCAGATGAGTGTGAATCATCAGATTGTGTGAAGCTCAAACTCACCAGCTCTTCTTGCACAGATGATCTGAAGAAGAATCACAGTAGGAGCAGCAAACACTGCCATCTCAACAATAATCACAATCACTGCAGGAAACATGTGTGGAAGAAGAAGAGAAACTGGACATGACTGAAGTCAAGGGATTAAACTATGAACAGTTATTGATGAAGCATTTACAGACTGACTGATAGTTTAATGGTGTAAAGCTGTCAGTAGAAATGAACGTGTCGTACCTCTGAATAATGATCCAGCAGTCACACTGACTTCAGTTTCTGATGCTGTGTCAGCTGGATCTGTGGATCACGTCTGTTAGTTCACTTCAACACACAATGACACTTATAAATGAAGTGAGAGACTGATGATGTGTGACAGTGATCATGTGATCATGAACCTTGTGTAGGAGCTGCTGCTGTAGTTTGGCTTGATTTCTTCTCAGAGTTTGAGCTGCTGACTGGAATCAGTGTTGTTGAATCAGAAGATGAATGTTCAGATGCTTCACCTGCAGGACATCAACATCATATTTTACAGTAGTTCTGTCAAGATAACTCTTGGGATATTGGTATAGTAATTGAGATTGGCATGGTAATGGATATGACAATGTTAATGTATTTGGTCTTGGTGGAATATATCTGCTACACTCCGAGACCTTCTACTGCCAATACATTCAGATCTATTCCGGTGTAAAGGCAAGCCAATAAAGCTGTGGTGAAACAGCTGAAGAAGACTATTGCTATACATTGTAAAGCACTTTTCACACTACACAGTTAAATGGGTGATTTAGACAATACAAGTGCTATACATGTGCTTTTGAGTGAGAAACAAGCTGTTGCATCGACAGATATGCATAAATCTGCACAATGATAACATAGACAGGAAGGAATAGACAAACACCCCCAAAACAAGCAGATCTATTGCCAAGACATATGTACTGCAATTTATATATATATTAAATGGGACGGCATGTTTACTATCTATGTGTGCCTTGGCTACTTTGCCGACCCACCTTAACGTCTCGGTTACGTATGAAACAATAGGCTATTTGCTGCTGCATAGACGAAACTGCATCACGATCCAGCTTATGATTGACTCCACAGGTTATACACAAACACAACGCTTAGTATTAACTGTATTGATGGTTCTTTAATGTGACTCAGACACACGAGCATCTGAATCAACCACACACATTTAGCATTGATAAATGTCCACATTGCTCTTGAAAATGAATGAAATATGGTGGACGCCGATAAAGCACAATGATTATATCACTTTAACTGTTTTCATAAACGTGCTAAACAGTGTATAAAATAGCTGAATGTGTTTGGGAACCCCTGGCTTATATTCTTCAGTGATACACTCATCCATCTGTTGACATGACGCTAGTTTAAAACTTGTAAAGATAGCTCCATTTAGGAATAGATAACCGGACCACACAAAAGAGCATATGTGGAAAAGATCATTTTTCCTTATCTTAGATGTTGTTTCAGATGCCATCTGAAAACGCACTGCAGACTGCTAACAGCCATCAATGCCAAATATCTGAATGTTTGAGCAGCGAGCTCATTGGCCACTGATGCAACAGCAGCCAATCAGCTGTGCTGTGTAGATAATGATGTGATCGCTACCCAATGAGTTAAAGACCCATCAACCTGCGTCAGCAGAGTTTCAAGACAGAACTAGGTGATAATAGTTGTTTCTCACCTGAACTCTTGACAGTGTATCTGACTGAGGTCTGGAGTTGATTTCTGAGAGTAAGCTGACATCTCCACTCTCTGTTGTCATCTTCATTCAGGAGTGTTGTAGTCAGAGTGATGATACAGTGATCTGATGAGAATAATATCTGATATCTGGAGTCTGTCGTCAGATCAACACCAGCCTGATTCACCCACGACAGCTGAAGACCCTCATAACGGACCAAATCATCACAGGAGAATTCATATGAATACAACTGACAGGAGAGAGTCACAGAGCGGCCTGGACTGATCTCAGTCTGTGAGGATGATGATGATGATGATGGATGATGATGGAGACACTGAAACTTGAACACAAGACACAAATCACAGACTCTTCAATCATCATCTGAGTTTAAAGGGAGAATCTGCCCTTTTTAAATTGATCACATAATCATAAACTTACCATGAAGAACATGCAGATAAACACGTTCATCAGTTCCTTGTTGTTTGTCATTCACATATTGTTTGCAGGTGTAAGATCCATAATCTTCTCTGTGACGTTCTTGATGTTCAGAGAGCAGTCAGACCCCAGACTCAGTCTCTCATGTCTCTCTGTGTCTTTCTTCTTTATCCCTAATTCAATCAGTGCAACTGCTGCTGGAATGTGTGAATCTGCTATAGAGCCATGTAGTTGAGTTGCTGTCAGAAAGAGCATTATTACAGGGCAGACGGACATTTTCACCAGAACTGTTGAACACAACGAGCATCATCCACTCCACTGGTACCTGAAACACAGTATATTTGAGTGATCATTATGATATATATTAATGAAAACATAAAACATACCAGCATAAAAAGCAGAAGATGCAGATCATACAGTATTTTTTTTCTTCACTCCACACAATCATCAACACTCTCCAGAATAAAGTATTTGTCTTGATCAGAGAGCTGTTGAAATCCTCTTAATATGAAGATAATTGTTGATCATCAGATGTTTGAGTGACTCTATGTCCAGTATCAGGAATAATACAGTATGATCTGTATGTATCAATACACAACTCTGAGATCACAACGTGAATGTGTGCAAGAATAAACTGAGCATGTTCAAATCAACTCTTTCCAGACTAATTCCACTAAATGTCTTTAGAGAAAATCCAGATTTGTTTACCTGTGAGAAGTGAAGAGAGAATGATCAGTCCCAGCAGACACAGATCACACTTATCAGCCATTTTCTGTTTCTGTCAGTCTTTCTCTTCATTATATAGTTACAGCTCCTCCTTTAATCATCATCAGCTCCTCCTGTGGTTGTGAACTTCCTCTGACTGAACTGAGTGTTTATTTCTGACACTAAGATACAGCTCTGCATTTCACTGACAGTCACTAAAGTCAAGACAAGAAGTGATCAGAAAGATCTCTGCTGTGAAACTGTGTTTAATGTGAAAAGCTCTGGAACAGAAAGTGAGCTGAACTGGACAGTGACGTCTGTCACACTGTCACCAGTTCAGTGTCCGGTGTCGTTTCAGTTGTGTGTGTGTGTGTGTGTGTGTGTGTGTGTGTGTGTGTCCCTGCCTGTTGGAACTTTATTATTAAACCCTGTTTTGGAATTTAGTCTTCTTCGTCTTCATCTGCCTGCCTACACACCACCCTTACAGAAGATCGGACCCATTATGGGTAACACAAGGAAGTTTGCGTTCTAGCCACGATTTTTTGTTATTTTCTAAGGAGTTTTTCGTCTTGCACTCAACTGCCCCTACAACAACGAGACCCTGAAGTCGTTCTGGATCGGGGCGAACTTTCACCATCCTGTTGACCTCCCAGACACCACCGGATTAAACTGGAGAGAAGCCATCATCCGGTGTCTGGAGAGCGTCAATCAAAAATCAAACCAAACTGATTCAAAATTAATTCAAAACATAACCAATAACATATTACGTAACAATTAGTTAATTGTCATGTGCCTCAACAAGTAAAATCATCACATAATGATACCTTTGCAAATCATTACCTAAAGATTAATTAAAGCAGACAACTGGAAGTATGTAGCTTTGACCATCATGGTAATTAACATATGAATTTTTGCTATTAGTTAATTTAATAAGTTATTAAGAAATTAATATAGGTTTTAGCATGTATATGTTATAAATCTGACTCGTGTGTGTGTGTGTGTGTGTGTGTGTGTGTGTGTGTGTGTGTGTGTGCACCATGAGGCTACTAAGTTTGTGCTTGTGAAACCACACATTCACACCCTTCAGAAGTGAAGCAGTTTAAATGAGCAGATGCGTCAAGATCACACTTCATCTATATATATCTAGATGAATCATAGGAAGATAAATAATCTGTGATGCATATTTGTTCAAAGAATTTAAGGCTTACTTCACACACAAACAAAATTACTATTTCATAAAGGTTTGCTGTGTAGTAAATACTCTTAAAGCAGCATAATTTCGTTTGAGTTCTGGTAATGTGTTTCTTGTTTAGCTTTCATTTATCTGTTTCATCTGCTGTCCAGTGGCGTCATTCCACCAAAAGCCAGGGTATGGCAGACCCTGATGACGTCATCCAATCTTACTCCCTCGACGTCACAGTCCCACTTTCTTCACACAACTTTTTCCAGCACTTCAAAGCTCAAAAGTCTGAATATTATCCAATTTAAGTGTTATTTTTAATATGATTACCAAAAACATTTTTGTTCATCCTACAAAGATTGTCCTCATTTGTAAAACTAAAAGTCCATCAATCAAAAACCACAGCCAATCAGAACACAGTGTGGGCGGGCTCTCGCGGCATTTGCATGCACCAGAGATTAAACTTGACGGCCCTCGCAAGAAATGGGTAAGTACATAATCAGTTTCACAAATATTACACCATTTAAACATTATTAAAAATACATACTGAGCTACTAAAACAATTTTCGTCATAGAATACACTTGTTTGTTCACAGTTTGAACGTTCTTGCTTCCTTTTGTTTAGTTTCAAGATCTGATGTAAATTATCCATTGTTGCTTTTACTAAAGCTGGGAGCACTAAATGATATTCAAAGTCACATTAGGTTAGGACAATGTTAGTTATGGTGCTTGCCTCTGGCGAAGCATCATTATTGTTCTCTTGCTTACTTATTATTATTATAACTTGTCCCGCAGCTTTTGTCCTACACCCATGAATGAGGTGTCAAATCGACCGGCTCATTGAGGAGAAGTGTGCTGTGACTTTCCTAAGCGATCGGACCTACGATGTTCACACAGCGGATGAAAAAGCCGCCAAAAAAGTCCCATTGACTTTCAGTGGTGGAATGTTCAGAAATTTGAATCTGAACTGTCACTTTCTCACACCACACACACACACACACACACGCACACACACACACACACACACACACACACACACACACACGACACAACACGCACACACACACACACACACACACGCACGCACACGCACACGCACACGCACACACACACACACACACACACACACACACACAGGGCCTGAGGAACCCTTTCTCTCTCTCTCTCTCTCACATCTCACACTATTGATCACAGTGTCATAGAGACAAGGGGGCGGGCTCATTTCACTCAGGCAACCAATCAGTCTCTCAGGATCATTGTAAATCTATCAAGCAACGCCCTAGCAACCATTTAGAGCACTCTAGCAACAGGTTCCATAGACTTCCATTCAAAAAGATCAAAGATATTCCTTTGGATAGAAGTGTCATAGAAACATGAGGGTGGATCGTTTGACTCGGGGCAGCAAACAGCCAATCACGAATCACTTTCAACACTTCCTAGCCACACCCTAGCAACCAAAACCCAAAGAGGGATATCTTCAAATCTGAATGTCACAGAGGCATGGGGGTTGGTTTATATTGTCAAGCAGCCTTTGGTGTATCATCACTGGCAGATGCCAAGCAACTCCCTAGCAACCAAAGTACCCTAGCAACCATTTTGCAAGACCTATATCTCTGCATCAGAGCATCATAGAGATATGGCGGTTGGCTCTTTTGACTCATGCTAGCAAACTGGATTTCCAACATGCTACACATGCTAGCAGTGAATAGCTACATGCTAATAGTGATTAGCTAAGTGTTAAATAATCATCTGTGACAACTACCAACCACCTAGTAACATCATAACAACCACCCAGGTTACCATAGCAACTGCCTAGCAACACATTAGCAACCACCACTAGTACCTTAGCAACTACCTATCGACACCCTAGCATCCACCCAGGTTACCATAGCAACCGCCTAGCAACCACCCAGAACACCTTAGCAACCACCCCAAGTACATTAGCAACCACCTAGCAACCACCCAGGTTACCATAGCAACTGCCTAGCAACCGCTCAGAGCACCTTAGCAACTGCCTAGCAACACACTAGCAACCGAGGGAGGAGTTTTGCCACTGCAAGCACCATTCACATTTTCTTCAGGAAATGTACATTCTAGTCCTGCTTCTTCTTCTTCTTCTTCCACTAAAATTTCTAAAATATCTCTTTGATCAGGGCATCTATGATCAAAGAGATAAACACACAAAAAAGTTTTTCCATTCTTAGTTGAAAACAGTGTCATGTAAACACTCCCCAAAAGTGTGAAAATTCACACCCATCAGTCCAAACTGGGTTCAGAGATGATCTCAGAAGATCTCATTTCCTCTTTTTTCTTTAAGTGTGTTTCTTTAATAATCTGTGTGGTCAAACTAACTGAGTTCTCTCACTCAGCAGTAACATGTTTCCAACCTCAACAGTGAGATCACCGCTCTGAAAATACCTCAGAAAGCAAATGTAAACTATAAAACTAGACTAAAGATCACGCAAACAGTTCTGGAAACACTAGAGAACTCAAAGCCAGAACACAAAGAGGACCAAAAGAAAAAGTGTGTGTTAGTTTGACCACACTGTTTTAGACATGGACAAAGCCATACTTTCATTTGCATGTTTAAAGTCCTCCTGCGGTGAAAAATCAAGTTTTTAATGTTGTGTATATGTCTATGTGGTGTTTTTAATCTGCTTTAAGACAAACCATGTGCAAATTCATAAGTCAACAGCATTGCTGAATATTTTCTCTTTAAAACTGCAGTGATCTAAAGACAGTCTCAAACCCGCGGTTTGGAAATCGCTGGTGTTTCTGACATCACAACTATCTTGTAACCAATCACGTCAATGTGTGGGCGGGCTTTAGCGTATCATTAACAGTGAACTAACAGAGGAGTCTCGAGAGAAGACAGGTTATCCTGGTATATTTTTCTGTTGATATGAAAAATTGTGTAGATTTAGCAATATGGCGGTGTGTATGATGTATATTACGATGTTATGATGAACTATATGCCTTTCTACCGACGATCTGAGTTGTTCAAAGCGTTGTAAGGATACTGATTGTTAGAAGGCAGCTGTCTGACTCTTAGATGATGAATTGGAACATGATTTGTGTAACATTAGCAACACATTATTAACTGTTTAATAACATATTCAAGCAAAAGGCTAATCATATTAATAACCGTTATGTGTCCGATGTTGTAAAGAGCGATACCATTGTGCAGCGTTTACCTCAGTAAGTTGAACGAGTGGAGGCGGGCCTAATTAGCATAGTCATAGATCCATGTATACTAATAAGGCAAGGGTGTAGAGATACAAAAAATATTTAAATATGTAATTTTGGTGATCAGAGATGAGTTTTAAAGGATAAAATGATTGACTACAGGGGACCTTTAAAAGAATCTTTGCATTGACAGTGCATAACTTTAAATACCTTTAAATATACATAGGCTGCTCATTTATACACAAAAATTGTGGTAAAATAAACACAATTACTCACAATTTCTACCCAATAAATATATTAGAGCGTGCATAACTAGAATGATTTTATTATTATTATTATTTTTTTTTTTTTTTTATGTACATGATTTTTCCAGGTCTACAAAATCACACTTTTGAAGGTTCTCCAAGACCGCGGGAACGCTGAATCTTCAATGGAAACAAACAGTTGTGTGGATGGAGGGGACTGAATTAAAAAGAGAAATATCTTGATCTTTTGTTGTTTAAGCTTATTTTAATGGTTGGTTTATCTTATTTTAAGTCATCTTGAGATCTTTTGTAAGTTTACTGAGGCCTCGGACCCCTGGTTGAGGACCAGTCCCTTACGAAAATTAACCGGTGTTCCCTTTTAGTCGGTCACGTTCGACATACGTCAGTAGTGACCGACGAATTGGGATATCGCCAGAGAGCCTATCAGCTTCGAGTGAACTAAAACAAGCCAATGGAATTGGTGTGCGATATTTGCATAATGCGCACCACCTCCACCAGGTGGTATTAATAGGAAGCAGATGCAATCGCACTCTGTCTTTCGCTTCGGAGCCAACCTGTGTGTTCCTGCTATTAGACTGAGAGTGACTTCTCAAGCCTTTAAGAGGCTTTGTTCTACAGTGCTGGCGTTATGGCACCGTACAGCGAGGCTGCGAGCTTTCCCAGAGTGAGCTTCTCGAGCTGTTTACACAGCTCTCAACTGCTGTTTTCACAGCATTATTTGCCCCGTTTGGTTTGCGATTTGGACCGGTTCCTCTGTGTCTGTGACTCAGGGAGTGAAAAGTGTACCTGCAGTCACATCGCAGCTGTTCCCTGTGTGCTTCGGCACAAAGAACAAGAACTTCTAAAAGAGCTTCACAGACAGACACTGCGTCTTTTCAAGACGTCATTCTGTCTGTGCGTTTCTGGAGGCGGTCGTTTTCCTATTCTCACTGACGGCCACAATCACTTTCTCTCATGTCTGCTTATCGTGCTGAGACTGTGTTTGTGGGTGGTTCATATTCTCTTGTGAGAGCATGGCCACGTCGGTGCATTGTTCGTCTTGCCTTTCTCGTAAGGGCTTGAGCGCTCAGCGTGCCGTGTGCCGTCGAGCTGCCGGCTGACAGCGCGTGTTGCCATGGCAACCCAGCGCGTTGTTCGGCGCTCTAGATGCGTGGTCGAGACTCGAGCGCCTCAAATGAGGTGGAGTCCAGTTAGATGGCCACGTTCACTGTCCCACATGGCTGGTAGCTTCTGGGTGGATTGCTGGTCCTTCTCATGGGGGACCTAGCGTCTTAGTCAGGGCTCCAGCAGAGGATCAGACTGCTACATCGACTGCTACATTGGAGAGAGGGTTGTTGGGATCTGGACATGAAGATGAGGCCTGAGCGTCCCACGGTTGTGATGTGCTCATGCTGAATCAGATTCAAAGTTAACGACCATGCTTTCCCGGGCCCCTGGGGGCGTGGTGTGACGCGTTTTGGCCTTGCCCCGCCCCCTGTCTTTAGCCCGGACGTGCATGAAAAACTTGGCAGTTTGGAAGCCTTTTTTTGGTGCCAAATATGGAATGCCTAAAGGGCCATAATCTGCATTAAAACTTTTTTCTCTCTCACTACCCTCTATGGTGGGGTGGCAGTGCTACGGGCACACCACCTCTGCCCTGCATGGGTCTTGGCCCTCGGCAAGTCTGTGAAAGGCCAAAGCACTCATTGCATTGGGTAGTTCTGAGTCGGGGTTGAGCTACGCATGATGCAAGTCATACTGCAGGCCCCTGGCCAGACAATGTCCACCATGGTGGTCCGGAAACACCCTTGGCTAGCCTTGCGAGGTGTGTCGTCGTCAAAGTACACTTTCTCAATGCTCTCATCTTACAAGCTGGCCTAAAACCCAGCCCGCTCAGCCCGCAGCCAAGCCAGTTGGCTAGCGAGAAGTGGTCCTGGAGAAACGGGCAAACCTGGAGCTGAGGTAAACAGTTCTTCGGGAGACGATGCCCGCATCGCTCCCTTCCCGGACGAGGGCCGGGTGGAGAATTTTGGTCTGTTCCACCGCTGGCTCTACGGAGTCCAGCGGTACCCACAAAGTAGAACTATTTTCTAATCCTCCAGGTCCCAAGAGGGCGCGGCTGGCAGTGCACAAGGCCCCGCCTTGCCACTCTCAGCCCCCTCTCACTTCGCCAGCAGGTCCCAGTGTGTTGGTCGAGGCCGCCTTTCATGTGCCGTCTCCCATACGCACTGCCACCTTGCAGAGTCTGACCCCACTTCGGGTCGCTATGCCGTCCGAGTCAGGTCCCAGCACTCTACCTCACTGCCCCACGCCTGGTACGTCTGTGGTGCATTTGGTCCCGCTGGCTCGGTGTCTGGAAGCCTGGCTAGCGCTTCCCAGCCCGTCCCGCTGGCTCATTCATACCATCAGTTCGCCCGGCGTCCCCCGGTGTTCAGGGGAGTCCATCAGACTCGTGTGTCCCTGGACAATGCACCTGTTCTCCAGGCGGGGGATTGCCTTGACACAGGGGATTCTGCCTTGACACAGACCCTTTCTACGGTTTGCATTCGAGGGTCGGGCATATCAGTACAAGGTCCTACCCTTCAGGCTGGCCCTGTCGCCCCGCATCTTTACGAAGGTTGCGGAGGCAGCCATTGTTCCACTCAAGGAACAGGGCGTTCACATTCTCAACTACCTCGACGTCTGGCTCATCCTGGCCAGCTCACGAGAGCAGTTGTGCGAACACAGGGACATGGTGTTAGCTCATCTCAGCCGGTTGGGTCTTCGGGTCAACTGGGACAAGAGCAAACTCGCCCCTGGGCAGAGGATCTCTTATCTCGGCATGGAACTGGACTCGGTTGCCCGGACAGCGCGCCTCACCGAGGAGCGCGTCCAGTCAGTGTTGAACTACCTGAGTACGCTCAAGCGCAGGACAGCGGCCCCACTGAAACTTTTTCAGAGGCTCCTGAGGCATATGGCATCTGCAGCCGCAGTCACGGCGCTCGGATTGCTTCATATGAGGCCGCTTCAGCACTGGCACCATGGCCGGGTCCCGGGATGGGCGTGGCAGCGCGGTACGTTCCGTGTTTCCGTGACACCGAACTGCCGCCACACCCTCACTCAGTGGCAGACCCTTCGTTTCTGCGTGCTGAAGTTCCCCTCAAACAAGTGTCCAGGCATGCTGTGGTCTACACAGATGCTTCTGCCACGGGGTGGGGAGCCATGAACAACGGGCATGCAGTGTCAGGTCTGTGGACGGGGCCTCAACTGCATATCAATTGCCTCAAGTTGCTAGCAGTACGTCTTGCACTGAGCCACTTCAAGGAGCTGTTGACAGTCAAGCACGTACTGGTCCGCTCGGACAGCACTGCGGCCGTTGCGTACGTCAACCTTCAGGGTGGTCTACGCTCCCGCCACATGTCGCAACTTGCCCGCCATCTCTTGTTATGGAGTCAGAAGCATCTGAGGTCGCTTCGTGCCATTCATGTCCCAGGCGTGCTCAACCGTGCAGCTGACGAGCTCTCACAGCAGCCTCTGCTTCCGGGCGAATGGAGACTCCATCCCAGGTGGTCCAGCTGATTTGGCAGCGCTTCAGCGAGGCACAGATAGTTCTGTTCGCCTCCCCGGAGACTGCCCACTTCCAGTGGTTCTATTCCCTGACCGGCGGCATGCGCGGCACAGATGCCCTGGCACACAGCTGGCCCCGGGGCCTACGCTAATATGTGTTTCCCCCAGTGAGACTTCTTGCACAGCTCCTGTGCAAAGTCAGGGAGGACGAGGAGCAGGTCTTGCTAGTGGCTCCATATCGGCCCACTTGGACCTGGTTTTCGGACCTGGCGCTCCTCGCGACAGCACCTCCCTGGCCCATTCTCCTGACTCAGAGACGGGGCACCCTCTGGCACCCGCGTCCCGACCTGCGGAAACTCCATGTGTGGTCCCTGGACGGGACGCGGAGGTTCTAAGTGATCTCCCCCAGTCGGTTGTAGACACTATCACTTGCACTAGAGCTCCTTCTACGAGGAACCTCTATGCGTTGAAGTGGAACCTGTTCATCGAATGGTGTTCCTCTCACCGAGAGGACCCCCGATCATGTTCGGTCAGCCCCGTCCTCTTGGTTGCATTGGCCTCGGTGAAGAGGGTAGGGGACCTGCACGCATTTTCGGTCAACAAATCATGCCTGGAATTTGGGCCCGGTGACTCTCACGTTATCCTGAGACCCCGGCCTGGATATGTGCCCAAGGTTCCTACCACTCCCTTCAGAGATCAGGTAGTGAACCTGCAAGCGCTGCCTTCGGAGGAGGCAGACCCAGCCCTAGCTTTGCTCTGTCCCGTCCGCACTCTGTGCCTGTACGTGGACAGAACGCGAAGCTTCAGGACCTCAGATCAGCTCTTGTCTGTTACGGAGGCCAGCAGAAGGGAAAGGCTGTCTCCAAGCAGAGGATGGCCCACTGGATAGTGGACGCCATCGCCCTGGCATTTAAACCCAGGGCTTGCCTTGCCCGCTCAGGTTGAGAGCCCACTCCACCAGAGGAGTTGCCTCTTCCTGGGCGCTGGCACTGGCACACGGCGCCTCGCTGACAGATATCTGTAGAGCTGCGGGCTGGGCGATACCTAACACGTTCGCTACATTCTATAGCCTTCATGTAGAACCGGTATCTTCCCGTGTACTCGCTTCCAGCAGCCGGTAGACACGAAGAGCCCGTTCTAGTGTCGGCTTGCAATGCCACTCCCGCCCCCTGGGCCGGATACGTGTATCCTTTTACTCCAGTCGAGTTCCCCGCTTGGCGAACCCTGTCGATTTCTGGATTCAGTGTTGTTGCTGTAGTTGATGGTACAATGACTAAAAACAAAACAGAAATAGAAAAATCATATTTGAATGCATGAACACAACATCAAGACATTTCTTTCACAAACTGAGACTGATTTATTTCAGCTGCTTTAGTCCAGATCAGATCCGTATCAGTGACTCAGTTATTGTGCTGAAGATGTTCACACTAACATGAGTTGACACCATCAGCTCCTCCTGTGGTTGTGAACTTCCTCTGATCCAAACTGAGTGTTTAAATCCAGCTAGAGTTGATATATAGTGACACTACACCAGTGCATGATGTCAAGTCACCTTTATTTCTATAGTGCTTTTTACAATGCAGATTGTGTCAAAGCAGCTTTACATTGATAACTGGTATATAATTTTGGCTGCACAGCAGCTCCAGAAGAAAATGGTGTCATTATCCATCTTAAGTAAATTCAGTATTGATTCATTCCGTTGTAAAAAAAAATCAATAGATATTAATTTTAGTTAGTTTTCACTTACTGTAATGAGAACAGCTGTTCTTTTTGTAAACAACACCCAGAAACTTTAGTGCATTTATTTTGTAGAAAGATTTTTCCCTATTTGTTATTGAGAACATTGATAAAGATTTTTCTTTACTTTGGGAAAATGTTTTGTTTGGATTTGTTAATTGTAAAAAACAAACAAACAAACAAACAAACAACCAACAACAACAACAACAACAACAAAACCAGCTACACTGTAAACAAAATGCTGAAATGCATGCCAACACAGCGTGCTAAAAGTTTACCATTAATGGAAATAATGTTCAACGACCATCAACTGAAGTAACGTTTAGACAGAAAAAGAGAAGAGACGAGCAAAAACACAAGAACTACAACTGACTTCCAGCCACAGCCTTAGATGAAATCAACTGCAAAAGAGCAGAAGCGTATGACCCTGTAGGCCAAGACTGAAGCTAAGCAGGGTTGAGTCTGGTCAGGAGTGGATGGGAGACTCCTGGAAGACTAGTCTGCTGCTGGAAGAGGTGTTAGTGAGGCCAGCAGGGGGCGCTGCTCATCCTGTGCTCTGAGTGAATAGATCCTGAAAGATCAAGTAGATCAAAACTTTATTCGAGCACAATGTGTTTTTAAAATCTTTCAGATTATCACAACACTGCTGGATCTCACGCTGAAGAATGACAGAGCTACTATACAGTGCATCCGGAAAGTATTAACAGTGCTTCACTTTTTCCATATTTTGTTATGTTACAGCCTTATTACAAAAGGGATTAAATTCATTTTTTCTCTCAAAATTCTACAAACAATACCCCATAATGACAAAACAAAAGAAGTTTTGTTTGACTTTGCAAATTTATTAAAAATGAAAAAAATCAAATGTACATAAGTATTCACAGCCTTTGTCATGACATTCAAAATTGAGCTCAGGTGCATCTCCTGTTTCCACTGATCATCCTTGAGATGTTTCTACAACTTGATTGGAGTCCACCTGTGGTAAATTCAGTTGATTGGACATGATTTGGAAAGGCACACACCTGTCTATATAAGGTCCCACAGTTAACATTGCATGTCAGAGCACAAACCAATCCACGAAGTCCAAGGGATTGTCTGTAGACCTCCGAGACAGGACTGTATTGAGGCACAGATCTGGGGAAGGTTACAGAAACATTTCTGCAGCACTGAAGGTCCCAATGAGCACAGTGGCCTCCATCATCCAAAAATGGAAGAAGTTTGGAACCACCAGGACTCTTCCTAGAGCGGGCCGCCCCTGCCAAACCGAGCGATCGGGGGAGAAGGGCCTTAGTCAGGGAGGTGACCAAGAACCTGATGGTCACTCTGAAAGAGTGCCAGCATTTCTCTGTGGAGAGAGGAGAACCTTCCAGAAGAACAACCATCTCTGCAGCACTCCGCCAATCAGGCCTGTATGGTAGAGGCCAGACGGAAGCCACTCCTCAGTAAAAGGCACATGACATCCCGTCTGGAGGACTCTCAGACCATGAGAAACAAAATGCTCTGGTCTGAATGGCAAGCGTCATGTCTGGAGGAAACCAGGCACCGCTCATCACCTGGTCAATACCATCCCTACAGTGAAGCATGGTGGTGGCAGCATCATGCTGTGGGGATGTTTTTCAGCGGCAGGAACTGGGAGACTAATCAGGATCAAGGGAAAGATGAATGCAGCAATGTACAGAGACATCCTTGATGAAAACCTGCTCCAGAGTGCTCTGGATCTCAGACTGGGGCGAAAGTTCATCTTCCAACAGGACAACGACCCTAAGCACACAGCCAATATAACAAAGGACAACGCTGTGAATGTCCTTGAGTGGCCCAGCCAGAGCCCAGACTTGAACCCGATTGAACATCTCTGGAGAGATCTGAAAATGGCTGTGCGCCGACGCTCCCCATCCAACCTGATGGAGCTTGAGAGGTCCTGCAAAGAAGAATGGGAGAAACTGCCCAAAAATAGGTGTGCCAAGCTCGTAGCATCATACTCAAAAAGACTTGAGGCTGTAATTGGTGCCAAAGGTGCTTCAACAAAGTTTTGAGCAAAGGCTGTGAATACTAATGTACATGTGATTTTTTTTTTATTTATTTTTTTTATAAATTTGCAAAGATTTCAAACAAACTTCTTACATGTTGTCATTATGGGGTATTGTTTGTAGAATTTTGAGGAAAATAATTATTTTAATCCCTTTTGAAATAAGGCTGTAACATAACAAAATGTGGAAAAAGTGAAGAGCTGTGAATACTTTCCGGATGCACTGTAATTAATAGTGTGAAATTAATAACATGTCATACATATAAATCATAGAATAGACTCAGAATGAGATTGGATAATCAGGTCACTACATGATGATTATATCTTTTTCATCAATAAGTAGCCAACATCATCTGATCACATTTTCTCTTGTTCCGCCATTAAAAAAAAAAAAAAAAGTCAAGAGTCAAACTGCCCAACTAAAGCAAACACTGATCACCAAATTATACTATTGATTAACTATTGACTATTGATTAAACTATTGATGTTATTTTTAATAAAACAACAACATCTAAACCTCTGTTGATCACAATAAGAACTTCTGTAGACGTCTGGCAGAAATAAATCAGTCTGGTTAGTAATAAGTGAAGCTGTTAATGCTGTTTGTGTAGTTGTTTAATCCTCCTCAGCTGGGATCTTGAGAGATTTCATGCCTTCTTTTATCTTTAGTTGATTTCATCTAAGGCTGTGGCTGGAAGTCAGTTGTAGTTATTGTGTTGTGTGTGATTCTGCTTGTCAACAGCAGGTGTTAATCACTAATGCTCAGTCATCACTTGATTAATTACTTATCTCATTAACTTCAACACTGCTTCAGGGGCCGTTTACACGACACCATTTTCCACTGAATGTGGAAAACTTTTTAGGCATTTTGGCTGTTCATTTACACAACAACGGCGTTTTGGGGGCATGAAAATGCAAACTTTTGAAACCGTGTTTCAAAGTGCATGTTTTTTTCAAAACAATACCATTACCTTCTCCGTGTAAACAACAAAGACTCAAATCTGTAAAAACAGTATCGTCATGCACATGTGTATTACGTGTTTAGTCTACAGGCATGTGTGTTTGGCGCGAGTGCCCTGTAAAAAAATGCATATGTGCGCAGGCGTGTAGTCTTTCTTTACATTGCCAACTACTGGCCTGGCAGCATAATGCAGTGATTTTAGTCATTTTCGTGGATCCGCATGAACAACATTGTCATCTGTGCAGAGGAAGAACTTTTCTGTTTTTAGTACATTGTTGTTGTGTAAACATACCCTCAGTGTTACTTTAACACTCTGAGTGTGACGCATATAAACACCAGCAGTGTTATTTAAACACTGAGGATTTTGCTGTGAAAAGCAATAAATAAAACACAAAAATAAAAGGCCTTGAGTGTATTTATGATCAATAAATGTGCTCTTGTGTTCCTTTTGATTGAATGTTTTGTAGCATTATACTTGAGGGAGTGTCAATGCTATTTAATTTTGAATGCATTTTGTTAAAATTTAACCTGAAGAAATCTTGATATTGTTTGAACACACCCATGTGACCATCAACTCCACCCTCTTACAACACTGACCAGTGTCACATTTCCATTGTATTTTGGTCTTGGTTTCATTTTCAAGAACTTATAGTTTGTTTGTCTCTGTTTTCCAGTTCCCTTTGTCCTGTGTTCCCTGTTCCCACTAATCGTTTGTTGGCATGGTTACTAAGTATGTTAAGTATGTTACTAATTAGAGCACAACTGTTTTGAATGTGGTTTGTTTGGCTGTGTATTTCAGACCTTCAGTTCTACCATAAAGACTCAGAGGGCAGGTAAACATTTACATGTTATTTATTCCGTAAAGTATAAACAGATGGTAGTGACAGACGGTACAACTAAACATGGTACAACATTTCATGCTTAGTTGTACTGAAGTTCTTTGGCGTAGGCCCATCCTTCGTCCGAATCCTGGGGATGCAGATTTGGCTGATCCTGCCTGAAGATGAAGGCAGGGGCGGAGCCTACCCCCAAAGAGAAATTGATACCCAACAGTTGAGGTTTTCATAATTGTATTACCTGGAATGGAACGACCAAAAGGTTAGTATTAAATTATGACAAATAAAGTGTAAAGTTCCACCCACTAGCCCAACGACGGCATCTAGGGGTCTGGTCGAAGGTATTTCGCGTGTACGTCCTCTGGCTCTTCTGTAAAATTCATCTTAATTTAATACAACTTTGGTTTCCAATTCAATTCTGACTTCGTGAATAATTTAATCTGACTCCAATTAGAAAGGACTCTTAGTTTCACAATTTTTCCGATGTAACAGCTGATCATAAGATTAGTTGTGCTTTAATTTAGATCTTTTGATCGTTCTGGATATCTCATAATTTCAGTTATTCGTTCATTACGGTCTCATCATCGCTTAGAGAAATTCACATCGGCCGACTGCGTTCTCACGGACATAAATTCGCCAGTTTATGATCTAGTCAGAGGGTGCAGAGTTTACTAATGCATTTGAGTCGAACCGCCACATGCTTGTTCATACAAAAATACAGTTTTCTTAGTCACGATACTGCAACTTGCTAATTCAATAACAGACAAACTCAAAAAGTCCCATGATGTGCCAATATGCTCCTTTCATGGGGCTCTCTGGCTTGACCTGTCCTGACGCAGATTTACGGAAATGACGGACTCAAATAATCTACTAGTCATAATGATTTTAGAGGAATCCAAGATAAATCAAGATTAACATTTATTGTTTTTGCCAGGCAGGATAAAACATCAATTAAAGAATTAAAAGGTTACATCACACAACTGAGCAGCATAAAATACAAAGTACAATTCAAAACAAAATATTAAAAAGAATTTCAAAAAGTCAGCATACCTGGCAAATACACACAGCAATTGTGCGGGAAGTTCTGAATGCAGATTCTTCCTCGAGTGGTTTGCCAAATCCCTTTAAATACCCCAAGTCTAACAAAAGGACAGTAAACATTTAGCACCCAAATATTTATGCAGCTTTTGTTGGACCTTTTCTCGTGCCCCAAAGGGTCACACGCCTGGTTTTGGGGATCAAAACAAATGGTTAACAAAGATCTTTATTGGGGCATCTCCCACACCAGGAGAACAGGTTTTGTTTTCTTTATTCTTGTCTGTTCTATTGATGTGGGAGTGAAACCATCTTACCAGTCGCACCCGAAGTATTTACATTGAGGTCACTTAAAACAGATAACAGATTTGTGAGACTTGCATGGCCTGAGGGGAAGGAGAGGGTGTGAGGAGCCAGAAACTCAGCATGGGGGGGGAAGAGAGGAGGTCGAGCCGGGTGTCCTGCGCTTTTTCTCGCAGATCCTTTCTTCAGATTAGAGAGTTTTATTGTTTTATTACAGGATAGGAATCTTGAATTCAGTCTTGGTAAAATCCATCCTTACAAAAGGCATACATAAATATTAATAAGCATTGACTGATAAAGACTGATAAAGATATGGTGTAAGCTGATTAACACAGAAAGACCACAAAGGTCATGTACCTTGTAAAGTCAATATAGGCCAATTTGTGAAGACCCACGATAGGCAGAGTTACATAAAACAGACTTACCTGGTGGCAATGACGAGTTATATGAAGAGCCAATATAGGCTGTTATGTGTAGAACCACGATATGCCATTTAATGCGAAGGCAATGTTAGGCAGTTTGATGTAATGGCAACGGTATGCCCAATGACTACGATCTGCCCGATGGCAATGACAAGCCATGTAATGCTAAAAGTCATGATAGGCTATTTAAAGCGATGGCAATGATAGGCCATTTAATGTGATGGCGACTATAGACTATTTAATGTTATGGCAACGATATGTCTGATGACAACTATATTCCATGTAATGCGAAAAGTCATGAGGGCCATTTAAAGCAAAGTCAACGATATGCCATGTTACGCAAAAGCCACGATTAGGCTGTTATATGTGAAGGCCACGAAAGGCCCATTATGAATAACAATGAAAGGTCACGATAAGCCAGTGATGTAAAGGGACGTATTTGTGAAGACCGAAGCTGAAGATGAAGTAGAAAACGATGACACCACCACCAGTAGCTAGCGAGCAATAATCAACATGCCTTGATTATTACTATGAGCGAATGATGAGCATTTGAGTTATTTTAGGTAATGAAAGGTATATATAGTTTCTAAAGGAAAGACTCATTCGATATGCTTGGGCGTGACTCCTGCCAAGAGAACCCCCAAAAGAAATAAACCAGATCAGCATGACATAAGTGCAAGAATACTCAATCCATGACGCAGATAAAGACTGAGAAACCTCGTCGTACAATGCCCTTGCAGAAGGGAAGCGCTTTACTAGCTAAGCTTTACTAGCTAAGCGTTCACTTCCGCATCTATTTGTTCTTGGATGGACACATACACACAGATTTATGTCAAAATGCTTTCAGTGTCACGAATGTTAACGAACAACAAAATACAAAGAGGAAATCACTTTTGCAGCTTTAGAGACAATATGTAAGATTAAAATATACAAAACCACTTGCTCAGTGTTATATTTTTCGTTGTATACTTTGTGTAAATTGCATACTTACATGCCCGTCCCTTGTCGCCTGTCAATGACGTAATATCTGCAATTCTGCATTATCCCTGGATTCCTCTTGTACTGCATAGTAACCATGGAAACAGACATTGACAGCTGCGTGATGAATTAATGTTATGTGGCTCAACACGATGGAATGTTAGAATATCATCAGTATGATATTCTAATGTTGATCTAGCTTACAGTCAACAGACTAATACATAGAATAGCGTTCCACAACTTTTTAACGCTCAAATGCAGTTTAGTATGATGTTAGACCAAGTGAAACAGCGCTGCGTTACCTCACAAATTTAATTCGTAAAATAAACTTACCTGTATGAGTAGTATTTCAGCACTTGCAAGTACTTCGGTAGAATGAGTTGTCCTCATTCCTTTATATCCCCTGGGACTCTGACACTTGACATTTGATATTCAACAACATTATTGTAACGAATCGTCACACAGGCTGGGATCCATTTGCATGCTTTTATTGAATAAGAGCGTGGTGGTACAGGCAGGGTCAAACAGGAGCAGACAGGTACCAAAGGGACAGGCAGAATCGAGGTCGGGAAACAGGCAGGGGTACGGGACAGGCAGATATCACTCACAGAACAGAACACAAGGCAGGGGTCAAAGGCAGGCAGCAGAGAGTTGTGGACGGGTAACAAACAGGATCAGCAACAGGTAATCAGACAGGGTAACAACGCTCAGAAATGTTCACAAAAGCAAAACAAGACTTCGCAATGAACTATGGTACGCGGGGGAGCTTTATAGTCAAGTCAAGTCACCTTTATTTATATAGCGCTTTTTACAATGTAGATTGTGTCAAAGCAGCTTTACATTGATAACTGGTACATTGTTTGGCTGCACAGCAGCTCTTAAAGAATAGTGTCAATGCAGGCAGATCAAAGCACTGTTGAATATCAAATGTCAAGTCAAATGTCAAGTGTCCCCAACTAAGCAAGCCAAAGGCAAGGAACCCAAACTCCATCAGGTGACATCAGGTGGCAGACAAGTGGCAAATTGGTGTTAAAATGGAGAAAAAAACCTTGGGAGAAACCAGGCTTAGTCGGGGTGCCAGTTCTCCTCTGGCCAACAGTGCTTTGTTACAATTCAGGTTGCTATCATAAGTCCAATAGGATCGCAACATTAAAAGTATTTATTTCAGTTCCATCCAATTGAGGATCGTATTCATCACGCCGGTATGGACGGTTGTTGAGGAACTGTGTCGTGGCTGTCGTGTCGATGAGGCCTTCACAGGGGATGATCTAGTTGACTCAATCTCTGCTGATACTTCAGGGCTGCGTTGTGGTCGTGTCAAGGTGCAGGTCCTTGGTCTCACCTGGATACGGCCCGGATCCGGTTGACTACGGTGAACCTCGGGATAAACAGAAAGACTAATATTAGCGTAGATGCCATTCTTCTTCTGATGTAACGAGTACATCAGGTGTTATAGGAAGTGTTCCCGGTTCCGGCTGACCTAATTTATGCAGCCTAATAATCCTTTAACGGATTTGGAAATATAAATTGGTAATGTGTTATGTGTATGCCAGGTTAAAGAGATGCGTTTTTAGTCTAGATTTAAACTGACAGAGTGTGTCTGCTTCCCGAACAATGCTAGGAAGATTGTTCCAGAGTTTAGGTGCCAAATAGGAGAAGGATCTACCACCTGCAGTTGATTTTGATATTCTAGGTATTATCAGCTGGCCTGAATTCTGAGATCGCAATAGACGTGAAGGACTATAATGAATTAGGAGCTCGCTCAGGTACTGGGGAGCTAAACCATTTAGTGCTTTGTAAGTAATTAGCAAGATTTTAAAATCTATACGATGTTTAACAGGAAGCCAATGCAGTGTTGACAGAACTGGGCTAATATGGTCATACTTCCTGGTTCTAGTAAGAACTCTAGCTGCTGCATTTTGTACGAGCTGTAGTTTATTTATCAGGCGAGCAGAACAACCACCCAGTAGAGCGTTACAGTAATCTAGCCTTGAGGTCATGAACGCATGAACTAACTGTTCTGCATTTTTCATTAAGAGCATATGTCGTAGTTTAGATATATTTTTAAGATGGAAGAATGCGGTTTTACAGATGCTAGTAACATGGCCTTCAAATGAAAGATTGGTATCAAAGAGCACACCCAGGTTCCTAACTGACGACGAAGACTTAACAGAGCAGCCATCAAGTGTTAGACAATATTCTAGGTTATTACGTGAAGAAGTTTTTGGTCCAAAAATTAGAATCTCTGTTTTTTCTGAATTTAGTAGTAGGAAATTACTGGTCATCCAATTTTTTATATCAGCTATGCACTCCGTTAATTTTGTGAATTGGTAAGTTTCGTCAGGGCGCGAAGAAATATAGAGCTGAGTATCATCAGCGTAACAGTGAAAACTAACGCCATGCTTCCTAATGATATCTCCCAAGGGTAGCATGTACAGAGTGAACAGTAACGGTCCTAGTACTGAGCCTTGTGGTACTCCATATTGAACTTGTGATCGATATGACATGTCTTCGTTTACTACTACAAACTGATAACGGTCAGATAAGTATGATTTGAACCATGACAATGCAATTCCACTAATGCCAACATAATTTTCGAGTCTATTTAAAAGAATATTGTGATCAATAGTGTCAAATGCTGCACTAAGATCCAGTAACACTAATAGAGAGATACAACCACAATCTGATGATAAGAGCAAATCATTAGTAACTCTAATGAGAGCAGTCTCAGTACTATGGTACGGTCTAAATCCTGACTGGAAATCCTCACAGATACCATTTCTTTCTAAAAAGGAACATAGCTGTGATGATACTGCCTTTTCTAGTATTTTTGACAGAAAAGTGAGATTTGAGATCGGCCTGTAATTGACTAATTCTCTAGGATCAAGTTGTGGTTTTTTAATAAGAGGTTTAATAATAGCCAGCTTAAAAGTTTTTGGTACGTATCCTAATGATAAAGATGAATTGACGATATTGAGAAGAGGGTCTATGACCTCTGGAAGCATTTCTTTCAATAGCTTAGTCGGTATAGGGTCTAACATACATGTTGTTGATTTTGATGATTTAACAAGTTTAGACAATTCTTCCTCTCCTAAAGCAGTAAATGAATTGAATTTTTCCTCAGGGACACTACAATGCACTATCTGACACGATACTGTAGTAGACGGTTGCATGGTTATTATTTTTTCTCTAATATTATCAATCTTGCAAGTAAAGAAGTTCATAAAGTCATTACTGCTGTGCTCTTTGGAAACATCAGAAGTTGAAGCTTTATTTCTTGTTAATTTAGCCACTGTATCAAATAAATACCTAGGGTTGTGTTTATTTTCTTCTAAGAGTTTTGAAAAATAGGCAGATCTAGCAGATTTTAAGGCCTTTCTGTACTCAATCATTCTCTCTCTCCACGAAATACGAAATACTTCTAGTTTTGATTTCTTCCAGCTGCGCTCCATTTTTCTGGCTGCTAACTTTAGGGCCCGAGTGTGGTCATTGTACCATGGCATTGGATTAATTTCCTTAATCTTTTTTAAACGCAAAGGAGCAACTGAGTCTAATGTGCTGGAAAAGACAGAGGCAATAGTTTCTGTTGCAACATCGAGGTCTTCTAAGCTGTCTGGTATGCTAAGGCGATGAAAATGATCAGGAAGATTATTTATAAAGCAATCTTTAGTGGTAGAAGTGATGGTTCTACCATATTTATGGCATGGAGGCAGTTTAGCCGCCTTGACTAAATGTAGTATACACGACACTAGATAATGATCTGAGATGTCGTCACTCTGCTGCAGAATTTCAACAGCATCAATATCGATTCCATGTGACAATATTAGATCTAAAGTATGATTATGACAATGAGTGGGTCCTGACACATGTTGTCTACCACCAATAGAGTTTAGAATATCTGCAAATGCCAATCCTAATGCGTCTTTTTTATTATCTACATGAATATTAAAATCACCAACAACAAGGACTTTACCTGCAGCTAGTACTAACTCTGATAGAAAGTCAGCAAATTCTTTGATAAAGTCTGTATTGTGTCCTGGTGGCCTGTATACAGTAGCCAGCACAAATGTCAACTTACATAATGTTACGTAAAGTACCATAGTTTCGAAGGAATTATATTTGAAAGACTTCTGACTAATACTGTAAATATTACTATAGATTACAGCAACACCTCCCCCTTTGCCTTTCTGACGGGCATTGTGTCGATAATCATAACCTTGAGGACTAGACTCATTTAAAGTAATGTAATCGTCCGGTTTTAGCCAAGTTTCTGTCAAACACAGCACATCTAGATTATTATCTTTGATAATATCATTAACAATAAGTGATTTTGAAGAAAGGGATCTAATATTTAACAACCCGAGTTTTATCATTTGTTTAGCATTATTATCTCTATTTTTTATTTGTTGAACATCAATTAAATTTTTACCATTAAATGGGTTTGGAAGTTTTTTGTTTTTACTAATTCGGGGTACAGACACAGTCTCTATTTGAAAATATCTAGGTGTAAGAGTTTCTATGTGTTGAGAGTTATCTGAATTTTCTGACTTCTGTAACGTGAGGCAGCTAGCAGACGGTCGGTTTAGCCAGTTTGTCTGCTGCTTTCTTATAGTCCGGATAATGAGTCACAGCTGATGTGGTAATTAGTCCAAGGCACGGGGTTGTGGGAAATGTAGTGTGTATGCGGGTGTGTGTGTCAGTACTCAGGAGACGGCTCCCTCCGGTGGCCTGAGGAGGGAACCATGGAGCTCGTCTCCGTGACAGTTATCACTGTAAAGCTGCTTTAACAAAATCTGCATTGTAAAAAACGCTATATGGGAGGTCACTCGTGCAGTGGACACAGAAACAAGAGACCCCAAAACACTTAAAGTTAGCCTCCTTAAAGAGTTAACTAACTTTATACATTATATATATATTGTATATAATAAGTATTTTAACTAATTTCTAAATATAATAAGCAAAGGAGGGGATTTAAGATTATATATATGTTCGCTAATAATACAATATTACTAACCAAACAGTACAAAATACAGCAATCTTTGGTTATCCCATACATTACATTTTGTGAGGTAAGAGTGAAACTATCAGCAACTTCATCTTTTTCTATCATCCAATCCTGTAATGTTCTCCAAAAGGAATTAGAGAAATTACATGGAATTTTTTTTTTTTTTTTTTTTTCAAAATTAAATTTTAAATGTAAAAAAAAAAATGATTGGAAGGACATGTAATTTAATATTTTAAAATGTGTTTATTTTGCTTTGGGGGGAATATGAAATCTTAGATAAGCTGTTCTAAAATATTTAACAGTATTTTTATCAAATGTTTGATCTAATTTATGTCTTAAGATTTGACAGGGGTAGCATGACTGGATGATAACTCTGTTACTGCAAAGTTTATTTTCTATTTCAACATCAACATTTTTGGAGTAAGAAAGGGAACATTTCATTATTATTTTTATTCCCGAGGGTATTGCATTAACAGCAATAAAGAACTGTTTTGGATGACAGGCAAATCCGTGTTTTAAAGTGAAGGAATTGTAATCTAAAACATTACCACTCTCATCCATTAGATCATCATTGACCAAATATTTCTATTTAACCAGTCCTCGTAAAATAAAGATTTCTTTCTATGTAAAATATATTTGTTATTCCAGATAGGAGTATTGTGGGGTGTAACATTGTGTGTGTGCCAATTTCCAACATAATACAACTTGTTGGTGAAATGCTGATAGTTTCACTGTGAGTTTAAATAAATCTAAGTTACATTTGAGAAGAAAATTAATAGATTTGTTTATCTTAAGATTTTGAACCGCTAAATCAAGTTCTTCAATGCGCAAGTCAGCATCACAGCGATCTCTCCAATCATTGTCAATGTAGGGAATGACATTTGTTATTTTATCAAATAAATTATTACACTCTATTAGCCCCCCTTTTTGCTCTTTCAGTCATGTAAATTCTGCGTTTACATTCCATCTCCGTTATCACGAAACCCACGACACTCAATGATCACGGCATCCTCCATCCACCGGTGTTTAGCATTTGTAAATGCCTCACTTAAAGACACTGCCATCGGCCGCTTCAGAGTTCCTATTCCTGGTGTGAATGCAACCAGGAACATGACCGAGGGAGAAATTTGTTCCCGGGGAACTATCCTAGTGGCTAGTTCCTATAACTGAGTTCCTAGAACTATTCGGTGTGAAAACCCCTTTTATGAATGGTCCATTAAATCATTAGGCTTGTTGGACTTGAAGCGGCGCTGCACAGATCGATCGGTGTGTGACATCAAAGTACCGCGAGAGTGATTAGAGAGCAGAAGGATCCGTATGATTTTGAATCACTCTTGCTCTGAGACAAACAGTTCTGCTTCGTCTTTATATTTTCGTTGGCAAAATTGAGCAAAACAGACAATATTGTCTAAAATAACATGATATTAACTTCTTATTTATTGAATGTTGTATAAAATCAGTATCACATTTGCACTCGTGCTATTCTAGGCTGCTTATCCCAAAGTGAACTATGGTCGTAAGTTCTGTCATTACCAATAGAGTTCAATGGGACTTACGACCATAGTTGACTAACGATACTTTTGGGAAATGCACCCCTGGACAGAAAAACTGCACCTATACGTAGGTCTGGGGGCGGGGCAAAAGCGTTAAATGCGTTAATAATTTTAACGCATTCTTTTTTTAACGTGATTAATTAATGATCATGAGGCAGAACAGAGCAGAGAGATGATTATACAGTCTGTTCATTACTGTATTTAATATTATATTTAAAGCAGTTTATATATGAACCACAAGAAAATGACTTTGAACACTGTATGGAAATATCCATAAACCATATAAATGAAAATAAATCTTGACTGTTAAACAATTATAATCTATAATATCTAAACTTGATGGTGTCACTATTTCTTCAGGGAGTTTTTTCTCTGTTTTCTGAGAAGAAGAAAATCAAACAATGAACAATCCTCTGAGAGTTTCTGCTGTTTTAAATCTTGTTTCAGATTGTCTCCAAACGCAGCAGTATTTTATTGTAATATTGTAGGCATCTCTATTTCCTCTGGGTGCTGCGAGTCCTTCCTCCCTGCAAAATAAAAGCATGGACTGACCTCTCGTATGTGTTTTTACCATGATTGCAGATTGTTCCAGATCAGATGAGTGTGAATCATCAGATTGTGTGAAGCTCAAACTCACCAGCTCTTCTTGCACAGATGATCTGAAGAAGAATCACAGTAGGAGCAGCAAACACTGCCATCTCAACAATAATCACAATCACTGCAGGAAACATGTGTGGAAGAAGAAGAGAAACTGGACATGACTGAAGTCAAGGGGATTAAACTATGAACAGTTATTGATGAAGCATTTACAGACTGACTGATAGTTTAATGGTGTAAAGCTGTCAGTAGAAATGAACGTGTCGTACCTCTGAATAATGATCCAGCAGTCACACTGACTTCAGTTTCTGATGCTGTGTCAGCTGGATCTGTGGATCACGTCTGTTAGTTCACTTCAACACACAATGACACTTATAAATGAAGTGAGAGACTGATGATGTGTGACAGTGATCATGTGATCATGAACCTTGTGTAGGAGCTGCTGCTGTAGTTTGGCTTGATTTCTTCTCAGAGTTTGAGCTGCTGACTGGAATCAGTGTTGTTGAATCAGAAGATGAATGTTCAGATGCTTCACCTGCAGGACATCAACATCATATTTTACAGTAGTTCTGTCAAGATAACTCTTGGGATATTGGTATAGTAATTGAGATTGGCATGGTAATGGATATGACAATGTTAATGTATTTGGTCTTGGTGGAATATATCTGCTACACTCCGAGACCTTCTACTGCCAATACATTCAGATCTATTCCGGTGTAAAGGCAAGCCAATAAAGCTGTGGTGAAACAGCTGAAGAAGACTATTGCTATACATTGTAAAGCACTTTTCACACTACACAGTTAATGGGTGATTTAGACAATACAAGTGCTATACATGTGCTTTTGAGTGAGAAACAAGCTGTTGCATCGACAGATATGCATAAATCTGCACAATGATAACATAGACAGGAAGGAATAGACAAACACCCCCAAAACAAGCAGATCTATTGCCAAGACATATGTACTGCAATTTATATATATATTAAATGGGACGGCATGTTTACTATCTATGTGTGCCTTGGCTACTTTGCCGACCACCTTAACGTCTCGGTTACGTATGAAACAATAGGCTATTTGCTGCTGCATAGACGAAACTGCATCACGATCCAGCTTATGATTGACTCCACAGGTTATACACAAACACAACGCTTAGTATTAACTGTATTGATGGTTCTTTAATGTGACTCAGACACACGAGCATCTGAATCAACCACACACATTTAGCATTGATAAATGTCCACATTGCTCTTGAAAATGAATGAAATATGGTGGACGCCGATAAAGCACAATGATTATATCACTTTAACTGTTTTCATAAACGTGCTAAACAGTGTATAAAATAGCTGAATGTGTTTGGGAACCCCTGGCTTATATTCTTCAGTGATACACTCATCCATCTGTTGACATGACGCTAGTTTAAAACTTGTAAAGATAGCTCCATTTAGGAATAGATAACCGGACCACACAAAAGAGCATATGTGGAAAAGATCATTTTTCCTTATCTTAGATGTTGTTTCAGATGCCATCTGAAAACGCACTGCAGACTGCTAACAGCCATCAATGCCAAATATCTGAATGTTTGAGCAGCGAGCTCATTGGCCACTGATGCAACAGCAGCCAATCAGCTGTGCTGTGTAGATAATGATGTGATCGCTACCCAATGAGTTAAAGACCCATCAACCTGCGTCAGCAGAGTTTCAAGACAGAACTAGGTGATAATAGTTGTTTCTCACCTGAACTCTTGACAGTGTATCTGACTGAGGTCTGGAGTTGATTTCTGAGAGTAAGCTGACATCTCCACTCTCTGTTGTCATCTTCATTCAGGAGTGTTGTAGTCAGAGTGATGATACAGTGATCTGATGAGAATAATATCTGATATCTGGAGTCTGTCGTCAGATCAACACCAGCCTGATTCACCCACGACAGCTGAAGACCCTCATAACGGACCAAATCATCACAGGAGAATTCATATGAATACAACTGACAGGAGAGAGTCACAGAGCGGCCTGGACTGATCTCAGTCTGTGAGGATGATGATGATGATGATGATGATGATGGAGACACTGAAACTGAACACAAGACACAAATCACAGACTCTTCAATCATCATCTGAGTTTAAAGGGAGAATCTGCCCTTTTTAAATTGATCACATAATCATAAACTTACCATGAAGAACATGCAGATAAACACGTTCATCAGTTCCTTGTTGTTTGTCATTCACATATTGTTTGCAGGTGTAAGATCCATAATCTTCTTCTGTGACGTTCTTGATGTTCAGAGAGCAGTCAGACCCCAGACTCAGTCTCTCATGTCTCTCTGTGTCTTTCTTCTTTATCCCTAATTCAATCAGTGCAACTGCTGCTGAATGTGTGAATCTGCTATAGAGCCATGTAGTTGAGTTGCAGTCAGAAAGAGCATTATTACAGGGCAGACGGACATTTTCACCAGAACTGTTGAACACACGAGCATCATCCACTCCACTGGTACCTGAAACACAGTATATTTGAGTGATCATTATGATATATATTAATGAAAACATAAAACATACCAGCATAAAAAGCAGAAGATGCAGATCATACAGTATTTTTTTCTTCACTCCACACAATCATCACACTCTCCAGAATAAAGTATTTGTCTTGATCAGAGAGCTGTTGAAATCTCTTAATATGAAGATAATTGTTGATCATCAGATGTTTGAGTGACTCTATGTCCAGTATCAGGAATAATACAGTATGATCTGTATGTATCAATACACAACTCTGAGATCACAACGTGAATGTGTGCAAGAATAAACTGAGCATGTTCAAATCAACTCTTTCCAGACTAATTCCACTAAATGTCTTTAGAGAAAATCCAGATTTGTTTACCTGTGAGAAGTGAAGAGAGAATGATCAGTCCCAGCAGACACAGATCACACTTATCAGCCATTTTCTGTTTCTGTCAGTCTTTCTCTTCATTATGTAGTTACAGCTCCTCCTTTAATCATCATCAGCTCCTCCTGTGGTTGTGAACTTCCTCTGATCTGAACTGAGTGTTTATTTCTGACACTAAGATACAGCTCTGCATTTCACTGACAGTCACTAAAGTCAAGACAAGAAGTGATCAGAAAGATCTCTGCTGTGAAACTGTGTTTAATGTGAAAAGCTCTGGAACAGAAAGTGAGCTGAACTGGACAGTGACGTCTGTCACACTGTCACCAGTTCAGTGTCCGGTGTCGTTTCAGTTGTGTGTGTGTGTGTGTGTGTGTGTGTGTGTCCCTGCCTGTTGGAACTTTATTATTAAACCCTGTTTTGGAATTTAGTCTTCTTCGTCTTCATCTGCCTGCCTACACACCACGCCTTACAGAAGATCGGACCCATTATGGATTACACAAGGAAGTTTGCGTTCTGAGCCATGATTTTTTGTTATTTTCTAAGGAGTTTTTTGTCTTGCACTCAACTGCCCCTACAACAACGAGACCCTGAAGTCGTTGTTCTGGATCTGAACTTTCACCATCCTGTTGACCTCCCAGACACCACCGGATTAAACTGGAGAGAAGCCATCATCCGGTGTCTGGAGAGCATCAATCAAAAGTCAAACTAAACTGATTCAAAATTAATTCAAAACACATAACCAATAACATATTACTTAACAATTAGTTAATTGTCATGTGCCTCAACAAGTAAAATCATCACATAATGATACCTTTGCAAATCATTACCTAAAGATTAATTAAAGCAGACAACTGGAAGTACGTAGCTTTGACCATCATGGTAATTAACATATGAATTTTTGATATTAGTTAATTTAATAAGTTATTAAGAAATTAATATAGGTTTGACATGTATATGTTATAAATCTGACTCGTGTGTGTGTGTGTGTGTGTGTGTGTGTGTGTGTGTGTGTGTGTGTTTGTGTGTGTGTGTGTGTGTGTGTGTGTGTGTGCACCATGAGGCTACTAAGTTTGTGCTTGTGAAACCACACATTCACACCCTTCAGAAGTGAAGCAGTTTAAATGAGCAGATGCGTCAAGATCACACTTCATCTATATATATCTAGATGAATCATCGGAAGATAAATAATCTGTGATGCATATTTGTTCAAAGAATTTAAGGCTTAATTCACACACAAACAAAATTACTATTTCATAAAGGTTTGCTGTGTAGTAAATACTCTTAAAGCAGCATAATTTCGGTTTTCTTGTTTAGCTTATACAGGTATGGCAGACCCTGATGACGTCATCCAATCTTACTCCCTCGACGTCACAGTCCCACTTTCTTCACACAACTTTTTCCAGCACTTCAAAGCTCAAAAGTCTGAATATTATCCAATTTAAGTGTTATTTTTAATATGATTACCAAAAACATTTTTGTTCATCCTACAAAGATTGTCCTCATTTGTATAATTAAAAGTCAATCAATCAAAAACCACAGCCAATCAGAACACAGTGTGGGCGGGCTCTCGCGGCATTTGCATGGCACCAGAGATCAAACTTGACGGCCCTCGCAAGAAATGGGTAAGCACATAATCAGTTTCACAAATATTACACCATTTAAACATTATTAAAAAATACATACTGAGCGACTAAAACAATTTTCGTCATGGAATACACTTGTTTGTTCACAGTTTGAACGTTCTTGCTTCCTTTTGTTTAGTTTCAAGATCTGATGTAAATTATCCATTGTTGCTTTTACTAAAGCTGGGAGCACTAAATGATATTCAAAGTCACATTAGGTTAGGACAATGTTAGTTATGGTGCTTGCCTCTGGCGAAGCATCATTATTGTTCTCTTGCTTACTTATTATTATTATAACTTGTCCCTCAGCTTTTGTCCTACACCCATGAATGAGGTGTCAAATCGACCGGCTCATTGAGGAGAAGTGTGCTGTGACTTTCCTAAGTGTTCGGACCAACGATGTTCGCACAGCGGATGAAAAAGTGGCCAAAAAAGTCCCATTGACTTTCAGTGGTGGAATGTTCAGAAATTTGAATCTCAGCTGTCACTTTCTCACACACACACACACACACACACACACACACACACACACACACACACACAGGGCCTGAGGAACCCTTTCTCTCTCTCTCTCACTCACATCTCTCACTATTGATCACAGTGTCATAGAGAAAAGAGGGCGGGCTCATTTCACTCAGGCAACCAATCAGTCTCTCAGGATCATTGTGAATCTATCAAGCCACGCCCTAGCAACCATTTAGAGCACCATAGCAACAGGTTCCATAGACTTCCATTCAAAAAGATCAAAGATATTCCTTTGGATAGAAGTATCATAGAAACATGAGTGTGGGATCGTTTGACTCGGGGCAGCAAACAGCCAATCACGAATCACTTTCAACACTTCCTAGCCACACCCTAGCAACCATTTAGAGCACCTTAGCAACCAAAACCCAAAGAGGGATATCTTCAAATCTGAATGTCACAGAGGCATGGGGGTTGGTTTATATTGTCAAGCAGCCTTTGGTGTATCATCACTGGCAGATGCCAAGCAACTCCCTAGCAACCAAACAAAGTACCCTAGCAACCATTTTGCAAGACCTATATCTCTGCATCAGAGCATCGTAGAGATATGGCGGTTGGCTCTTTTGACTCATGCTAGCAAACTGGATTTCCAACATGTGATTAGCTAAGTGTTAAATAACCATCTGTGACAACTGCCAACCACCTAGTAACATCATAACAACCACCCAGGTTACCATAGCAACTGCCTAGCAACCACCCAGAACACCTTAGCAACCACCCCAAGTACCTTAGCAACCACCTAGCAACCACCCAGGTTACCATAGCAACCGCCTAGCAACCGCTCAGAGCACCTTAGCAACTGCCTAGCAACACACTAGCAACCGAGTGCAGAGTTTTGCCACTGCAAGCACCATTCACATTTTCTTCAGGAAATGTACATTCTAGTTCTGCTTCTTCTTCTTCTTCCACTAAAATTTCTAAAATATCTCTTTGATCAGGGCATCTATGCCATGTTATTTGCAAACTCCTCCTCCTCATTTTTCCATTACAGACTTATTTTGAATGTTGGGAACAGATCTGCTACTCTGATGCTGCTGTTATTGCTGCTTTAGTAAGATCAACAGACAAGCATCAATGTGACGTCCATAATGACATCAGACATCAAGTTTCTATTGTAAATGAACACTGGAACTCAGACTCTGAAAGGAGCCTCTAAGTGTCTTAGTATCGTGCAACTATTGCAAAGACTTTGTATGAAACTAAATGTTGTTTGACCACACTGGTTATTAAAGAAACCCACTTAAAGAAACCAGAGGGACTGGCATGATGTAGTAAAAATGAAAAAAAAAATATATTTTCTTTTCATTCTTAAAAATGTTCATGTTCAGATGAACACTGTCAAAATGTTTCCTGTTCACACGGATCTGTGAAAACGAACAAAACCGTTGCATTATGCTGTGAGAGAAGTGTTGGCAATGTCACTTTGTAAAGAAACACTAAACGCCTATCAACTGAATACATCATATGTATGTTCATGATGTCACCGTTTACACAAATTCATGTTTGGTTTTGTTGTTTACAGGGAGAAAATAAAGGTATCCTTTTCCAAAACTTGGACTTTGAAATCATTTATTCAAATTTTCATGTAAATGAATGATCAAAACACACAAAAAGTTTTCCATTCTTAGTTGAAAATGGTGTCGTGTAAACGCTCCACAAAAGTGTGAAAATTCACACCCATCAGTCTAAACTGGGTTCAGAGATGATCTCAGAAGATCTCAGTTCATCTTCTTTCTTTCAGTGTGTTTCTTTAATAATCTGTGTGGTCAAACTAACTGAGGTCTCTCACTCAGCAGTAACATGTTTCCAGACCTCAACAGTGAGATCACCGCTCTGAAAATACCTCAGAAAGCAAATGTATAAAATTAGACAAGAGGTCATGCAAACACTAGAACTCAAAGCCAGAACACAAAGAGGACAAAAGAAAAAGTGTGTATTAGTACTGGTTTTAGACATGGAGAAAGCCATACTTTCATTTGCATGTTTAAAGTCCTCCTGCGGTGAAAATCAAGTTTTTAATGTTGTGTATATGTCTATGTGGTGTTTTTAATCTGCTTTAAGACAAACCATGTGCAAATTCATAAGTCAACACCATTGCTGAATATTTTCTCTTTAAAACTGCAGTGATCTAAAGACAGTCTCAAACCTGCGGTTTGAAATCTCTGGTGTTCCCTACGTCACAAACTATCTTGTAACCAATCACGTCAATGTGTGGGCGGGCTTTAGCATATCATTAACAGTGAACTAGCAGAGGAGTCTCGAGAGAAGACAGGTTATCCTGGTATATTTTTCTGTTGATATGAAAAATTGTGTAGATTTAGCAATATGGCGGGTGTATGATGTATATTACGATGTTATGATGAACTATATGCCTTTCTACCGACGATCTGAGTTGTTCAAAGCGTTTGTAAGGATACTGATTGTTAGAAGGCAGCTGTCTGACTCTGAGATGATGAATGGGAACATGGTTTGTGTAACATTAGCAACACATTATTAACTGTTTAATAACATATTCAAGCAAAGGGCTAATCATATTAATAACCGTTATGTGTCCAATGTTGTAAAGAGCGATACCATTGTGCAGCGTTTACCTCAGTAAGTTGACTGAGTGGATCTGAGCTGGCGTGAGCGGGTGGAGGCGGGCCTAATTAGCATAGTCATAGATCCATGTATACTAAATGAGGCAAGGGTGTAGAGTTACAAAAAACATTTAAATATGTAATTTTGGTGATCAGAGATGAGTTTTAAAGGATACAATTATTGACTACAGGGGACTTTAAAAGAATCTTTGCATTGACAGTGCATAACTTTAAATATCATTAAATATACATAGGCTGCACATTTATACACAAAAATTGTGGTAAAATAAACACAATTACTCACAATTTCTACCCAATAAATATATTAGAGCGTGGCATAACTAGAATGATTTTTATTATTATTATTATTATTTATTTTTATTTTTTTTAATGTACATGACTTTTCCAGGTCTAGAAAATCACACTTTTGAAGGTTCTCCAAGACCGCGGGAACGCTGAATCTTCAATGGAAACAAACAGTTGTGTGGATGGAGGGGACTGAATTAAAATGAGAAATATCTTGATATTTTGTTGTTTAAGCTTATTTTAATGGTTGGTTTATCTTATTTTAAGTCATCTTGAGAACCTTTTGTAAGTTTACTTAGGCCTCGGACCCCTGGTTGAGGACCAGTCCCTTACGAAAATTAACCGTGGTTCCCTTTTAGTCGATCACGTTCGACGTACGTCAGTAGTGACTGACGAATTGGGATATTGCCAGAGAGCCCTATCAGCTTCAAGTGAACTAAAACAAGCCAATGGAATTGGCGTGTGATATTTCCATAATGCGCACCACCTCCACCAGGTGGTATAAATCGCACTCTGTCTTTCGCTTCAGAGCCAACCTGTGTGTTCCTGCTATTAGACTGAGAGTGACTTCTCAAGCCTTTGAAGAGCTTTTGTTCTACAGTGCTGGCTTTATGGCACCTTACAGCGAGGCCGCGAGCTTTCCCAGAGTGAGCTTCTCGAGCTGTTATACAGCTCTCAACTGCTGTTTTCACAGCATTATTTGCCCCGTTGGTTTGCGATTTGGGCCGGTTCCTCTGTGTCTGTGACTCAGGGAGTGAAAAGTGTGCCTGCAGTCACATCGCAGCTGTTCCCTGTGTGCTTCGGCACAAAGAAGAAGAACTTCTAAAAGAGCTTCACAGACAGACACTGCGTCTTTTTCAAGACGTCATTCTGTCTGTGCGTTTCTGGAGGCGGTCGTTTCCTATTCTCACTGACGGCCACAATCGCTTTCTCTCATGTCTGCTTATCGTGCTGAGACTGTGTTTGTGGGTGGTTCATATTCTCTTGTGAGAGCATGCCCACGTCGGTGCATTGTTCATCTTGCCTTTCTCGTAAGGGCTTGAGCGCTCAGCGCGCCGTGCGCCGTCGAGCTGCCGGCTGACAGCGCGCGTTGCCATGGCAACCCAGCGCGTTGTTCGGCACTCTAGATGCGTGGTCGAGACTCGAGCACCTCAAATGAGGTGGAGTCCAGTTAGATGGCCACGTTCACTGTCCCACATGGCTGGTAGCTTCTGGGTGGATTGCTGGTCCTTCTCATGGGGGACCTAGCGTCTTAGTCAGGGCTCCAGCAGAGGATCAGACTGCTACATCGACTGCTACATTGGAGAGAGGGTTGTTGGGATCTGGACATGAAGATGAGGCTGAGCATCCCACGGTTGTGATGTGCTCATGCTGAATCAGATTCAGAGTTAACGACCATGCTTTCCCGGGCCCCTGGGGGCGTGGTGTGACGCGTTTTCGCCTTGCCCCGCCCCCTGTCTTTAGCCCGGACGTGCATGAAAAACTTGGCAGTTTGTAAGCCTTTTTTGGTGCCAAATATGAAATGCCAAAAGGGCCATAATCTGCATTAAAACTTTTTTCTCTCTCACTACCCTCTATGGTGGGGTGGCAGTGCTACGGACACACCATCTCTGCCCTGCATGGGTCTTGGCCCTCAGCAAGTCTGTGAAAGGCCAAAGCACTCATTGCACATGGGTAGTTCTGAGTCGGGGTTGAGCTACGCATGATGCAAGTCATACCGCAGGCCCCTGGCCAGACAATGTCCACCATGGTGGTCCGGAAACACCCCTGGCTAGCCTTGCGAGGTGTGTCGTCATCAAAGTACGCTTTCTCAATGCTCTCATCTTACAAGCTGGCCTAAAACCCAGCCCGCTCAGCCCGCAGCCAAGCCACTATTTTCTAATCCTCCAGGTCCCAAGAGGGCGGCGGCTGGCAGTGCACGAGGCCCCGCCTCGCCACTCTCAGCCCCCTCTCACTTCGCCAGCAGGTCCCAGTGTGTTGGTCGAGGCCACCTTTCATGTGCCGTCTCCCATACACACTGCCACCTTGCAGAGTCTGACCTCACTTCAGGTCGCTATGCCGTCCGAGTCGGGTCCCAGCACTCTACCTCACTGCCCCACGGCTGGTACGTCTGTGGTGCATTTGGTCCCGCTGGCTCAGTGTCTGGAAGCCTGGCTAGCGCTTCCCAGCCCGTCCCGCTGGCTCATTCATACCATCAGTTCGCCCGGCATCCCCCGGTGTTCAGGGGAGTCCATCACACTCGTGTGTCCCTGGACAATGCACCTGTTCTCCGGGTGGGGATTGCCTTGACACAGGAGATTCTGCCTTGACACAGACCCTTTCTGCGGTTTGCATTCGAGGGTCGGGCATATCAGTACAAGGTCCTACCCTTCAGGCTGGCCCTGTTGCCCCGCATCTTTACGAAGGTTGCGGAGGCGGCCATTGTTCCACTCAAGGAACAGGGCGTTCGCATTCTCAACTACCTCGACGACTGGCTCATCCTGGTCAGCTCGCGAGAGCAGTTGTGCGAACACAGGGACATGGTGTTAGCTCACCTCAGCCAGTTGGGTCTTCGGGTCAACTGGGACAAGAGCAAACTCGCCCCCGTGCAGAGGATCTCTTATCTCGGTATGGAACTGGACTCGGTTGCCCGGACAGCGCGCCTCACCGAGCAGCGCGTCCAGTCAGTGTTGAACTGCCTGAGTACGCTCAAGCGCAGGACAGCGGCCCCACTGAAACTTTTTCAGAGGCTCCTGAGGCATATGGCATCTGCAGCCGCAGTCACGCCGCTCGGATTGCTTCATATGAGGCTGCTTCAGCACTGGCTCCATGGCCGGGTCCCGGGATGGGCGTGGCAGCGCGGTACGTTCCGTGTTTCCGTGACACCGAACTGCCGCCACACCCTCACCCAGTGACGGACCCTTCATTTCTGCGGGCTGGAGTTCCCCTCAAACAAGTGTCCAGGCATGCTGTGGTCTACACAGATGCTTCTGCCACGGGGTGGGGAGCTATGAACAACGGGCATGCAGTGTCAGGTCTGTGGACGGGGCCTCAACTGCATATCAATTGCCTCGAGTTGCTAGCAGTACGTCTTGCACTGAGCCGCTTCAAGGAGCTGTTGACAGTCAAGCACGTACTGGTCCGCTCGGACAGCACTGCGGCCGTTGCGTACATCAACCTTCAGGGTGGTCTACGCTCCCGCCACATGTCGCAACTTGCCCGCCATCTCTTGTTATGGAGTCAGAAGCATCTGAGGTCGCTTCGTGCCATTCATGTCCCAGGCGTGCTCAACCGTGCAGCCGACGAGCTCTCACAGCAGCCTCTGCTTCCGGGCGAATGGAGACTCCATCCCCAGGTGGTCCAGCTGATTTGGCAGCGCTTCAGCGAGGCACAGATAGTTCTGTTCGCCTCCCCGGAGACTGCCCACTGCCAGTGGTTCTATTCCCTGACCGGCGGCACGCTTAGCACGGATGCCCTGGCACACAGCTGGCCCCGGGGCCTACGCTAATATGTGTTTCCCCCAGTGAGACTTCTCGCACAGCTCCTGTGCAAAGTCAGGGAGGACGAGGAGCAGGTCTTGCTAGTGGCTCCATATCGGCCCACTCGGACCTGGTTTTCGGACCTGGCGCTCCTCGTGACAGCACCTCCCTGGCCCATTCTCCTGACTCAGAGACGGGGCACCCTCTGGCACCCGCGTCCCGACCTGTGGAAACTCCATGTGTGGTCCCTGGACGGGACGCGGAGGTTCTAAGTGATCTCCCCCAGTCGGTTGTAGACACTATCACTTGCGCTAGAGCTCCTTCTACTAGGAACCTCTATGCGTTGAAGTGGAACCTGTTAATCGAATGGTGTTCCTCTCACCGAGAGGACCCCCGATCATGTTCGGTCAGGTCTGTGCTTTCCTTCCTGCAAGAGGGCTTGGAACGAAGGCTGTCTCCCTCCACCCTCAAGGTGTATGTTGCCGCACATCACGATGCAGTTGAAGGTAAGTCGTTGGGGAAGCACGACCTGATCGTCAGGTTCCTGAGGGGGGCGAGGAGACTGAATCCACCTCGCCCTTCCTCTATACCCTCTTGGGATCTCTTCCTGGTGCTTACATCTCTCCGGGGTCATCCCTTCAAGCCTTTGCAGTCAGCCGAGTTAAAAGTACTGTCCCTTAGACCGTCCTCTTGGTTGCATTGGCCTCGGTGAAGAGGGTAGGGGACCTGCACGCATTTTCGGTCAACGAATCATGCCTGGAATTCGGGCCCGGTGACTCTCACGTTATCCTGAGACCCCGGCCTGGATATGTGCCCAAGGTTCCTACCACTCCCTTCAGAGATCAGGTAGTGAACCTGCAAGCGCTGCCTTCGGAGGAGGCAGACCCAGCCCTAGCTTTGCTCTGTCCCGTCCGCACTCTGTGCCTGTACGTGGACAGAACGCGAAGCTTCAGGACCTCAGATCAGCTCTTGTCTGTTACGGAGGCCAGCAGAAGAGAAAGGCTGTCTCCAAGCAGAGGATGGCCCACTGGATAGTGGATGCCATCGCCCTGGCGTTTAAACCCAGGGCTTGCCTTGCCCGCTCAGGTTGAGAGCCCACTCCACCAGAGGAGTTGCCTCTTCCTGGGCGCTGGCGCACGGCGCCTCGCTGACAGATATCTGTAGAGCTGCGGGCTGGGCGATACCTAACACGTTTGCTACATTCTATAGCCTTCGTGTAGAACCGGTATCTTCCCGTGTACTCGCTTCCAGCAGCCGGTAGACACGAAGAGCCCGTTCTAGTGTCGGCTTGCAATGCCACTCCCGCCCCCTGGGCCAGATACGTGCATCCTTTTACTCCAGTCGAGTTCCCCGCTTGGCGAACCCTGTCGAGTTCTGGATTCAGTGTTGTTGCTGTAGTTGATGGTACAATGACTAAAAACAAAACAGAAATAGAAAAATCATATTTGAATGCATGAACACATCAAGACATTTCTTTCACAAACTGAGACTGATTTATTTCAGCTGCTGTAGTCCAGATCAGATCCGTATCAATGACTCAGTTATTGTGCTGAAGATGTTCACACTAACATGAGATGACACCATCAGCTCCTCCTGTGGTTGTGAACTTCCTCTGATCCGAACTGAGTGTTTAAATCCAGCTAGAGTTGATATATAGTGACACTACACCAGTGCATGATGTCAAGTCACCTTTATTTCTATAGTGCTTTTTACAATGCAGATTGTGTCAAAGCAGCTTTACAGTAAAAAAAAAAAAAAAATCAATAGATATTAATTTTAGTTAGTTTTCACTTACTGTAATGAGAACAGCTGTTCTTTTTGTAAACAACACCCAGAAACTTTAGTGCATTTATTTTGTGGAAAGATTTTTCCCTATTTGTTATTGAGAACATTGATAAAGATTTTTCTTTACTTTGGGAAAATGTTTTGTTTGGATTTGTTAATTGTAAAAAACAAACAAACAAACAAACAACAACAACAACAAAACCAGCTACACTGTTAACAAAATGCTGAAATGCATGCCAGCACAGGGTGCTAAAAGTTTACCATTATTGGAAATAATGTTCAAAGACCATCAACTGAAGTAACGTTTAGACAGAAAAAGAGAAGAGATGAGCAAAAACACAAGAACTACAACTGACTTCCAGCCACAGCCTTAGATGAAATCAACTGCAGAAGAGCAGAAGCGTATGACCCTGTAGGCCAAGACTGAAGTTAAGCAGGGTTGAGTCTGGTCACAACACTGCTGGATCTCACGCTGAAGAATGACAGAGCTACTATACAGTGCATCCGGAAAGTATTAACAGTGCTTCACTTTTTCCACATTTTGTTATGTTACAGCCTTATTACAAAAGGGATTAAATTCATTTTTTTCCCTCAAAATTCTACAAACAATACCCCATAATGACAAAACAAAAGAAGTTTTGTTTGACTTTGCAAATTTATTAAAAATTAAAAAATCAAATGTACATAAGTATTCACAGCCTTTGCCATGACATTCAAAATTGAGCTCAGGTGCATCTCCTGTTTCCACTGATCATCCTTGAGATGTTTCTACAACTTGATTGGAGTCCACCTGTGGTAAATTCAGTTGATTGAACATGATTTGGAAAGGCACACACCTGTCTATATAAGGTCCCACAGTTAACATTGCATGTCAGAGCACAAACCAAGCCACGAAGTCCAAGGGATTGTCTGTAGACCTCCAAGACAGGATTGTATGGAGGAACAGATCTGGGGAAGGTTACAGAAAAATTTCTGCAGCATTGAAGGTCCCAATGAGCACAGTGGCCTCCATCATCCAAAAATGGAAGAAGTTTGGAACCACCAGGACTCTTCCTAGAGCGGGCCGCCCCTGCCAAACTGAGCGATCGGGGGAGAAGGGCCTTAGTCAGGGAGGTGACCAAGAACCCGATGGTCACTCTGAAAGAGTGCCAGCATTTCTCTGTGGAGAGAGGAGAACCTTCCAGAAGAACAACCATCTCTGCAGCACTCCACCAATCAGGCCTGTATGGTAGAGTGGCCAGACGGAAGCCACTCCTCAGTAAAAGGCACATGACAGCCCGTCTGGAGGACTCATAGACCATGAGAAACAAAATGTTCTGGTCTGAATGGCAAGCGTCATGTCTGGAGGAAACCAGGCACCGCTCATCACCTGGTCAATACCATCCCTACAGTGTGGAGCATGGTGGTGGCAGCATCATGCTGTGGGGATGTTTTTCAGCAGCAGGAACTGGGAGACTAATCAGGATCAAGGGAAAGATGAATGCAGCAATGTACAGAGACATACTTGATGAAAACATGCTCCAAAGTGCTCTGGATCTTAGACTGGGGCGAAAGTTCATCTTCCAACAGGACAACGACCCTAAGCACACAGCCAATATAACAAAGGACAACGGGACAACGCTGTGAATGTCCCTGAGTGGCCCAGCCAGAGCCCAGACTTGAACCCGATTGAACATCTCTGGAGAGATCTGAAAATGGCTGTGCACCGACGCTCCCCATCCAACCTGATGGAGATTGAGAGGTCCTGCAAAGAAGAATGGGAGAAACTGCCCAAAAATAGGTGTGCCAAGCTCGTAGCATCATACTCAAAAAGACTTGAGGCTGTAATTGGAGCCAAAGGTGCTTCAACAAAGTTTTGAGCAAAGGCTGTGAATACTAATGTACATGTGATTTTTTTTTTTTTTTTTTATAAATTTGCAAAGATTTCAAACAAACTTCTTACATGTTGTCATTATGGGGTATTGTTTGTAGAATTTTGAGGAAAATAATTATTTTAATCCCTTTTGGAATAAGGCTGTAACATAACAAAATGTGGAAAAAGTGAAGAGCTGTGAATACTTTCCGGATGCACTGTAATTAATAGTGTGAAATTAATGACATGTCATCCATATAATCATAGAATAGACTCAGAATGAGATTGGTTAATCAGGTCACTACATGATGATTATATCTTTTTCATCAATAAGTAGCCAACATCATCTGATCACATTTTCTCTTGTTTTTCCCGCCATTAAAAAAAAAAAAAAAAAGTCAAGAGTCAAACTGCCCAACTAAAGCAAACACTGATCACCAAATTATACTATTGATTAACTATTGACTATTGATTAAACTATTGATGATATTTTTAATAAAACATCAACATCTAAACCTCTGTTGATTACAATAAGAACTTCTGTAGACGTCTGGCAGAAATAAATCAGTCTGGTTAGTAATAAGTGAAGCTGGTAATGCTGTTTGTGGAGTTGTTTAATCCTCCTCAGCTGGAATCTTGAGAGATTTCATGCCTTCTTTTATCTTTAGTTGATTTCATTTAAGGCTGTGGCTGGAAGTCAGTTGTAGTTATTGTGTTTCTGCTCATCTCTTCTATTTTTTTTTTTCTCTTTCCTTCAGTGATTCTGCTTGTCAACAGCAGGTGTTAATCACTAATGCTCAGTCATCACTTGGTTAATTACTTATCTCATTAACTTCAACACTGCTTCAGGGGCCGTTTACACGACACCATTTTCCACTGAATGTGGAAAACTTTTTAGGCATTTTGGCTGTTCATTTACACAACAACAGCGTTTTGGGGGCATGAAAATGCAAACTTTTTAAACCGTGTTTCAAAGTGCATGTTTTTTCAAAACAATACCATTACCTTCTCTGTGTAAACAACAAAGACTCAAATCTGTGAAAACAGTATCGTCATGCACATGTGTATTACGTGTTTAGTCTACAGGCATGTGTGTTTGGCGCGAGTGCCCTGTAAAAAAATGCGTATGTGCGCAGGCGCGTAGTCTTTCTTTACATTCCCAACTACTGGCCTGGCAGCATAATGCAGTTATTTTAGTCATTTTCGTGGATCCACATGAACAGGCATTGTTTTGTCAACATTGTCGTCTGTGCAGAGGAAGAACTTTTCTGTTTTTAGCACATTGTTGTTGTGTAAACATACCCTCAGTGTTACTTTAACACTCTGAGTGTGACGCATATAAACATCAGCAGTGTTATTTTAACACTGAGGATTTTGCTGTGAAAAGCGATAAATAAAACACAAAAATAAAGGGCCTTGAGTGTATTTATTATCAATAAATGTGCTCTTGTATTCCTTTTGATTGAATGTTTTGTAGCATTATACTTGAGGGAGTGTCAATGCTATTTAATTTTGAATGCATTTTGTTAAAATTTAACCTGAAGAAATCTTGATATTGTTTGAACACACCCATGTGACCATCAACTCCACCCTCTTACAACACTGACCAGTGTCACATTTCCATTGTATTTTGGTCTTGGTTTCATTTTCAAGAACTTATAGTTTGTTTGTCTCTGTTTTCCAGTTTCCCTTTGTCCTGTGTTCCCGGTTCCCACTCATCGTTTGTTGGCATGGTTACTAAGTATGTTACTAATTAGAGCACAACTGTTTTGAATGTGGTTTGTTTGGCTGTGCATTTCAGACCTTCAGTTCTACCATAAAGACTCAGAGGGCAGGTAAACGTTTACATGTTATTTATTCCGTAAAGTATAAACAGATGATAGTGACAGACGGTACAACTAAACATGGTACAAGGTTTCATGCTTAGTTGTACTGAAGTTCTTTGGCGTAGGCCCATCCTTCGTCTGAATCCTGGGGATGCAGATTTGGCTGATCCTGCCTGAAGATGAAGGCAGGGGCGGAGCCTACCCCCAAAGAGAAATTGATACCCAACAGTTGAGGTTTTCATAATTGCATTACCTGGAATGGAACGACCAAAAGGTTAGTATTAAATTATGACAAATGAAGGCATACATAAATATTAATAAGCATTGACTGATAAAGATATGGTGTGAGAGGCCCCATTAAGCTGATTAACACAGAAAGACCACAATGGTCATGTAAAGGTCAATATAGGCCAATTTGTGAAGACCCACGATAGGCAGAGTTACATAAAACAGACTTACCTGGTGGCACTGACGAGTTATATGAAGAGCCAAAATAGGCTGTTATGTGTAGAACCACAAAATGCCATTTAATGCGAAGGCAATGTTAGGCAGTTTGATGTAATGGCAACGGTATGCCCAATGATTACGATCTGCCCGATGGCAACAATATGCCATATAATGCTAAAAGTCATGATAGGCCATTTAAAGCAAAGTCAACGATATGCCATGTTACGCAAAAGCCACAATTAGGCTGTTCTATGTGAAGGCCACGAAAGGCCCATTATGAATAACAATGAAAGGTCACGATAAGCCAGTGATGTAAAGGGACGTATTTGTGAAGACCGCTAAAGATAAAGTAGAAAACGATGACACCACCACCAGTAGCTAGCGAGCAATAATCAACATGCCTTGATTATTACTATGAGCGAATGATGAGCATTTGAGTTATTTTAGGTAATGAAAGGTATATATAGTTTCTAAAGGAAAGACTCATTCGATATGCTTGGGCGTGACTCCTGCCGAGAGAACCCCCAAAAGAAATTAACCAGATCAGCATGACATAAGTACAAGAATACTCGAAATCCATGACGCAGATAAAGATTGAGAAACCTCGTCGTACAATGCCCTTGCAGAAGGGAAGCGCTTTACTAGCTAAGCTTTACTAGCTAAGCGTTCACTTCCGCATCTATTTGTTCTTGGATGGACACATACACACAGATTTATGTCAAAATGTCCTTGTACACGCAGTGTGTATGACTTAGGTAACGTGAAAAAAGAAAACTAATGTGTATCATTATAGGGGATCCGCGCATTCGATCTTACAGTCACAGCAGGCTTGCTGCTTTCAGTGTCATGAATGTTAACGAACAACAAAATACAAAGAGGAAATCACTTTTGCAGCTTTAGAGACAATATGTAGGATTAAAATATACAAAACTACTTGCTCAGTGTTATATTTTTTGTTGTATACTTTGTGTAAATTGCATACTTACATGCCCGTCCCTTGTCGCCTGTCAATGACGTAATATCTGCAATTCTGCATTATCCCTGGATTCCTCTTGTACTGCATAGTAACCATGGAAACAGACATTGACAGCTGCGTGATGAATTAATGTTATGTGGCTCAACACGATGGAATGTTAGAATATCATCAGTATGATATTCTAATGTTGATCTAGCTTACAGTCAGCAGACTAATACATAGAATAGCGTTCCACAACTTTTTAACGCTCAAATGCAGTTTAGTATGATGTTAAACCAAGTTAAACAAATTTAATTCGTAAAATAAACTTACCTGTATGAGTAGTATTTCAGCACTTGCAAGTACTTCGGTAGAATGAGTTGTCCTCATTCCTTTATATCCCCTGGGACTCTGACACTTGACATTTGATATTCAACAACGTTATCACTGTAAAGCTGCTTTGACACAATCTGCATTGTAAAAAGCGCTATATGGGCGGTCACTCGTGCAGTGGTCACAGAAACAAGAGACCCCAAAACACTTAAAGTTAGCCTCCTTAAAGAGTTAACTAACTTTATACATTATATATATTGACGTCGACCCATTCCTTTTTTCTTTTTTCCTTTTTTTTTCCTGAATCTGAATAAAAACAAAATGGCAAAAACCGTCAATATACAAAAAAGAATCTGGCAAGGAAGATTCAACACAACAGAACCATAATGAATCCAATATAAAACAAACAAAACATAAAATTAAATAATAATAAAATAAATAAAATATAATAACAACAAATTATATAATACAAACAAATTAAATAGTTTTAATACATTTAGATTTTTAATTTTACTAATAGCATCTGAGAAGTATTTTAACTAATTTCTAAATATAATAAGCAAAGGAGGGGATTTAAGATTATATATATGTTCGCTAATAATACAATATTACTAACCAAACAGTACAAAATACAGCAATCTTTGGTTATTCCATACATTACATTTTGTGAGGTAAGAGTGAAACTATCAGCAACTTAATCTTTTTCTATCATCCGATCCTGTAATGTTCTCCAAAAGGAATTAGAGAAATTACATGGATTTTTTTTTTTTTTTCAAAATTAAATTTTAAATGTAAAAAAAAAAAAAAAATGATTGGAAGGACATGTAATTTAATATTTTAAAATGTGTTTATTTTGCTTTGGGGGGAATATGAAATCTTAGATAAGCTGTTCTAAAATATTTAACAGTATTTTTATCAAATGTTTGATCTAATTTATGTCTTAAGATTTGACAGGGGTAGCATGACTGGATGATAACTCTGTTACTGCAAAGTTTATTTTCTATTTCAACATCAACATTTTTGGAGTAAGAAAGGGAACATTTCATTATTATTTTTATTCCCGAGGGTATTGCATTAACAGCAATAAAGAACTGTTTTGGATGACAGGCAAATCCGTGTTTTAAAGTGAAGGAATTGTAATCTAAAACATTACCACTCTCATCCATTAGATCATCATTGACCAAATATTTCTATTTAACCAGTCCTCGTAAAATAAAGATTTCTTTCTATGTAAAATATATTTGTTATTCCAGATAGGAGTATTGTGGGGTGTAACATTGTGTGTGTGCCAATTTCCAACATAATACAACTTGTTGGTGAAATGCTGATAGTTTCACTGTGAGTTTAAATAAATCTAAGTTACATTTGAGAAGAAAATTAATAGATTTGTTTATCTTAAGATTTTGAACCGCTAAATCAAGTTCTTCAATGCGCAAGTCAGCATCACAGCGATCTCTCCAATCATTGTCAATGTAGGGAATGACATTTGTTATTTTATCAAAGAAATTATTACACTCTATTAGCCCCCCTTTTTGCTCTTTCAGTCATGTAAATTCTGCGTTTACATTCCATCTCCGTTATCACGAAACCCACGACACTCAATGATCACGGCATCCTCCATCCACCGGTGTTTAGCATTTGTAAATGCCTCACTTAAAGACACTGCCATCGGCCGCTTCAGAGTTCCTATTCCTGGTGTGAATGCAACCAGGAACATGCCCGAGGGAGAAATTTGTTCCCGGGGAACTATCCTAGTGGCTAGTTCCTATAACTGAGTTCCTAGAACTATTCGGTGTGAAAACCCCTTTTATGAATGGTCCATTAAATCATTAGGCTTGTTGGACTTGAAGCGGCGCTGCACAGATCGATCGGTGTGTGACATCAAAGTACCGCGAGAGTGATTAGAGAGCAGAAGGATCCGTATGATTTTGAATCACTCTTGCTCTGAGACGAACAGTTCTGCTTCGTCTTTATATTTTCGTTGGCAAAATTGAGCAAAACAGACAATATTGTCTAAAATAACATGATATTAACTTCTTATTTATTGAATGTTGTATAAAATCAGTATCACATTTGCACTTGTGCTATTCTAGGCTGCATATCCCAAAGTGAACTATGGTCGTAAGTTCTGTCATTACCAATAGAGTTCAATGGGACTTACGACCATAGTTGACTAACGATACTTTTGGGAAATGCACCCCTGGACAGAAAAACTGCACCTATACGTAGGTCTGGGGGCGGGGCAAAAGCGTTAAATGCGTTAATAATTTTAACGCATTCTTTTTTTAACGTGATTAATTAATGATCATGAGGCAGAACAGAGCAGAGAGATGATTATACAGTCTGTCCATTACTGTATTTAATATTATATTTAAAGCAGTTTATATATGAACCACAAGAAAATGACTTTGAACACTGTATGGAAATATCCATATAAATGAAAATAAATCTTGACTGTTAAACAATTATAATCTATAATATCTAAACTTGATGGTGTCACTATTTCTTCAGGGTGGTCAGACTTTTTTTCTTTGTTTTTTGAGAAGTTGTTTCAGATTGTCTCCAAACTCAGCAGTATTTTATTGTAATATTGTAGGCATCTCTATTTCCTCTGGGTGCTGCGAGTCCTTCCTCCCTGCAAAATAAAAGCATGGACTGACCTCTCGTATGTGTTTTTACCATGATTGCAGATTGTTCCAGATCAGATGAGTGTGAATCATCAGATTGTGTGAAGCTCAAACTCACCAGCTCTTCTTGCACAGATGATCTGAAGAAGAATCACAGTAGGAGCAGCAAACACTGCCATCTCAACAATAATCACAATCACTGCAGGAAACATGTGTGGAAGAAGAAGAAGAGAAACTGGACATGACTGAAGTCAAGGGGATTAAACTATGAACAGTGATTGATGAAGCATTTACACATTTAAATTTCAATGGTTATCAGCATGAATGAACTGCATTCAAAAAAAAATAAATAATAATACTTTTCTTCTACAAATTGAGTTTGATTTATTTTAGCTGCTATTGTTCTTAAACAATGTTTGTGAAAAGCTGTATTTTTTCTGCAAATCAATATGTAGAGAAGTTCCTATAGTTCTACTGTAATTGGCACTGTAAAGCACTGAAATGAGGAAGACATGCATAAAAACCTCGCTGTGCAGCAACTGCAGATTTTCTGTGTGCAGCTGAAGTCGTCTCAGAGTTTGATCTGCTGACTGGAAACTGTGTCTCTGAATCAACTGGAGCTGAAGAAGATGAAGGTTCAGATGCTTCATATTGTAGAACATTAACATCAGTTTGTTCTGAATGACATTATTAATCCTCATGTCTCTGTGTCAAAGAGCCTTTGGAGTTATTGAGTTTATATAAGAAAGTCATGAATAAATACCTTGTTGTTCAGTAAATCCAGGTGTTTGTGCAGCTGCTGTCCTCTCAGAGTTTGGAGTATTTAATGACTTCTGATTCTCTGTACAAATTAAAGGATGGATTAATTAAAGCCAGTGTGAACCAGTGAAGTGAGAGACTGATGATGTGTGACAGTGATCATGTGATCATGAACCTTGTGTAGGAGCTGCTGCTGTAGTTTGGCTTGATTTCTTCTCAGAGTTTGAGCTGCTGACTGGAATCAGTGTTGTTGAATCAGAAGATGAATGTTCAGATGTTCATCTGTAGGACATTAACATCATATTTTACAGTAGTAATAGTTGTTTCTCACCTGAATACTTGACAGTGTATCTGACTGAGGTGTGGAGTTGATTTCTGAGAGTAAGCTGACATCTCCACTCTCTGTTGTCATCTTCATTCAGGAGTGTTGTAGTCAGAGTGATGATACAGTGATCTGATGAGAATAATATCTGATATCTGGAGTCTGTCATCAGATCAACACCAGCCTGATTCACCCACAACAGCTGAAGTCCCTCAGAACGGACCCAATAATCACAGGAGAATCCAGCATATGAATACAACTGACAGGAGAGAGTCACAGAGCGACCTGGACTGATCTCAGTCTGTGAGGATGATGATGATGATGATGATGGAGACACTGAAACTGAACACAAGACACAAATCACAGACTCTTCAATCATCATAGGAGTTTCAAGGGAGAATGTGGTGAGAGAGAAGGGAGAAGGTGTCCTTTGTAAATTGACCACATAATCATAAACTTACCATGAAGAACATGCAGAGAAACATAATCAGTTCCTTGTTTTTGTCCATTCACATATTGTTGGCAGGTGTAAAATCCATAATCTTCTTCTGTGATGTTCTTGATGTTCAGAGAGCAGTCAGACCCCAGACTCAGTCTCTCATGTCTCTCTGTGTCTTTATTCTTTATCCCTCCAGCAATCAGTTCATCTGCTGCTGAACGACTGAAACTGTTATAGTTCCATGTAGTTGATTTGCAGTCAGAAAGATCGTTATTACAGGGCAGACGGACATTTTCACCAGAACTGATGAACACATGAGTCACTTCTGCTCCAATCATACCTGAAACACAAGTACATTTGAGTGATCATTATGCTATATATTAATAAATTAAATGTATTAATGACAACAGGACATTCTCAGTGTCAAATACCAGTGAATTCAGGAATAAAACAGTATTTGCAAATGCGACATATCAGAAAATGAATGTTATGAAGAATAAAGCATGTTCATACCAACTTATTCACAGACTCCATGCCATCAAAACATTGTTATGTAAGTATACTTATATTTAACCCTTTCACAGGAGTTTAAAGAGCATGCAGAAATGCATTTACCTGTGAGAAGTGAAGAGAGAATGATCAGTCCCAGCAGACACAGATCACACTTATCAGCCATTTTCTGTTTCTGTCAGTCTTTCTCTTCATTATATAGTTACAGCTCCTCCTTTAATCATCATCGGCTCCTCCTCTGCTCATTAGCTTACTGTGTTCAGACATAAAGAGTAGCATGCATGTCTAGACTCATTCCCACCAGTCTAAATTGAGTTCAGAGATGATCACTGCTCTATTGTGGTTAAACTAAGTTCTCACATTCAGCAGTAACATGTTTTCAAACCTCAACAGTGAGATCACAGATCTGAAAACACTACAGAAAACATTTAATGTCACACTAAGTGCACAGCACACAGACACCTCAATTAAAACAAGACAAAAGTTTATGCAAAGACTGTGAACACTCAGAGGTCTAGTTTCATGTACAATTCTTTTGAAGTGATGGTGCTTTATGTAAGTGACAAATCCCATCAGGATCATTAGAGTATGTAAACTTATTCTGACCCTAACTTTACCAGTCTACTAATACTCTTCTAAGCAGCATAAGAAGAAATAAATTCCGTATTTCTGAAAAAATTTAACAAAGTGGCAGCATATAGAAATCATGAAAAGAGTCGGAGCAAGAATGGAGCCCTGAGGAACACCACAAGTTAGAGGAGCAGTGGAGGAAGTAAATTATCTAAGTAAAAAAAGGTCTGAGATTGGTATTCAAGATTCAAGATTGGTACCTCTAAGGCCAACATTTTTTTTTTTTTTTTTTTCAAATGAGAAATTAGTACATTGTGGTCAACCAAAGCAAAAGCATCTGTAGCCAATAAGATATCATTAGAGACTTTTAATAGGGGTACTGCCTCTCCAAGATTTGGGACATAAAAGATAACTAAAAATTGGTCTAAAATTGGTTAGGATTGACATATCTGAATTTGGCATCTTTAAAAATGTTGTAATTGTTGCATGTTTTAGACTGTCAGGGACTGTTCCAGTGCTTGGACTCATATTTATAGATAAAGAACAACATCTGAACCAACAGTATTTACAACTTTAAAAAGTGAGCAGGCATGACAGCATGAGGAAAGACAGCGGGTCTTAAGTGTTCAATGTTATTTTTGCAAGAAGTAAAAGGGTCAAGAGAAGACTAAGTGATCCATGGACTCTCATGGGTGTCTGAATCAAATTGCAATGTTTGGTGTCTCAAACGATCTACTTTCTCCACAAAGAATGTTAAAAATGTTCACAAGTTTCAGACGTGTAAAAACATTAACCACCAGGTTTAAAACAGAATGAACTGTAGAAAACAATATTCTAGGACAGCGGTAGTTATTATTAATCTCTGACAGCCATTTCAGAGTTTAAAATGTTCAAACATGAATCATTAAAAGAACAGAGGTACTCATCAATACTTTGATTATAATGTGATGAATTCATTACGCAGGAGCATGTAGTGTTGAAGCAAACTCATCATGTTAATGTATTTGGTCTTGGGAACAGATCTGCTACTCTGATGCTGCTGTTATTGCTGCTTTAGTAAGATCAACAAACAAACATCAATGTGACGTCCATAATGACATCAGACATCAAGTTTCTATTGTAAATGAACACTGGAACTCAGACTCTGAAAGGAGCCTCTAAGTAAGTAATTTGCAACTATTGCAAAGACTTTTGTATGATACTAAATGTTGTTTGACCACACTGGTTATTAAAGAAACCCACTCCCATCTGGGTTCAGAGATGATCAGCTCTGTGTGGGTTAAGATCTCAGTTCCTCGTCTAACCTGTGTGGTTAAACTAACTGAGTTCTCACATTCAACAGTAACATGTTTGCAGACCTCAACAGTGAGATCACAGCTCTGAAAATATAAAACTAGACAAATGGTCATGCAAACAGTTTTGAAAACACTAGAACACAAAGAGGACAGAAGAAAAAGTGTGTGTTAGTTTGACCACACTGGTTTTAGAGATGACTGTTGCATCTGGAGTTTCTCACGCCTGAGGCTGATGAAATCATTTCTGCAGTCAGTGCTTGAAGTGGATGGATACTCAGTGGTACACAGTACCTGCACATCTAAAATTTAGTCTACTGAGCACCAGAGGTTCTACCACCACTTTTTGAGAGTTTCTCAGTACAAAGTACCTTCTCTATTTAGTTTAAGTCAATGAGTGATTTTGTGCTTGTTGTGTTAGTAAAGCCCGGAACACACCAAGCCGACGCGACGAATTAGTTGTGACGAAAGCAGACTGCGGGGTTGGCTCACATAGGCAGAGTCTGGGTCCAAAGTTGCCCTGACAAGCCAAACCGACGCTTGACGCTCAAACTGAAACTGTCACAGACATTGAAATGTAAAATATCTACTAATAGACAGTATCCAAAATGTTATGTATGAAATGCATTCAGGTATTCAAATGTTTATGAATCATCTGAGGTTCACAGAATATTAAAATAATTGAAGTAATAGATTGATTTCATTTATAATCAGTTCCATCTTACCAGAACTGCATGAGGTTTCTGTGTCTCGTCTACAGAGTCTGCTCAAGAAAATGTGTGTAGTGATGGAAAATATATTTCACCATAAAAACATGTTTGACATAGACTATTTTATTATTGACAAATAAAATATAATATTACAAGAATTGCTGAAAGCAGCTGCTCAAATGGTTCAAACACCAAATTATCATTCCTGTCATGTGATAAACGCTTACATCAGGCTGTCCAAACTCAGTCCTGGAGGGCCATTGTCCTGCAGACTTCAGCTCCAACTTGCCTGAACACACCTGACTGGAAATTTCTAGTATGTCAAGTAACTCCTTGATTAGCTGAATCAGGTGTGTTTATTTGGGGTTGAAGATAAATTCTGCGGGACAGTGGCCCTCCGGGAGCAGGTTTGGACACCCCGGGGTTACAACATCAAGTAGCTTTGGCTGTTTTCATAATTAGTGCAAGCTGACAGTTAATTAACCGCTCAATAAAATAGATGATTTAATGAGAATAAGAGAGTAAAAGTGTCCTCATTTTCTAGACTTTGTACAAACCTGCAGCTCTGAATTAATAATAAAGACACTAGCATTAACTGATCAACAAGCAGACAGAAACTATACAAAAAACATGCTGAACTGAGAAAAATAACCAATAACTACAAATAAATCAGAGCATCACTTGGGTTTGTTTGTTAACATGTAAAAGACATTGAAAGTATTTATAATGGCACTGAATGAAACCATAAGGAGTAAGTTATGTAATATTCATATTCTTAATTTTAACTGATTTGTGATGGTTCTAGTTCACAGAGGCATAAAGTTCACTGCAGTTTTCCTGAGATCCAGCTTTTGCTCCTCTGATGGAAGCATAAGTCACTTTATCATCACAGCGAACCTGAATGAACATCACAGTTATTGTTTCAACACACAATTATTACAGCATGATGTTTGAGCTCAATTCATGACACACATTCAGAAGAAAACACAAACTATCATGTTGAGAGAAGCTGGACAACATCAAGGAAGTGTTTCTCACCTTGTTCTTTTTGTCTTGGTTTTTACTGTACGCAGTGACCTCAGAATAAGTCACATGATCATCTGTCTGCTCCTAAACATCAATGGAAATATGAAAAAAGTACAACAGTGTCAAATATACACAAATATGCACAAATGATTGAAGATGAATCATTGTTCACTGGCAGTAGGATGAATGGAAATGTTGAATGATGGTCATTGGTTCCATCATTTTTATTCTTATCTGTGAGTTTTAGACCAGAAACATCTCGGTTACAAAGGTAACCCTCGTTGGAGACGTACGTCGGAGAGACCGACAAATAGGAATCTCGCTACAGAGGCCAATCTACTTCAAGTGTAACTAAAATGAGCCAATGCACATTGGTGTCCAAAGTGCCACAGCCGCTGCCCCCTTCCAGTGCTCTGTGCAAGCCTCCTGCTCCCCCTTGCCTAAAAGGATGGTGGGACAGGGCTTACACAGAGAGTGTCGATCACTGCTGTTCCGCACAACTCACTCAGTGAGACTGTTGGATAACAATAGGAAGCGCGCCCTTTCCACTGGAAGCCATATTCTTCCCCGAAGGAGTTATGTGAAGTACATATGGACTAACCACATAGGGCTGTGCTACATATGGAAGTACTGGGGTGACTCCAACCTGATAAGAGGTGGGTTCTCCCAAAGGGAAAGACACTGGCTTTGTTTAGGAGCAACCGTGGAATTACACATATGGGATCCCCGCAGGGTCACACATATGGCACCCATCCTAAATCCGGTTCTCAAGGATACAACAGAGTATAGGCCTGGTGCTGGATGCTCTGCCACGTCCGGCTGCTGAGGGTGATAGAGGACTAAACAGGGTCTGCCTGAAGAGACCCCTTCGGACCCAGAGATAAAGGAAAATGCTCTTATATTGATAATTTGGGTAACATAAACAAAAGGAAACAAAGGATTTATCACCCATCCCTCCTCCAGGGGAGGGAGTGGTGCGGTCACCATCTCCTGATGAGCAGTCCCAACCATCTCTGGGTTGCCCGTCTTAGGGCCTCTTGCCTTTGGCTTTGCCTCCCTTCTTGGTGGGGGCCTGGATGGACTGGGCGCCCCACTTGCTACCGGCTCCTCGGCGCGGGTATGAATGGGCTGGTCGCCTTGCTTGCAATCGACACCGCTTGGATAGAGGCTGCTGCTGCAGCGCGGGAGTGGGGCTGGCAGCAGGGGGACGCCCTCTGGGATGGGTGGAAGCAGCAGCTGACCGCCGGGGCAGGATGCCTGATAGCTTCAGACTGCTTCTGTACAGCCGAGAACTACTGAGCGAAGTTCTCAACCGCGTCGCTGAAGAGGCTGGTTTGGGAAAGCATAGTCATCATTTCAGGATTTGACTCGGGCAATGCTACAGTTCCCAAAGGAGGCAACGCAGCCAAATCATCATCTCCAGAAAAGTCTGGCTCACCCTATGATGCAGTGATCAACATCCGATCGGCCGAGAGAGCCCCGAAGCATACGGCTGGTACACACCTTTGAGATGGTCCAGCACTTTCCCTCTGCAGCTCTACTGGCTGTGAAGTGCAGGAGGAATGAGGGTTGCTAGGGGGTTGGTTCCCCGAAGGAAGTGCGATCACTGTAATCCTCAGGTCACCAGCACCACTGCCTGAAGCAACCCTCTGAGGAGGATTGGATCGTAACATCGACACTGGGATTCTGTCCCTTTTTAGGAACTGGAGTTTTGACCGCAACTCCGAGATGGTCATCTTCGTGGGGATGACTCACCCACGAATGCTCAGCATACTCGGCTCAGCATGCTCGGCGCCCAGACACGTGAGACAGCGATCGTGACCAGAGGTTTTTCTGAAGAGCTGCTCGTTCTTTTAGAGACACTCTTTTTGAAAGACAGCATTCGTGAACACTCGGCTCCGAAGCGAAAACCTAAGGAATGCATTGCACCTGCTGCTCATTATATACCCGCACTGAGAGGCAGAGCAGCTGCTGCAAATAATTGCATGCTAATGTGCATTGGTTTGTTTTAGTTACACTCAAAGTAGATTGGCCGCTGTAGCCAGATTCCTATCCGTCAGTCTGAACTTGACAGACTGAGAGGTGGGACCAAGTCATTGTTTTGCAAGTCACAAGTAAGTCTCGAGTCTTTGCATTCAAGTCTCGAGTCAAGTCCCAAGTCAAAACAGGCAAGTCCAAGTCGAGTTGCAAGTCTTAAAAGGGGGGTATAATGCTATTTCATGTATTCTGACTTATTTACACTGTTAAAGAGTTGGATTCTCATGCTAAACATGTCCAAAGTTTCAAAACATGAGTTGGACGTATGACGGATGTTACGATATACGGCATCTGTCTTGTTGTTTGTTTTTGTGTGGAATTTTTTTTTCTTTAAATGTCTGTGCAGGGATTGGTTGCTGCGGACAGAACGTCATTGGCTGTGCCTGCGGCTGCTCCGTTTAAAAGGGTGGCACTCTCGGAAGATGGCGAGCTCATTCTGGCGTTGGCCTGCTGGCGTGAGGAGCTCCGGATTCCTTCTCCCGTCGGCAGATCTCGAACCACTGTTCCTGTTTTTGTTTGAAGTGATTCAATTAAGTTTTTGTTTATGCTTTACGAGCGTAGGGGTGTCCTGCCATTTATTTTGACTTTGTTTGCATTTGTTTATTTTAGGGAGTTAGGGAAGTTGATTGTATTTTTGTTTCTTTTGTTAGGGTATTTATTTATTTTATTTGTAAGCTATTTTGTTTGTTGTTTTGGCCTTGGGGCACCCTGAAGCTATTTCTCCTTTTTATTTTTATTTTTTTTGTATTCCACCTTAATAAATCATTTGTGGATCTTATTTTGATGTCTGTGGTTATCTGTCGGCTGGAGTCGGTTTCCCCGTTATCCATCAAACTCACGTCAGCCCCTTTTCTTAATAGAACGGGGCGTAACACAGAGTATTTCTGTGCCAAAAATACTCTTCCAAATCCTCACGAACTTCGGGGTCTTTTTTTCGAGTATGGCCTGTGTTACGTAAACGGGGGTGGAATTCCTTGTACGGGCACTTCTCCTGGCACGCACGCACATGTCGACCAGAGCTCGAGAACAAGCACGCCCATCAACGCGCGTTCGGCTTTACAGAAGTAGCTGGCTTTAGCTCCGCTCACAGGACACGCCTCGAGGTGCTCGGCTGTTTTCGGAAAGACTCTGTACAGCGTATGTATGTTTTATAAATATGATTAAACTAAAGACTTTTCTGCGATATGAAGAATGCTATACTACTCTATAGATACTTAAGATTAACATGAGATTGGCAGGAACTGTGTATGACTTTCCAAGTCAGATGGCTCAAGTCCGAGTCAAGTCGCAAGTCATTGTTGTCAAAGTCTAAGTCAAGTTGCAAGTCATCTTTGATTGTCAAGTTGAGTTGCAAGTCATCAAATTTGGGATTTGAGTCCAAGTCATGTGACTCGAGTCCACAACCCTGCCAACTGAATGAGAACAGTACAAATACTCTAACATGTCAATATATAATCTGACTAATACGAGTGTCATATTTCAGGGTCAGAGCTTATAAACACTAATAACTCATGGATTGACCTACAATACTCACCTCAGAGTCATCAGTTCCTCTTCTGTTATCTGAAACATAACGTCAAGAGAATATTTATGATCAAACACATAATACAGTCTCGAATGATATTGATTTTAGAAGAATTCTGGTGCTGTAGAATAGAAACATTAAACTCTGTCCAAGAGGAATTCTGTCTAAATTACACGCTTATTTTATCAGGTGTTTTGGACTTTTTGTCTGTTGATAATATGAGAAACTGTAAAAACTCACCGTCTCTTTTTCTGCGAATCATCCAGAGAATAAGAGCAGGAAGGAGAACAGCGAATGAAGCGACAACAATCACAATCACAGTCACTGAGAGAGAGACATTCAGAATTACTGTGTTTAACCAAATATATACAAACAACACCTACAAATATAATTATAAATGGCACATTTAAAAGCATAATTATCCTTATTACTTGATATTCATCAATGTTTTTGATCTGTCTGCATTGACTTCATTGTATGAGAACTGAGCTGAGCTGGATGATGACATCACTGTTTTCTCCAGAGCCGATGTATAGATGAATTAACTAAATTAATAACTACTGATTTGTACAAAGGATCATTCAGTACTGAATTTACTTAAGCTGGACAATGACACCATTTTCTTCTGGAGCTGCTGTGCAGCCAAAATTATATACCAGCTATCACTGTAAAGCTGCTTTGACACAATCTGCATTGTTAAAAGAGCTATATAAATAAAGGTGAAAAATAAAGGTAAAGAACTTGATGAGGATTTCATAGAAATTTCAGTAAGTTTATTACAGCTGTGATCGTCCTATGTTGTCAGTTCATAAATCTGTAGCTAAAAAGGGCTTATTATATTAAAGTTGAGAAGAAATTTACAAGTGGTAATGTCAGAGATGCATGGAGGGGACTAAACATAATGATGGGTAGACAACAGAAACAAGTACAACTGGTTGATGATGACCCCTATACCTTTGTAAATAATTTAAATGTTTTTTATTCACGATTTGATAATACATCAGGTGTTAATAATGTGAATAATGATAATCTCACTGAATCTAAAGCTATGAGAATAGAGGTAGGGGAGGTTACCAAAGTGCTCCGTAGAATTAAAAAACACATAAAGCCACCGGTCCAGATGGCCTTGAGGGCATTGTATTAAAAGAGTGTGCAGAACAACATGGGCATGTCTGTACTAGGTTGTTTCAGGTCTTTTTATATAATGGTTTTGTACCAGCAGCATGGAAAAACGCCACTGTTATTCCAGTACCTAAAACTCCTCAGGTCAGAGCTTTTAAAAGACTTTCGCCCAAGTGCACTAACATCTATTCTGTGCAAGCGCATGGAGCGTATATTATGTAAAGAACTGATGTCACAAATTAAAGGCTTTGTAGATCCATTACAATTTGCATACATGCCCGATCGGAGCACGGTGGATGCCTCTTGTTACATAAGGCTCAGCACCACCTAGATAAAACAAATGCTCATGTCAGAATTCTTTTCATGGATTTTACATCAGCCTTTAATACTGTACAACCGCAAATTTTAAAAGAAAGATTGCAAGATTTAGGTGTAAGCAGTTGGTTGATTTTATGGATCGAAAAGTTTTTAAGAAATAGACCCCAACAAGTTTGTGTCAATGGAATCTCATCTGATTGTACAGTTCTGAATTCGGGGTTACCACAGGGATGTGTGTTATCACCTCTGCTTTTCTCTGTCTATATTAATGAACTTCAATGTAATAGGGCTGATCTCAGCCTGATCAAATACGCTGATGACTTGGTTTTAATCTCTTGCCAATTGGACACGAATAGTTTAACCTATTTTGAGTATACTGAAAGTTTTGTACAGTGGTTTGATGATAGTCACCTACAATTGAACATTGAGAAGACAAAGGAACTATGTTGTGGGAACAAAAATAGGACCGGTACAGCTGGTGTCTCATATGAACAAATTACTGGTGTAAAGGTAGAGCAAATTTTAAATATTTAGGTACAATCATTGATGGTAAACTCTCATTTCAGGAAAATGTGGACCATATACACAAGAAAGCAAGACAGCATTTAGGTCTACTCAGGAAACTAAGGGATTTCAGGATAGATAGGAATATCCTAACTATTGTTTATAGATCTATGACTGAAAGTATTTTAACATATAATATTTTATCATGGTATGGTAATTTAACAATGAGACAGAAAAATAAATTAACACGAGTAATTAATGAAGCAAATAAGATCACCGGCCAGAAACAGAGTACAACGCAAGAGCTGTTTTTACACTTTATCGCAGTATATTCAGACCAAATTCATCCACTCCATTCCTGCTTTGAGGCCCTAACCTTCGGGGCGCAGGCTGCGTATACCGCTGGCTAAAAAGAACTTATATAAAAGATCATTTGTACCATTGGCAGTGACGGTTTTAAACCAAATTTTTAATTGAGGTATTATCATGAGGTGTGTGTACATGTGTATGCATATGTGTGGGCATACATATATATTGTATTGTATTATTATTATTATTTATTTGTGTGTGTGTGTGTGTGTGTGTGTGTGTTCTATGTGTTTTATTATGTGATATGTGAATCTATAGTATTGTCTGTTAGGATGTATTTTCTATGCCAGTGTCAAAGATGAATTTCTGTTCAGGAAATCTGTACAGACAATAGTTATACTAAACTAAACTAAACTAAAGTTTCCAGCAACAAAAACAGTCAGTTGCACTGTACAATATTGACGTCTCCTGAGGTCATTTTCTCTACAGTACAGACATGATTGTTTAGGACTGTCTGAATGAAAATGATGTCTCTTTGACATTAATAGTTTTTTCACATTCGTTTTAATGTTTCTGGATTGTAGGTGATGTGTGAGAGAATGTGAAATGAGAATGTGATGTGGATTATAAATTAAACATGTCTCGAGTCAAAGCTTGTGATCAGATGAAGATTCAGTACATTTAGAGACTGATTCCAGAAATGAGTGTGTTCATACACACCTTGATTCAGAGAGTTTGGTGTGACATCTGGATTCAGTGTTGTTGCTGTAGTTGATGCTACAACTATTAAAAACAAAATGGAAATACAAAAATCATACTTTAGTAAATGAGCACAACATCAAAATGTTTCTTTTACAAACCGCTGTAGTCCAGATCAGCTCTGAAAGATGATGATTTGTATTTTAATAAATGCTTACTATGATTTTAACCATTTAACATGATGAACTCAGTTCAGTCATTCATATGTGTGATGAAAGAGTCTAGCTGTGTTATGATTATTTTGATTGTTTTATATTCATGCATCAGACAACAGACTGTAGAAGAAAACATTATAGTTATAACTCATATGTATCAAAATGTCATAGAATAACCAATGAAATGAGAAAGACATGAATAAATACCTTGTTGTTCAGTAAATCCAGGTGTTTGTGCAGCTGCTGTCCTCTCAGAGTTTGGAGTATTTAATGACTTCTGATTCTCTGTACAAATTAAAGGATGGATTAATTAAAGCCAGTGTGAACCAGTGAAGTGAGAGACTGATGATGTGTGACAGTGATCATGTGATCATGAACCTTGTGTAGGAGCTGCTGCTGTAGTTTGGCTTGATTTCTTCTCAGAGTTTGAGCTGCTGACTGGAATCAGTGTTGTTGAATCAGAAGATGAATGTTCAGATGTTCATCTGTAGGACATTAACATCATATTTTACAGTAGTAATAGTTGTTTCTCACCTGAACTCTTGACAGTGTATCTGACTGAGGTCTGGAGTTGATTTCTGAGAGTAAGCTGACATCTCCACTCTCTGTTGTCATCTTCATTCAGGAGTGTTGTAGTCAGAGTGATGATACAGTGATCTGATGAGAATAATATCTGATATCTGGAGTCTGTCTTCAGATCAACACCAGCCTGATTCACCCACAACAGCTGAAGTCCCTCATAACGGACCAAATAATAACAGGAGAATCTAGTATATGAATACAACTGACAGGAGAGAGTCACAGAGCGACCTGGACTGATCTCAGTCTGTGAGGATGATGATGATGATGATGATGATGATGATGGAGACTCTGAAACTGAACACAAGACACAAATCACAGACTCTTCAATCATCATGTGAGATTAAAGGGAAAATCTGCTCTTTTTAAATTGACCACATAATCATAAACTTACCATGAAGAACATGCAGATAAACACGTGCATCAGTTCCTTGTTGTTTGTCATTCACATATTGTCTGCAGGTGTAAGATCCAGAATCTTCTTCTGTGATGTTCTTGATGTTCAGAGAGCAGTCAGACCCCAGACTCAGTCTCTCATGTCTCTCTGTGTCTTTCTTCTTTATCCCTAATTCAATCAGTGAAACTGCTGTTGAATGTCTGCTGTAGGTCCATGTAGTTGTTGTACAGTCAGAAAGAGCATTATTACAGGGCAGACGGACATTTTCACCAGAACCGATGAACACATGAGCATCATCCACTCTACTGGTACCTGAAACACAGTGTTTTACCTTCATTTATTAATATAGATCATAATGATCATTCAAATAAGGACTCTTTGAATTGGTTCTATTCAATGTGGATGCTGAACAACACCAACATAAAAAGCAGAAGATGCAGATCATAAAGTATTTGTTTTTCCTCACTGAACACAAATATCAAACTCTCCAGAATAAACTATTTTTCTGTTCATTCTTAATAGGAAAAGTATTTTTCATCATCAGATATCTGAGTGTGTCCAGCAATAATACAGTATGATCTGTATGGAACACGACACAAGAATAAACTGAGCATGTTCAAATCAACTCTTTCCAGACTAATTCCACTAAATGTCTTTAGAGAAAATCCAGATTTCTTTACCTGTGAGAAGTGAAGAGAGAATGATCAGTCCCAGCAGACACAGATCACACTTATCAGCCATTTTCTGTTTCTGTCAGTCTCTCTCTTCATTATATAGTTACAGCTCCTCCTTTAATCATCATCAGCTCCTCCTGTGGTTGTGAACTTCCTCTGATCTGAACTGAGTGTTTATTTCTGACACTAAGATACAGCTCTGCATTTCACTGACAGTCACTAAAGTCAAGACAAGAAGTGATCAGAAAGATCTCTGCTGTGAAACTGTGTTTAATGTGAAAAGCTCTGGAACAGAAAGTGAGCTGAACTGGACAGTGACATCTGTCACACTGTCACCATCATGTTCTGTTTGTTTTGGTTTTCATTCGTCACATGTGCTCCTTTATTCTAAGCTCCCGCCACTCATCAGTCACTATGGACACTAAGGTCCCATCCACACAGAGACGAGTTTAGCTGTATACACAAACATTTTATATGGTATAGGCGTTTCGTCCAGACGGATCCGATGTTTTCAGAAGGTGAAACCGCTATTTTTTTAAACCGGGTCCGAGTGGATAAATCTGAAAATGACACCCTTGCGTTTTCGTGTGTACAGCCAATCCATATATTTTGTGAAACGATGATGTCATCACCCCACGTGTCTTGAGACGAGGAAAAAAAAAAGATTGTATAGGGAAAGCTCTGGCTTTGTGTGGATGTAGCCTAACTCACCATCACAGCTGTTCATCATTAGTTCATCTTCTGCTCTGTGTATATCAGTTCCTGTTTGTGTTCAGTTCAGTGTCCGGTCTCATTTCAGTTATGTGTGTGTGTGTGTGTGTGTGTCCCTGCCTGTTGGAACTTTATTATTCAACCTTGTATTGGAATTTACTCTTCTTCGTCTTCATCTGCCTGCCTACACACCACGCGTTACAGGAGACCAGACCCATTATGGATTACACAAGGAAGTTTGCATTTTTTGTTATTTTCTAAGGAGTTTTTCATCTTGCACTCACCTGCCCCTACGACGACGAGACCCTGAAGTCGTTGTTCTGGATCGGGGTGAACTTTCACCATCCTGTTGACCTCCCAGACACCACCGGATTAAACTGGAGAGAAGCCATCATCTGGTGTCTGGAGAGTGTCAATCCCCGGTCCAGAACACAGCCGGACCCAGAGCCCATTCCAACACCTGCGACCACGTAAGGATCGCGTGAGCCCCCCACAGATGGAGAACTACCACTCGCCGCGATGCGCCAGCCAGAGCCCGAGAACAAGTAGCCAGTGTGGACCCTTGCCCCAGAAGAGGAGCCCCCCCATTGTATCAGATCAGGGATGTGAGCCCGTACCATCTGTGGCTGAACGGGAACTGATGGAAATACAGACTGAGGACTGGCTGACAGACTTCAGCGTGAAGGTATCGTCACCCACCCCACCCCGTTTCTCAACATTCATCACTGCTTTCTAACAGCACAGAGACTGGCATGAACTATACTCTACATCCTAAACTTCCAGGTCTCCTTCTGCCTCCGTCGCCAACCTTCCCAGCCAGTCCTCCAGCCCCGGCTCTGCTAGAGGTTTGCCGCCCTTCACCATCTCCAGATTTGCCATGCCGGGACGTCGAGCCTCAGGTCGTGCAACCTCCATCAGCACCTGAGCAAATGGATCCTGTAGCTCTGCCTCCGGCCTCTGATCGCCCTGCTCCATCTCAGCCCATCAACCTGGTGGCTCTGCCCTGGCTCCACCAGACCCCCTCGGCCTTTCAACTCAACCGGGTTCCCTTGTCCCAGTGGCTTGTCCTTGGTCAGTTGTCTCACCACCTCCACCACGGACTTGTGGACCTGCCGCTACACTCTGTTCCTCCACCCCTACGGCTGCAGTGGGCTCCTCCTTCCCTTCTGACTCGCCTCGGTCCGCATTCACACCGGCTTCGTCTCAGTCCTCGGGTGATCTGGCTCCTTCTCCGAAGGTCATCGCTGTGATGTCGCCTAGGCCTCCGAGACCAGCGATGTCACTCTGCTCCATCGGTTCTCCATCGGTGCCCCGTATTGTAACACTTTACAATACGGGGCACTAATATGCATTAATTCATACTTAACTAATGCACAGATAATCATGAGTTAATGTATGACTGTATGAAGAAATAAAACATTTATTAATGATTACTGCATCAACAACTAATGAAGATAAATTAATCATTAGCTAATAATTTGTAAAGGTATAATTATGTTACGACATGTTGAGACACATGACTGTATCAAAATTAATTTAAAACCCATAACCAATAACATATTACTAACGATTAGTTAATGTTCATGTGCCTTAACAAGTAAAGTCATAACATAATGGATGTTTCCATTTGTGTGTTGCTCTGTTCACTGCCTTCATATGTTCACAGGTTTTAGTATGCATACATTATAAATCTGAGTTTTTTTGCATGTGCACCATGAGGCTTTTACTAGGTCAAAAGGCTACTAAGTTTGTGCTTGTAAAACCACAAATTCACACCCTTCAGAAGTGAAGCAGATTAAATGAGCAGATGCATCAAGATCACACTTCATCTATATATATCTAGATGAATCATAGGAAGATAAATAATCTGTGATGCATATTTCATTTGTTCAAAGAACTTAAGGCTTACTTCACACACAAACAAATTACTATTTCATTAAGGTTTGCTGTGTAGTAAATACTCTTATAGTAAAGCAGCATAATTCCCAATATTAAATATGTAAAAAAAAAAAAGGTTCTGTTTACTTAAAAGATAATATGAAAGCACATTTACTTTCATCCCATGACATCACATCACACAAAACTAAAACTGATGGCTAAAAAGGTTTGTACATCAAAGCATCATTTGATTAAATTCTAAATTGCCCTTATTGTTATCCAAACTGTAATTGCTAAATGTTCTCATTGTAAGTTAATTGAACATTTTTTTTTAGAGTGTACAATTATGAAATATACACATTTCTTTTTTCTTTTTTTTTTTTTCTTTTTTTTTTTCACACTAGTACAGAGTTTGTGTTTGTGAAACCACAGACAGACCAGATCTTCAGAGGTGTTGATGAGCTAAACTGCTTTACGTTAGCTGGATTTATCAACATCACACTTGAGATATGATGCTTCTCCAAAAGATAAATACATTTCTGTGAACCAAAACATCTGAACATATGCATATTGGTTATTTCTTTTGTCTGCTTAAAGCAAAGGTTTTCATTTGTTTGATGCCAATGAACCTCAAATAAGATAAATGAACTTTGATCGACCCACTGATCAGATCTAAAGCCCTAGATCAGGGATGGGCAAACTAAGTACCCCTTAGTTTGTTAATTTTCCTGGTTGTTACCCCCCTTATTCCCCAAACTTTACATATTGTCCCCTTATACCTACACTTACAGACTTTATAGGTACACTATAATTACCGAAAGGTACTCTGTTAATTCGTTTTAATTGTGCAGTACTTTTGGGCTGTAATCTAAAGCATTACCAACAAGTCTGTACTGTTTCCTTCTAAGCCCTGTGTAAAACACTATATGAAGGATTGTATTTCTCCATACAACTTTTCCTTCCCCATTGTATTCTGTGTATTTTATTCATACTCTATGCGTAACCTTTTGTCTAGTTTTAATTGAGCGAGGTGTCTTTAGGCTGTGCACTTAGTGTGACATTACATGATTTCTGTAGTGTTTTCATAGCTGTGATCTCACTGTTGAGGTTTGGAAACATGTTACTGATGAGTGTGAGAACTCACAGTTTGACCACAATAGAGCAGTGATCATCTCTGAACCCATGTTTAGACCGATGGGAATGAATCTGGACACTCATGATAGCCTTTATGAGACCGTATGTCTGAAGCTGAAATCCATGAAACTTTTTTCATAATGGTGTTCTGCTGAACTAAACAGAGCCACTCCTGATTACTACAGCTCTGTTCAATCAACACTTAAATACAACTTGAAGTTGGCTGACAGGTCTTACCAGGTAAAAACATTACACTGTAAAAAAAAAAAAAAAAAAAAAAAAAAAATGTTTGCCAGCACAGGGTTCCAAAAATTTACTATTAATGGAAATAACGGTCAAAGACCATCAACTGAAGTAACATGTTTAGACAGAAAAAGAGAAGAGACGAGCAGAAACACAAGACCTACAACTGACTTCCAGCCATAGCCTTAGATGAAATCAACTGCAAAAGAGCAGGAGCTGTATGACCCTGTAGGCCAAGACTGAAGTTAAGCAGGGTTGAGTCTGGTCAGGACTGGATGGGAGACTCCTGGAAGACTAGGCTGCTGCCGGAAGAGGTGTTAGTGAGGCCAGCAGGGGGCGCTGCTCACACTGTGCTCTGAGTGAACAGAACCTGAAAGATCAAGTAGATCAAAACCTTATTTATGCACAGTGTGTTTTTAAAATCCTTTAGACAACACTGCTGGATCTCATGCTGAAGAATGACAGGGCTACTGTAATCAATAATGTGAAATTAATAACATATATATAATCATAGAATGAGATCAGTTAATTAGGTCACTACATGATGATTGTCATGGTCACAGATGGAGGCAGGCAGGTAGTGAATAACAGGTAGTTTTATTATAAACAGAGGCACGGAAACTGGCAGACAGGTAAAGCAGGTTAGTAGATATGCAAGCTTGTGGAAACAGTCACTTAGCTGGAGAGTAATCATTGGATTGTCTTTCACAGGATCGGCTGGAGAACAGGACACAGGAGATGAAGAGGAGTCCAGGTAAGTATGACATTGTGCTACACATAGACGAGACCAGACATCGTGGTAGAGTGAACGTGGGGATTAAGTAGTTGCTGAAAAGTGATAACAAGGGTGATGGCTTTCAGGTGCAGGTGATTAGAGAGTGAGTGCAGGTGAGGAACCAGAGGGATGCTGGGAAGTGGAGTCCAGGGAAGGTGTGACATTACTCCCCCCTCCCGGTAGGCGCGACCTCGCGCCATACATAGATAACCGGGAGGGAGGGAGGGCGGGCGTCCTGGAGACGTGACGGGTGATCCAGGTGCTGCAGGGTAGGTCGTCTTCAGGACGGTACTGGCTGACCTGGGGGCCATGGAGGATCAGGTAGCTTGGGTAGCCATGGTGGGTCGGGCAGCTTGGGAAGCCATGGAGATGCTGGCCAGTCGGGAAGCCATGGAGGTGCTGGCCAGTCGGGAAGCCATGGAGATGCTGGCCAGTCGGGAAGCCATGGAGGTGCTGGCCAGTCGGGAGGCCATGGAGGTGCTGGCCAGTCGGGAGGCCATGGAGGTGCTGGCCAGTCGGGAGGCCATGGAGGTGCGGCCCGCTCGGGACGCCAGGGCAGTGCTGGCCGCTCGGGACGCCAGGGCAGTGCTGGCCGCTCGGGACGCCAGGGCAGTGCTGGCCGTTCAGGTTCCGTGGCCTTGGCCTAGACCCCAGGCTCTGCCTCCAAGTTCGGGGACGGATAGCCCCCCCCCAAAAAAATACTTGGGGGAGACTCTGGGTGTATTGGCTCGCAGGGATACTTGAAAAGGGCTGTTGGCCGGAATGGAGCCTGGAGCGGGCTGGAGCCATCATAGGACTCGGGACGCGGGAGAGAGTCGCCTCTGGACTCGGGACGCGGGAGAGAGTCGCCTCTGGACTCGGGACGCGGGAGAGAGTCGCCTCTGGACTCGGGACGCGGGAGAGAGTCGCCTCTGGACTCGGGACGCGGGAGAGAGTCGCCTCTGGACTCGGGACGCGGGAGAGAGTCGCCTCTGGACTCGGGACGCGGGAGAGAGTCGCCTCTGGACTCGGGACGCGGGAGAGAGTCGCCTCTGGACTCGGGACGCGGGAGAGAGTCGCCTCTGGACTCGGGACGCGGGAGAGAGTCGCCTCTGGACTCGGGACGCGGGAGAGAGTCGCCTCTGGACTCGGGACGCGGGAGAGAGTCGCCTCTGGACTCGGGACGCGGGAGAGAGTCGCCTCTGGACTCGGGACGCGGGAGAGAGTCGCCTCTGGACTCGGGACGCGGGAGAGAGTCGCCTCTGGACTCGGGACGCTGGAGAGAGTCGCCTCTGGACTCGGGACGCGGGAGAGAGTCGCCTCTGGACTCGGGACGCTGGAGAGAGTCGCCTCTGGACTCGGGACGCTGGAGAGAGTCGCCTCTCGGAGGACTGGAGCCATCATAGGACTCGGGACGCTGGAGAGAGTCGCCTCTCGGAGGACTGGAGCCATCATAGGACTCGGGACGCAGGAGAGAGTCGCCTCTGGACTCGGGACACTGGAGAGAGTCGCCTCTGGACTCGGGACACTGGAGAGAGTCGCCTCTGGACTCGGGACACTGGAGAGAGTCGCCTCTGGACTCGGGACACTGGAGAGAGTCGCCTCTGGACTCGGGACACTGGAGAGAGTCGCCTCTGGACTCGGGACACTGGAGAGAGTCGCCTCTGGACTCGGGACACTGGAGAGAGTCGCCTCTGGACACTGGAGAGAGTCGCCTCTGGACTCGGGACACTGGAGAGAGTCGCCTCTGGACTCGGGACGCGGGAGAGAGTCGCCTCTGGACTCGGGACGCGGGAGAGAGTCGCCTCTGGACTCGGGACGCGGGAGAGAGTCGCCTCTGGACTCGGGACGCGGGAGAGAGTCGCCTCTGGACTCGGGACGCGGGAGAGAGTCGCCTCTGGACTCGGGACGCGGGAGAGAGTCGCCTCTGGACTCGGGACGCTGGAGAGAGTCGCCTCTGGACTCGGGACGCGGGAGAGAGTCGCCTCTGGACTCGGGACGCTGGAGAGAGTCGCCTCTGGACTCGGGACGCTGGAGAGAGTCGCCTCTCGGAGGACTGGAGCCATCATAGGACTCGGGACGCTGGAGAGAGTCGCCTCTCGGAGGACTGGAGCCATCATAGGACTCGGGACGCAGGAGAGAGTCGCCTCTGGACTCGGGACACTGGAGAGAGTCGCCTCTGGACTCGGGACACTGGAGAGAGTCGCCTCTGGACTCGGGACACTGGAGAGAGTCGCCTCTGGACTCGGGACACTGGAGAGAGTCGCCTCTGGACTCGGGACACTGGAGAGAGTCGCCTCTGGACTCGGGACACTGGAGAGAGTCGCCTCTGGACTCGGGACACTGGAGAGAGTCGCCTCTGGACACTGGAGAGAGTCGCCTCTGGACTCGGGACACTGGAGAGAGTCGCCTCTGGACTCGGGACACTGGAGAGAGTCGCCTCTGGACTCGGGACACTGGAGAGAGTCGCCTCTGGACTCGGGACACTGGAGAGAGTCGCCTCTGGACTCGGGACACTGGAGAGAGTCGCCTCTGGACTCGGGACACTGGAGAGAGTCGCCTCTGGACTCGGGACACTGGAGAGAGTCGCCTCTGGACTCGGGACACTGGAGAGAGTCGCCTCTGGACTCGGGACACTGGAGAGAGTCGCCTCTGGACTCGGGACACTGGAGAGAGTCGCCTCTGGACTCGGGACACTGGAGAGAGTCGCCTCTGGACTCGGGACACTGGAGAGAGTCGCCTCTGGACTCGGGACACTGGAGAGAGTCGCCTCTGGACTCGGGACACTGGAGAGAGTCGCCTCTGGACTCGGGACGCGGACGGGAGTCGCCTCTGGACTCGGGACGCGGACGGGAGTCGCCTCTGGACTCGGGACGCGGACGGGAGTCGCCTCTGGACTCGGGACGCGGACGGGAGTCGCCTCTGGACTCGGGACGCGGACGGGAGTCGCCTCTGGACTCGGGACGCGGACGGGAGTCGCCTCTGGACTCGGGACGCGGACGGGAGTCGCCTCTGGACTCGGGACGCGGACGGGAGTCGCCTCTGGACTCGGGACGCGGACGGGAGTCGCCTCTGGACTCGGGACGCGGACGGGAGTCGCCTCTGGACTCGGGACGCGGACGGGAGTCGCCTCTGGACTCGGGACGCGGACGGGAGTCGCCTCTGGACTCGGGACGCGGACGGGAGTCGCCTCTGGACTCGGGACGCGGACGGGAGTCGCCTCTGGACTCGGGACGCGGACGGGAGTCGCCTCTGGACTCGGGACGCGGACGGGAGTCGCCTCTGGACTCGGGACGCGGACGGGAGTCGCCTCTGGACTCGGGACGCGGACGGGAGTCGCCTCTGGACTCGGGACGCGGACGGGAGTCGCCTCTGGACTCGGGACGCGGACGGGAGTCGCCTCTGGACTCGGGACGCGGACGGGAGTCGCCTCTGGACTCGGGACGCGGACGGGAGTCGCCTCTGGACTCGGGACGCGGACGGGAGTCGCCTCTGGACTCGGGACGCGGACGGGAGTCGCCTCTGGACTCGGGACGCGGACGGGAGTCGCCTCTGGACTCGGGACGCGGACGGGAGTCGCCTCTGGACTCGGGACGCGGACGGGAGTCGCCTCTGGACTCGGGACGACTCAGGACGAGGACGGGAGTCATCACTGGACTCAGGTCAGGAACAGGATCCTGAAGGAGGAAGAGTTCCATGACTGTGGCGGCGGCCATTTTAACCGAGGGCTCAGGCGTGGCGGTGGCCATCTTTTCTGAGGGCTCAAGCGTGGTGGCGGCCATCTTAAAAAGGACTCTGGGCTGGCGGCCATCTTGGAAAGGGCTTTGGGACTGGGAGCCATCTTGGGAAGAGATACTGGAGTGGCGGCCATTTTTGTGACGGGACGCTAAAGTGGCGGCCATCTTGGGAAGGGACTCTGGAGACGGGAAAATAGAGAACTTCGTTAAGGCCGTCCAAACTGAAAGTGGGAAAGGGTCTCTTACGTGACTGATAAGGTTCATATCACGTGGGAAGACTGGAGGTTCGTGCATGGGGTCCCCGGTCACAGGAGTGGATGAGGGTGACTGTGGTTGAGTGGTGGTGGTGTCTTCGTCCACCTCACTGACTGTGAGGGATGAACCATTCAATCACAGCACATAATCAATGTACCCGGCCAGGGAGCATGTAGTCGCTGCCGCTGGAACTTGCAGATAAAGTTGGTCATCTAACCCACCCCAAAAGACAGTCTTCAGTGTGTCTTCATTCCAGGACACCAACTGAAAGAGAGATCGAGGAACTCAGTAACGTACTCCTCAATTGGGAGGTCATCCTGGAACAAGGTGAGCAGACGATCAGCAGGCACAGTATGAAATGGAGCAGGTGGGACCGATGATCGATCCCCACCAGAATCCGTGTAGCTCTGCATGGGGTCTGGTCTTCTGTCAGGGTCACAGACGGAGGCAGGCAGGTAGTGAATAACAGGTAGTTTTATTATAAACAGAGGCACGGAAACTGGCAGACAGGTAAAGCAGGTGAGTAGATATGCAAGCTTGTGGAAACAGTCACTTAGCTGGAGAGTAATCATTGGATTGTCTTTCACAGGATCGGCTGGAGAACAGTACACAGGAGACGAAGAGGAGTCCAGGTAAGTGTGACATTGTGCTACACACAGACAAGACCAGACATCATGGTAGAGTGAACGTGGGGATTAAGTAGTTGCTGAAGAGTGATAATAAGGGTGATGGCTTTCAGGTGCAGGTGATTGGAGAGTGAGTGCAGGTGAGGAACCAGAGGGATGCTGGGAAGTGGAGTCCAGGGAAGGTGAAACAGACGGTGACTGTGACAATGATTATATATTTTTCATCAATAAGTAGCCAACATCAGCTGATCACATTTTCTCTTGTTTTTCCTGCCATAAAAAAACTAATGTTATAAAAGTCAAACTGCCCAACTAAAGCAAACACTGATCACTGGTTTGTAAAGTGTTACCAGCTTTTTTAATCAAACAGTAGCTTTCTTAACATATTGTTGAAATAAACACATCACTCCAATGAATAGCAAAATGGTCATAATATAAATTTTCCTTCATAAAAGTTTGTAATTTTCACTTTTCATAAAAGCTTATAATTATTTGTTAAAAAAAAAAAGTTTTATGAACATTTTTATTAAGAAATAGTATAATGTTTCTTAAATATTAGTTAACACAGGATGTTCATTGCAGGTAGTCTGTCAATCTCCAGGTAGAAATCATCCTTTCAGGAATGAAGTGAAACTGATTCGAAACTCGGGTTTGGGATACCAGTTTGTTAAAAAACAATGCATATTTCATTTACGCTAACACTCTCACAACAATGCAAACGTCAAACTAACTCAAAACGTAATTAAAATGATTAATTTGAGAGTAGAATAACATAGCCTCGCACGAAGTCATCAAAATAATTTATAAAAACAGGAACTAATTATAAAATATTTATAATCCTTTTGTTCTGGTCTGAGTATATAAGGTAAAGTGCAAAGCACCCATGTGGGATCTTCTGTAGCCAGAAACCCCCATACAGTGATGGGCGTGTGTCTTAAAAACACTAATCCACCACTGTGTGTATATGCAATTGTTACTCTGAGAGTCATCTTTGAGCAACTGATGTTATGTATTTATGATTTCAGAATTGGCTTCTAATTGGTTATTTATGTAATTGGCATGATACAATTTTACTTGACAAATAAATATTATTCTTGATTTATTCTGCATTATTCTTAATTCATTATTTCTAGTAGATTAAAGCGAAGATATTACAACCAAAAAATTGTGAAATGCATGCCAGCGCAGGGTGCCAAACGTTTACCACTAATGGAAATAACAGTAGAAGACCATCAACTGAAGTAACATGTTTAGACAGAAAAAGAGAAGAACAGAAACACAATAATTACAACTGACTTCTAGCCATAGCCTTAGATGAAATCAACTGCAAAAGAGCAGGAGCCGAATGACCCTGTAGCCCAAGACTGAAGTTAAGCAGGGTTGAGTCTGGTCAGGACTGGATGGGAGACTCCTGGAAGACTAGTCTGCTGCTGGAAGAGGTGTTAGTGAGGCCAGCAGGGGGCGCTGCTCATCCTGTGCTCTGAGTGAATAGATCCTGAAAGATAAAGTAGATCAAAACTTTATTTGTGGACAACGTGTTTTAAAATCCTTCAGATTGTCACAACACTGCTGGATCTCATGCTGAAGAATGACAGGGCTACTGTAATCAATAATGTGAAATTAATAACATGCCATTCATATAATCATAGAATGAGATAAATTAATCAGGTCACTACAGGATGATTATATATTTTTCATCAATAAGTAGCCAACATCAGATTTTCTCTTGTTATTCCTGCCATAAAAAACTAATGTTAAAAAGTCAAGAGTCAAACTGCCCAACTAAAGCAAACATTTGATCACAATAATGGTTCAAATATAACTATTATTTTTAATAAACCTAAACCTTGGTTAATTCTCAATAAGAACTTCTGCAGACATGTGACAGAAATAAAGTTGAACTGTTTTGAAGCTGGTAATTCTGTTTGTGTTGTTTATTCCTCCTCTGCTGAGATCTTGAGATTTTTAATGCCGTACAGTCTGATATTAATGACAACTGAGATCCCGCAGTGTGACATGGCTTACAGCGGGGATTATGTTCATACAATCTGACAAGCAACAATCGTAAAAGACTATAAATCATACAGTGTGAATCTGGTTTAAGACTGAGGCTGGAAGTCAGTTGTAGTACTTGTGTTACTGCTCTTCTCTTTTCTTTATTTCTCTTTCCTTCAGTGATTCTGCTTGTTAACAGCAGGTGTTCATCACTAATGCTCAGTCATCACTTGATTAATCACTTATCATTAATTCAACACTGCTTCAGGGGCCGTTTACACGACGCCATTTTCCAGTAAAAAAGTGTTAATTTAAAACTGGGGATTTTGCTGTGAAGAGCAATACATAAAACACAAAAAGAAAGGGCCTTGAGTGTTTTTATGATCAATATTTGTGTTTTCATATTCTTTTTGATCAAATGTTTTCAGTTTTCTTCTATTTAATTTTGAATGCATTTTGTTAATATTTAACCTGAAGAAATCCTGAGTCATCTGTTTGAAAACACCCATGTGATCATAAACTCCACCCTCTTACAACACTTACCAGGAAGAGACTGACTCATTTCCACATTTCTGTCAATCTGACTCTAATGTTTCGACAAAATCAATAAAGAATCAGCAATCAGTGGAGAATGAAGAAAAATGCTTCAAAGCAGGATTTTTGAGACATTTGTTTCTAAACAGACAGCAGATCTTTGTGATTCTTGTGGTTATTTTTGAAACCGTCGTTCAGGAAGTGAAAGTAAAGTTTAGATTGCTGGAGCTCAAGCAGTGAAAATGGCTTCACTATCTGTAGAAGAACTTTCTTGTCCCGTGTGCTATGAAATCTTCAAGGCTCCTGTTTTTCTATCATGTAGTCACAGTGTCTGTAAAGAGTGTCTTCAACAGTTCTGGAGAACCAAGAAAACTCAGGAGTGTCCTGTCTGCAGGAGAAGATCCTCAAAAGATAAACCTCCTCGTAATCTTGCATTAAAAAACTTGTGTGAGTCGTTCCTGAAGGAGAGAAATGAAAGGCGTTCATCAGGATCTGAGGAGATCTGCAGTTTACACAGTGAGAAACTCAAACTCTTCTGTCTGGAGGACAAACAGCCTGTGTGTGTAGTGTGTATGAATTCACAAAAACACGTCAATCACACAGTCAGACCCATCAGTGAAGTCGTTTCATCATATAAGGTAAGACAAATGAGTCTTGTTTCACATGTAAAGGGATAATTAGTCAACCTTCTGCCCCTCCAGTGATGTCCCTGCTCCCTAAAAAAGTAACTAATTGTGTTACTTAGTTTCTTGTTATGGAAAGTAATGTGTTACATTACGCAAATACATTTTCACACAGATCCAGTTGGTATTGGATAACTCTTTTGCTTCAATAAATAACATTGTAATTTACAATCTGTACTTTGTGTTCACTCAGACTGCCTTTGTTTTATAGTAGGTTTTAATTTCTGAATCAGTTTAGTTTGAGATGTTCACAAAAACAGAAGAAATCAGGATGGGCCAAATACTTTTCCACAGCATTATCTGATCATATCACTGTCTTCTCTTCACTGTAATCTGGTGTTTTATGTATTTTTGTTCAATTCTAGGAGGAGCTCAATACAGCACTGAAGTCCTTACAAGAGAAACTTCAACACAATGAAGAAATGAAAGGAGAGTTTGAGAAAACAGTTCAACACATCAAGGTGAGGAAACAGAATCAGAGTCATTTTCATTACAGCTGTAGGATCACTATATACAGTTATGATCTGATATATTTAATATAATGAATTCCAGTTTATTATTTCTGTAAATGACAAGCATCAATCTGCTTCTGGATCTGTTATATGTCAGTATCTGAGTTTATGTCTGGTATTAATGATGTGAAGTGTTGATGTGTGTTGATTGAGATGATTGAAGTGAATGTGATCTGATTTCAGTCTCAAGCTGAGCACACAGAGCGTCAGATTAAACAGCAGTTTGAGAAGCTTCATCAGTTTCTCAGAGATGAAGAAGAAGCTACAATCACTGCACTGAGGGAGGAAGAGGAGCAGAAGAAGCAGATGATGAAGGAGAAGCTGGAGGAGATGAACAGACACATCTCAGCTCTTTCACACACAATCAAAGACATGGAGGAGATGATGAAAGCCAATGACGTCTGCTTTCTGAAGGTCTGATTTCAGATCATTGGTTGATCATTGGTTCATTGATTGAGTTCTTGATGATAAATGGTGTGTTTGTTCTGCAGGAGTTTCCAGTCTCAATGGAAAGGTGAGTGATCTGCTCCTGTCTCTGGTCTCTCTGGTTCTGATCCAAAGCCACTGTAGTTCTGACTCCTGAATGTTCTTCCAGAGTCCAGAGCTCACAGCCGGGTCCACAGATGGCTTCTGGAGCTTTGATTCATGTGCCACATTACTTGGGCAACCTGCCGTTCAGAGTCTGGAAGAAGATGCAGGACATCGTCCAAAACAGTGAGTCTGACTGCAGAAGATCTGAGCTGGAAATTATGGATGGGTGGAGAGTTAAAGGTGCTTCATGATAGATAGATAGATAGATAGATTAGTTTAATTGAGTCTAATGGGATTCTGTCTGTTTAGATTTGAATTTTTGTCACTTGGAGATTGATGGAATGTTCAAATGAGACAAAACTGTTCAATGACAGTCTGTTGGATTTTTCTGTCTGTTTGATCATCATTTTTAGGAAAACCTAGTTATAAATCTCATCAGCTCTCATTGATTTATTGTTATTTTAACTTTCCTAAAGTATCAGTTTCTCTTGATGGACACAAATGTCTGAATCACACATTTAATGTTTGTAGTTGATGATAAAATGAGTGTGAAACTAATAACAGCACTGACAGTGATCAGAGGAACATGTCTGATGTGTTTGATCAACAGGACGAGTGTCATAATTCATAATAATCTGTGTTGAATCACTCTTGATCATTATATGAAAATCAGAATAAAAGCATCTGTTGATTGTGTCTCATCAGCTCCTGTCATTCTGGATCCAAACACTGCGAATCCACGTCTCGTCCTGTCTGATGATCTGACCAGTGTGAGATTCAACGGGAACAAACGACCTCTTCCTGATAATCCAGAGAGATTTGACCATTATGAGTGTGTTCTGGGTTCAGAGGGGTTTAACTCAGGAACACACTGCTGGGATGTGGAGGTTAAAGAGAGTAAATACTGGATTCTTGGAGTAACTACAGCATCAAACCAGAGGAAGGGACAGGATTTATTTGACACTGATGTTTGGTGTGTGACATATGGATGGACTGTAGGTTCTGGTTTTCTTGTTAAACGTAAACTTGATCGTGTGAGAGTGAATCTGGATTATGACAGAGGAACGGTGTCATTCTGTGATCCTGTAACTAACACACATCTACACACATTCACAACCACCTTCACTCACACACTCTTTCCATTCTTCAGTTGTTATGATGGATCTCTGAGGATCTTAGTGGTTAATAGTCAGTAATCGTTACTCCTGTAGGTCTGGATCTTCCTGCTTTCATCATGTTTAATCCAGATCACACGAGTAAGAGTGCTGTTGATCTGAATATCAGATCAGAATACAAGTACATTTATTCATCTTTTTAAAATGATGTGTCATGAATCTCCACCCATAACAGTATAGTAACTGCCTAGCAACCACCCAGAACACCCTAGCAACCATGTAGCAACACCCTGGAAAGCACACAAGAACACCCTATCAACTGTATAGTGATGTGTGTGTGTTTTTGTGTGTCTGAGAGACAGCATGGACTCAAAACCTTCATGCTAAAATCGTTCAGACTTTAAAACCACTTCAAACTGCTTTCAGACTGTCAGGCTAGACTTTCTCAAGCCAACATGAAAGTCTACTTACATTATAATATCATATTTTTCTAGTATTGTACCACTGAAAGAGTTCATTCAGCACTTTTTTTAGTTTTTGTTCTTGATGAATAATTGTTTATTTCTGTTCTAAGGTTGAAATGATCATTTGTTGATTGAAGTAAATGGATGTAAAAGGTTCTTGCTGATCCACAATAAAGTTCAATGAAATATAAACACTTAATCTGATCATTTGTTCTGAGGCATACCTTTTTTGCCGGCATGGGCTGAAGATTATACGATTCGAAATTGGACAAACCTTCTAGAAGTAGTTCAAAGAAATATGATTTTAAAGAATATCATAATGGCAGACAGGAAGTTTGGCTGACTATGGCAAAATTGGCATCGATGTTCTCAACATGACCCACAGAATCAATTAAGATCAGTCTCATTACAATAGGCCACAAATTTTATAAAACTATTAGCATTTTTAAAAATACCATTATAACATGGTACCTTCAGAGCATCTGCCGATGGCACATACTGAGTTTTGTAATGGTACACCAATGCATTCATAAAATATAGAATTTTATATCATAATACTGTATTGTAGTTAATGGCAATTTCATGATTTATTCATGTTCAATTATAGCGCCACAAAGAGGCACAATCCCACCACTTTTTTATGTGTCCTCAGAGTGAGTCCATACATGTGTGTGTCGAATTTGTTGAAAATATCTCATTTCGTTTTGGAGTTATAGACATTTATATGTATGAGAACATAAAAAAATGACCCATGTGTCATTTTGATTTGATTTTTTTTACGACTTCCTATCAAAATTTTGACATTTGGGCCAGAATATTTAGTTAACCATCTTAGGTTCCGTGTTTCCTACGCTGGTTTGGTCTTGAACCTCCACACGGGGGCGCGCGCGCGCGCTTTGTTCGTGTTCGTCAACAAAGTCAGTTTCAGTTTCGAAACCTTCAAGGCGTTGGTGAGACACGGAGAACAGATCAGGTGAGAGTTCAGTTTAACCAACCTTTAAATACCCATCATAATCTAACCTATTGTCTCTCTTATTATGTGTCAGCAGTTGTTTGAAATTAGAATATTGAGAAGATAATAATAGCTTACGTAAATTACATATTTAATAAAATTTAATAAAAAATAAAACGTATAGTAGCCTATTTAGAAATTACTGTTTCGTAATTCATTAAATAAATGTCTGGCCTGTTTCTGTTTCGCTCTTTAAATTGGCTCTCAATGGCACAAGAATATATCATCTGAAAGTAGATGCTGTATAACCCATTATGGATGAGGATTATCATGACATTGTGAAAGGTTAGCTACTGAACTGATGGAAACCCTTCATCATGAGCTGTTTATCATCATCTCACACTGTTTCCCGAGGTTTATGACACATGGTGATGTAATGATGTGTTATTTCTGCTCGTGTTCTCCTGCTGCAGCCCCGCCCTCACTGAAAGCTCTGCGATCATTGATCATCTACAGCAACTCAATCACACATGACATCTTACCAACACTCACAATAATAATAAAAACAAAGTGCTTCTGTAGAATGATTCGACAATTAAACATGGATCTTTAATTTCTTTAATAATCGATAAGGGCAGTAGCTGTAGGATCACACATACAAACATAATTATTCTGGTGATATTGTCTGAGAAACAGTGATGTGGCTGAATGTAGAGTGAAATTCTGTTTATTCAGAAATGTCTTTAATGAAGTGAGTATATTTTTCACACTTAACCAGAAATACTACATAAAGAGAGACCACAAACTTTTTTCACATCTGCGTTTCTCCTGTTTATTGAGGACTGTTAATCTGTTTGGTTCCTGCTGGCGTCTCAAACACTGACAATCAGCTCGATAAACAGACGAGTGTTTATTACTGAACTTCAGCATGAGAAGAAATCATTCTGACAAAGATTTGATCATGACAGACCCTGAGACACTCTGAGACAAATAAAGAGCAATAAATAAAACACACATGAGGGTTTTGAGGTCTTGTATTATTAATATTTGTGTATTTTCATTGTTCTTTTGTGTTTTATCTAAGGGTTTATAGTGTAATATTTGAACGTTTCAATGTAAGTTCGTTTTGAATACACTTTCTTAAAATTTTAAGAAAAGTCAGGAAGAGACTGACTCATTATTTCTCTTTTCTGTCTTACTGACTTTCTCGACAAAATCAGCTAATCAGCGATCAGTGGAGGACAAAGAGAAAACTTTACAGAAGGATTTTTGAGACATTTCTTTCTAAACGGACAGCAGATCTTTGTGATTCTCATGGATATTCATTTTTGAAAGCATCATTCAGAAAGTGAAAGTAAAGTTTAGATTGCTGGAGCTCAAACAGTGAAAATGGCTTCAGCAGCTGAAGATGATTATACTTGTCCTGTATGTCATGAAATCTTCAAGGCTCCTGTTCTTCTGTCATGTAGTCACAGTATCTGCAAAGAGTGTCTTCAACAGTTCTGGAGAACCAAGAAAACTCAGAAGTGTCCTGTCTGCAGGAGAAGATCCTCAAGAGATGAACCTCCAGTTAATCTGGCATTAAAGAACTTGTGTGAGTCGTTCCTGAAGGAGAGAAATGAGAGGAGTTCATCAGGATCTGAGGAGATCTGCAGTTTACACAGTGAGAAACTCAAACTCTTCTGTCTGGAGGACAAACAGCCTGTGTGTTTAGTGTGCTTTACTTCACAAAAACACGACAATCATAAATTCAGACCCATCAGTGAAGTTGTTGAATCATATAAGGTAAGACAAATTACTCTTATTTCATATGTAAAGGGATAATTAGTCATAAACACAGATATCATATTAGGGGCTTTCACACCGGAGGAATGGTTCCTGTAGCTATTGGTGGAAGTACCTGCTTTTTGGACGTGTCCACACCGCAGGAACTGGGAATGATTTTAGATCTAGGAATGCCTTTTGGGGGACTAAATTGGCTCCTACTTCAGAGTAGTGTCTAACCCAGCTCAATATGAACTACCAGTGATGTAAGTGTTGATTGACCGATTGCATGCCATATGAAACACTTGCACCCAAAGTGGTATTCTATAACTTTACATCAATAAATAACATTGTCATTTACAATTTGTACTTTGTGTTCACTCAGACTGCCTTTGTTTTATGGTAGATTTTAATTTCTGAATCAGTTTAGTATGAGATGTTCACAAAAATAGAAGAAATCAGGATGGGGCAAATACTTTTCCACAGCATTATATGATCATATCACTGTCTTCTCTTCTTCTCTTCACTGTAATCTGGTGTTTTATGTATTTTTGTTCAATTCTAGGAGGAGCTCAATACAGCACTGAAGTCCTTACAGGAGAAACTTCAACACAATGAAGAAATGAAAGGGGAGTTTGAGAAAACAGTTCAACACATCAAGGTGAGGAAACAGAATCAGTAGTATTCTGTAGTAGTGATCTGCATCTGGATCCATTATACAGGTGCATCTCAATAAATTAGAATATCATGAAAAAGTTATTTTTTACATAAAGTAAAATATTTCCAGACTTTGTTTGTTTTCATTTTGATAGTTACAGCTTGCTGCTCATCAAAATCAAAAAATCAGTATCTCAAATTATTAGAATATTTAATTTCAAGTTCTATTAAATTACCATTCTCAGGGTATAAATACTGGGTTTAGGTCAGTAATCCCAATAGTAGTCATAGGGAAGTCTGCTGACTTGACAGTTGTCCAGAAGATGATCATCAAGACCCTCTACAATGAGGGTAAGCCACAGAGGGTCACTGCTGAAAGAGCTGGCTGTTCGCAGAGTGCTGTGCCAAAGCATATTCATGGAAAGTTGACTGGAAGGAAAAAGTGTGGTAGGAGAAGGTGTACAAGTGAAAGGAATGACCAGAGGCTTGAGAAGAAGCCGATTTAAGAAGTTAGGAGAGTTTCAAAAGGAGTGGACTGAAGCTGGAGTCAGTGCATCAAGAGCCACCACACACAGACGTCTTCAGGAAATGGGCTACAACTGTCACATTCCACATACCAAGCCACTTCTGAACCAAAGACAACATCAGAAGCGTCTTACCTGGGCTAAGGAGAAGAAGAACTGGACTGTTGCTCAGTGGTCCAAAGTCCTCTTTTTAGATGAAAGTAAATTTTGCATTTCATTTGGAAATCAAGGTCCCAGAGTCTGGAGGAAGAGTGGAGAGGCACAGAAACCATGTTGCTTGAAGTCTAGTGTGAAGTTTCCACAGTCAGTGATGATTTGGGCTGCCATGTCATCTGCTGGTGTTGGTCCGCTGTGTTTTCTGAAGTCCACATTCAACGCAGCCATCTACCAGGAAATTTTAGAGCACTTCATGCTTCCTTCTGCTGACAAGCTTTATGGAGATGCTGATTTCATTTTCCAGCAGGACATGGCACCTGCCCACACTGCCAAAGGTACCAAAAGCTGGTTCAATGACCATGGTGTTACTTTGCTTGATTGGCCAGCAAACTCGCCTGACCTGAACCCCATACAAAATCTATGGGGTATTGTCAAGAGGAAGATGAGAGACACCAGACCCAACTATGCAGATGATCTGAAGGCCGCTATCAAAGCAACCTGGGCTTCATTACACCTGAGCAGTGCCACAGGCTGATTGCCTTCATGCCACGCTGCATTGATGCAGTAATTCATGCAAAAGGAGGCCCAACCAAGTATTGAGTACATATACAGTAAATGAATATACTTTCCAGAAGGCCAAGAATTCACTAAAAATGTTTTTTTTTTTTTTTTTTTTTTTATTGGTCTGAAGTATTCTAATTTATTGAGATAGTGAATTGGTGGGTTTTTGTTAAATGTGAGCCAAAATCATCACAATTAAAAGAACCAAAGACTTAAAGTACTTCAGTCTGTGTGCATTGAATTTATTTAATACATAAGTTCCACAATTTGAGTTGAAATACTTAAATAAATGAACTTTTCCACGACATTCTAATTTATTGAGATGCACCTGTATGTCGGTATCTGAGTTTATCTCTGATATTAATGATGTGAAGTGTTGATGTGTGTTGATTGAGATGATTGAAGTGAATGTGATCTGATTTCAGTCTCAAGCTGAGCACACAGAGCGTCAGATTAAACAGCAGTTTGAGAAGCTTCATCAGTTTCTCAGAGATGAAGAAGAAGCTACAATCACTGCACTGAGGGAGGAAGAGGAGCAGAAGGAGCAGATGATGAAGGAGAAGCTGGAGGAGATGAACAGACACATCTCAGCTCTTTCACACACAATCAAAGACATGGAGGAGATGATGAAAGCCAATGACGTCTGCTTTCTGAAGGTCTGATTTCAGATCATTGGTTGATCATTGGTTCATTGATTGAGTTCTTGATGATAAATGGTGTGTTTGTTCTGCAGGAGTTTCCAGTCTCAATGGAAAGGTGAGTGATCTGCTCCTGTCTCTGGTCTCTCTGGTTCTGATCCAAAGCCACTGCAGTTCTGACTCCTGAATGTTCTTCCAGAGTCCAGAGCTCACAGCCGGATCCACAGATGACTTCTGGAGCTTTGATTCATGTGCCACATTACTTGTGCAACCTGCCGTTCAGAGCCTGGAAGAAGATGCAGGACATCGTCCAAAACAGTGAGTCTGACTGCAGAAGATCTGAGCTGGAAATGATGGATGGGTGGAGAGTTAAAGGTGCTTCATGATAGATAGATAGATAGATAGATAGATATTTGTCAGTTGGAGTTTGAACAGTTTTGTCTCATTTGAACATTCCATCAATGACAGTCTGTGGGATTTTTCAGAGTTCTGATTGTCATTTTTAGGAAAACCGTGAGTCTGATCAGTTATAAAAGATAAAGTAACCCGAGTCAGAACAGACTGAAGGCCTGAGCCAAGTTTGGTGGTTATGATTAGAAAATTGTTCAGAACAGACCATCAGACTGTTCTGACTCGGGTTACTTTATCTTTTATTACTGATCAGAACTCAATCAAACAATCAGAACTCTGAAAAATCCCACAGACTGTCATTGATGAAATGCTCAAAAGAGCCAAAACTGTTCAAACTCCAACTGACAAATATCTAAAACTTCATTTAATTAATCAAACAACCATTGCTTTGTATGCATAAAGAATGTATTAATTCAAAGGAAATGACGGCGTCAGTGAAACAGGGTATTATCTCCCTTGTTCCCAAACCGGACAAGGACACTCTTTTAACAGATAATTGGTGTCCAATTATGCTCCTAACCATCGATTATAACATTTTAGCCTTAATATTAGATAGATTAAAGGTCAAACTTAATCAGTTGGTTGGTGAGACACAATCAGGTTTTATAAAAGATGGGGACATCAGTAACAATACAAGACTTATTTTAGATCTTTTAGACTATGCACATTCTAAAGCTATGATTCTTTTCCTAGACTTTTTTAAACCTTTTGACACCCTTGAGCATGGATTTCTTTTGCAGACTCTCAGATTATTTGGTTTTGGTGACTATTTTGTCAATGTTATTGAAATGTTTTATAGAGATATTAGCAGCTCTGTCTTAATTAGTTTCAATACTTCTAAGAGGTTTTTTATCACCTGTGGTGTCAGACAGGGCTGTCCAATTTCACCCTTTTTATTTATTTTACAAACCCGATTCCAAAAAAGTTGGGACACTGTACAAATTGTGAATAAAAAAGGAATGCAATAATTTACAAATCTCATAAACTTATATTTTATTCACAATAGAATATAGATAACATATCAAATGTTGAAAGTGAGACATTTTGAAATATCATGCCAAATATTGGCTCATTTTGGATTTCATGAGAGCTACACATTCCAAAAAAGTTGGGACAGGTAGCAAATAAGAGACTGGAAAAGTTAAATGTACATATAAGGAACAGCTGGAGGACCAATTTGCAACTTATTAGGTCAATTGGCAACATGATTGGGTATAAAAAGAGCCTCTCAGAGTGGCAGTGTCTCTCAGAAGTCAAGATGGGCAGAGGATCACCAATTCCCCCAATGCTGCAGCGAAAAATAGTGGAGCAATATCAGAAAGGAGTTTCTCAGAGAAAAATTGCAAAGAGTTTGAAGTTATCATCATCTACAGTCCGTAATATCATCCAAAGATTCAGAGAATCTGGAACAGCGGCACTGCACTGCATCACATACAGGAATGCTACTGTAATGGAAATCACAACATGGGCTCAGGAATACTTCCAGAAAACATTGTCAGTGAACACAATCCACCGTGCCATTCGCCGTTGCTGGCTAAAACTCTATAGGTCAAAAAAGAAGCCATATCTAAACATGATCCAGAAGCGCAGGCGTTTTCTCTGGGCCAAGGCTCATTTAAAATGGACTGTGGCAAAGTGGAAAACTGTTCTGTGGTCAGACAAATCAAAATTTGAAGTTCTTTTTGGAAAACTGGGATGCCATGTCATCCGGACTAAAGAGGACAAGGACAACCCAAGATGTTATCAGCGCTCAGTTCAGAAGCCTTCATCTCTGATGGTATGGGATTGCATGAGTGCGTGTGGCATGGGCAGCTTACACATCTGGAAAGGCACCATCAATGCTGAAAGGTATATCCAAGTTCTAGAACAACATATGCTCCCATCCAGACGTTGTCTCTTTCAGGGAAGACCTTGCATTTTCCAACATGACAATGCCAGACCACATACTGCATCAATTACAACATCATGGCTGCGTAGAAGAAGGATCCGGGTACTGAAATGGCCAGCCTGCAGTCCAGATCTTTCACCCATAGAAAACATTTGGCGCATCATAAAGAGGAAGATGCGACAAAGAAGACCTAAGACAGTTGAGCAACTAGAAGCCTGTATTAGACAAGAATGGGACAACATTCCCATTCCTAAACTTGAGCAACTTGTCTCCTCAGTCCCTAGACGTTTGCAGACTGTTATAAAAAGAAGAGGGGATGCCACACAGTGGTAAACATGGCCTTGTCCCAACTTTTTTGAGATGTGTTGATGCCATGAAATTTAAAATCAACTTATTTTTCCCTTAAAATGATACATTTTCTCAGTTTAAACATTTTATATGTCATCTATGTTGTATTCTGAATAAAATATTGAAATTTGAAACTTCCACATCATTGCATTCCTTTTTTATTTACAATTTGTACAGTGTCCCAACTTTTTTGGAATCGGGTTTGTAGTTACAGAACTATTATCGTTAAGTATTATCCATGAACAAAGATTAGAAGGTATATCCATCTTTGATAGAGAAATTAAAATCTCCCAGTTGGCTGATGACACGACTCTCTTTTTAAAAGATAAGAGTCAATTAACGAAGGCTATAAATGTAATTGAACAGTTTTCATGTGCTTCTGGATTGAAACTGAATATGTCCAAGTGTGAGATAATGACGCTCTACAAAAGTGATGATTCTTTAATTGATGGTATCTCAGTAAAAAAGACTGTAAAGTGTCTGGGTATTTATTTATCAAAACATTTTGCAACCAGACAACAGCTTAATTTTTCTGGCAGGGTCAAAAATACTAAAAACATCTTTAATCTTTGGCTCCAAAGAGACCTTTCCCTTTATGGGAGGGTTTTTTTGTCCAAAGCAGGATTATCTCATTTTGTATATCCTTCTCTTTCTCTTTTTGTTAATGACTACTGCTAAAGGAATTCACATTTCACTTCATATGGAAAAACAAACCTCATAAGCTTAAAAAACAGTCCTTTTAAATAGTTGGAAAAAGGTGGACTTGAAGTGTTAGACTTTAGTGATACAGTGAACACCTTTAGGATAACTTGGATTAAAAGATGTTTAACAGATCCCAATTCTATATGGTTTTTTATCCCGAATCTTATCTTTACAAAAATTAGTGGCCTTCCCTTTTTATTAAAATGTAACTATTTACCTAATAAATTGTCCAAATTTCATCAGCAGGCTCTTCTTGCTTGGAAGTTATGCTACACAATTTTTCACCACATAAAACCTTTCTATGGAACAACTCCGATATAGTGATTAGGAATAAATCTGTTTTTCTCTCTACGTGGTTTAACAGGAATATAATTTGAATTCTTTAAATTTTTTATAAATCTGGTCATAATTTCCCTTTACCATTTAAAGAATATAATGCAGTGCTTAAAGCGGTTCTTTCCAGTCTAACTCAACTTGTTAAATGTCATCTAACTTTTAGTAAGAGTGACACCAAAGAACCTGAAAAAAAAAGTTATGAAAAAAAATGAAAGGAAAAAAAAAAAAAAAAATGTTATGACCATATATGTCCCATGGCCCATGGACATCCATTAATTTTTCTGCCTAACTTTTGTGGTGTTTTTGAGAATATATATATATTAAAACATTATAAAAATACATTAAAAATGAGTGTTTTGACAAAGTTTGTATTTTATTTTCTTTTTTGCAGTAATGTTGCAAAAATGCCACAAATTGCCTCTAAAAGACAAGACTTAGTCTGATTGTGCGTGTGTGCATGTGTGTCAGTGCTGCGTCTCACCCCTTCATATCTGTATTCTGCATTTATGGTTTATTTTATTCACCAAATTTGATATAAATGCTTTCTGCTGCATTCACACCTGTGTGTGAGTGTGAGTGTGCATGTGTGTTAGGTCTCACCCCTTCATATGAGTGTTCTCAATTTGAACCTTGTTTCATTTGCGAACACTGTTTACTTTAAATGCCTATAAAGAGGAGTAATATTTCTTACATTTTAACCCAAAATGAGGTGATGTGAGTATTACAGAGCTCGAAACACTGGCATGTGATGTCTGTTTTATTTATATACTGTTCATATACACTTCATATACTGTGTTCTTCAAGCCATCTTCTTGGGTATTTACATAAGAATAATGTGTATTCATAATGCAAAGCTAATTGACATAGCCTTTATCACAATATACTATAAAAGTAAATTATTTCTTCCTCATTCTGTTATATGAAGCTACATCCGATCACAGACGGTTATTTCCAACTAGGGGTGTGCAGCCGAGCCAGTATCTGTATCTGTATTTGCATCTGTAACAATCTTAAAATTATTAGTATCTGTATTCGGATGAAACCGGAAGTGGGCGGGGAACCTGAAGTTCATGAAAAGTCTGTTTTAAATGCATTTCTGTTGTCATTTAACAAATATGCCTTGAATCACTAAAGAAATTATTATTTTTTATTATAATTATAAAATTAATTTCTTTAAATATCTTCCAATTTAAACAATAATACAAAATGTTAATGAAAAGGGGAAAAAAAAAAAAAAAAATTGTTTTTATTTTTATTATTTTCCAGAGGACCTTTGTGTACAAAATTGTCAGAGAATACATCCACAACCAAAAAAATAACTGATAGAAAAAAAAACTAAAAAAAAAAAAAAACAGAAAAAGTATTCAGTAGTTGAAAACGTCTCGGTTATGTATATAACCTTAGTTCCCTGAATAGGGAACGAGACGCTGCGTAGTCGCTATGGGAACGCCTCTGTGTGATGTCGTCATGAAGCACGTATGAAATCTGTCCAATCAGGAGACGGAACGTCATAGGCGGGTGACGTCACTGACCAGGAACTATAAAGCCAGCCCGAAAACACTCTCATTCAGCTTCTGAAATACTGAAGCAAGTCGCTTACGGGCATGACGGGAGTATGGCAGGGCAACGCAGCGTCTCGTTCCCTATTCAGGGAACTAAGGTTATATACATAACCGAGACGTTCCCTTTCAAGGGAACTCGCGCTGCGTAGTCGCTATGGGAACGAAATCCCAACGTCGCCATACGAGCAAGTGACCGTTCGTGTAAGGCCTCAGCGCTCAACTCACAGTAACACCTGCGCCCCCGGAGTGGAGCCGAGGTCTAATTCATAAAACCTCACAAAAGTATGTGGTGAGGACCAGCCTGCCGCATCACACACATCATTTAGGGAAACCCCTGAGATTAAAGCCTTAGAGGCAGCCATACTCCTGTTTGAATGAGCCCGGACGGCCAAGGGTGAAGGCTGTCCAACTGACTTATAAGCAAGTGAGATGGCCTCGACCACCCACTTGCTCATTCTCTGCCTGGATGCAGGGAGACCCTTCCTAGGTGCTCCGAAACATACAAATAGCTGATCAGCTTTTCTCCACATGGCAGCTCTGTGGACATAAGCATCCAGTGCCCTCACCGGGCACAGCAGATTTAGCTTTTCCTGGTCCGAGGACGTAAAAGGAGGAGGACAGAAGGCCTGCAGCACAATAGGTCTCACAGGGTTAGTGAGAACCTTAGGTATGTATCCCGGTCTGGGATGAAGGAAAGCCTTAACATTACCAGGTGCAAATTCAAGGCACGATGGAGACACCGACAGGGCCTGAATGTCTCCAATTCTCTTGAGAGACGTAATAGAAAGCAGAAACACAGTTTTGAGCGTAAGGAATTTTTCTGGCACCTCATCAATGGGTTCGAAGGGGGCCATAGAAAGGCCTTGCAACACAATGGCCAAATCCCAAGCCGGTACTCTCGTGCGAGCTGCGGGTCTCAACCTCAAAGTGCCACGGAGGAAACGAGTGATAAGTGGGTGTCTCCCCAAAGATACCCCACTCAAAGGAGCATGGTAAGCAGCTAAGGCCGCCACGTACACCTTCAGTGTGGAGGGGGATAACCCTAAAGAAAATCTATCCTGTAGGAAATCCAGTACTGCGCTAACCGGGCAGCTAACAGGATCCCACTGGTGATTTTCACACCAAGAAGTGAATAATCTCCACTTCAAAGAGTAGAGTTTCCTCGTGGAGGGAGCTCTGGATTGGAGAATGGTCTCTACAACCTCGGTTGAGAGACCGAAACCTCTGAGCTGTGCCCCCTCAGAGGCCATGCCCACAGCTTCCATAGCTCCGGACGGGGGTGCAAAATCAGACCGCCCGCCTGAGAGAGAAGGTCCCTCCTGATCGGAATCTCCATCGGAGACCCATCGAGAAGGGATACCAGGTCCGAGAACCATACTCGAGCCGGCCAAAACGGGGCTACTAACAATAGACGGGCCCCGTCCCGGCGCACTCTCTCCAGAACTCCCGGGAGCAGCGCAATCAGGGGAAAGGCGTACAGTGGCAGCCTCGGCCACGGCTGTACCAAAGCATCCAGCCCAAGAGGTGCTGGGTTTGACATTGAGAACCACAGTGGACAGTGAGTCGTCTCTTGAGACGCAAACAGATCCACTTGGGCTTCGCCGTAGTTCTCCCATAAAAGCTTCACTATCTCTGGGTGAAGTCTCCATTCCCCAGGCCTCGGCCCCTGCCTCGACAGGATGTCTGCTCCCACATTCAGGTACCCCGAAATATATACTGCTCTGAGGGAGAGCAGTTTCCCTTGGGACCACAGGAGGATCTGATTCGCCAGCTTGTACAATGGGCGTGATCTCAGACCCCCCTGATGATTCAAGTAAGAGACCACCGAAGTGTTGTCTGATCGTACTAACACATGATGGTCCCTGAGGTCTGGAAGGAAATATTTCAGTGCTAGAAATACCGCCAGCATCTCCAGGCAATTTATGTGTCCTGCCAAAGACCTTGAGTCGAGCGACCACTCATGATCGCTCCCCAGCCCATGAGGGACGCATCTGTCGTTAGCGTGACACGACGACTGAGAGCCCCCAGCACAGGTCCCTGGGACAGAAACCAAGGTTGCTTCCATATGACTAGAGCACGTAAGCATCGCCGCGTGACGCTGATCATATGAAAAAGATTCCCCCTCGGTGAGAACCCCTTGATTTTGAGCCACCACTGCAATGGTTCATGTTCAGCAGGCCAAAAGGTATCACGTTGGACGCCGCTGCCATAAGACCTAACAATCTATGGAACTGTTTGACAGTGAGTGACTGGCCTAGCTTTATGTCTGAGACAGTCGAGAGAATCGATGTTATGCGAGCCGGAGATAGACGGGCGCGCATAATCACCGAATCCCACACCACGCCTAGATAAGTGGTCCTCTGCGCAGGAGAAAGCACACTTTTCTTTGCATTTAATCTCAACCCCAACCTTCTCATGTGAGCGAGAACAACATCTCGATGTTGGACCGCCATCTGCTCTGATTGAGCCAGAATCAACCAATCGTCTATGTAGTTTAAGATGTGGATGCCCTGCATACGCAAGGGCGTCAGAGCCACGTCTACACACTTGGTGAAGGTGCGAGGTGACAATGCTAGGCCGAAGGGAAGAACCCGATATTGGTATGCTTCACCCCCGAAAGCAAACCTTAGGAACTTCCTGTGTTGCGGGAGGATTGACACATGAAAGTATGCGTCTTTTAGATCTATCGTGACAAACCAGTCCTCGGACCTGATTTGTGACACGATGTGTTTGACTGTCAGCATTTTGAACTTGAGCTTTGCTACTGTTCGATTCAACTGCCGTAGATCTAAAATTGGACGCAATCCCCCGTCTTTCTTTGGCACAATGAAATAGCGTCTGTAAAACCCTGACTCCCTGCTGGGAGGAGGAACCCTTTCTATAGCCTCCTTTTGCAAGAGAGTCTGTACTTCTTGTGCCATTACCAGAGCCTGCTCGGGGCCCACCATAGTGGGCAGGACCCCGTTGAATCGGGGTGGGCGTGTTCTGAACTGAATCGCATACCCCCTCTCTATCATGTGCAGGACCCACTGAGATACTTTTGACAGATTTTCCCACTCTGACAAAAAATCTACTAAGGGAACCAGCCTCTCGAGGCTGGCCTCTGGTTGAATATGGGCAGCCAGCACAGTGCCCTGAAGCGGAACCCCGGCAGGGAACAACTGAACTGACTGGAGAGAAAGCGCGCCACCCTCGGGTGACCCGCGAGGAGCTACTGCGCCCCGGTATGATAGCGGGGTTGGCAGAGCTCCCCCCTGAGGGCACCGAAGACAAACAGGCACCGTTGAGAGAGGTGAACACTGTTTGACTCTGGAGGGGACCACCCTCAGGATCCTGACGCTTCTGGCGTCAGGATTTCTTTGCCGAAGCCCTCTTAGCAGCAATGACAGCCCTCAGATCTGTCTTGCCCTTGTAGGACTTCGGCTGCGAGCGTTGCCCCGACTCCCAGCTCCTCGGAGGGGGAGTACGGGTAGCAACGCTCTGCTTCTGGTGTTGTCTGTATTGCTGCGAGGAGCTCGTACTCGGCTTCGGCTGCTCCCGCCCAGCAGCCGAAGGGACTTGGGCACGACGAGGAAGAAACTGCTGCATCGCAGCAGCCTGCTTCCTCGTCTCCTGAAACCTCTCGGTGACAGACGTTATAGCGTCACCGAAGAGGCCAGACGGATTCAGTGGGGCATCCAAGAGAAACGTCTTGTTAATATCAGACAGATTTAGCCATAGATGGCGCTCCGTGGCCACCAGAGCTGCCATAGAGCGGCCGATTGACTTGGCCGTCTCCTTGGTGGCACGGAGCGCTAAATCTGCTGACTGAAGCAACTCATGGATGAAATCAGCCCCCACTTCCTCACTATCGCCCAAGTCTTTCAGCAGGTCAGCTTGGTATGCTTGAATGATGGCCATAGTGTGCAAGCATGCCGCAGCCTGACCTGCTGCAGAGTACGCTTTGCCCACTAATGCTGATGTAGTTTTTAGCGGTTTAGTGGGCAACGTCGGGGCTTTGAGGGACGATGCCGCCTGTGGAGAGAGATGGCTCGCGAGCGTCTCTTCCGCTCTCGGCATCGCCCCATACCCGTGTTTCCTCATACCCACCACGTTACTGTATGTGGAGGTTTGAGGAGAGTAAACACGGGATGACACCGGTCTCTTCCACGATCTCGACACCTCAGTGTCGCACATTGTTTTTTTTTTTGTTTTTATTATTATTAAAAGGAATTAAATAATTAAAAGGGATTTAAGGGAATAACAAAAAAGAAATAAGATTGGTAAAAGTTCCAGGTCTATTGTAGTTAACTTAGTAGTATGTATGCAAATAATATTTTTTTTTTTTTTTTTAAATATTAACTCCTATTTGTATGTCTAATGTCAAAAACACAAAACTTTTCTTGTCTCATCACATTCCGTTATGAATTAGGCTACATTATTCATATATTAATTAAATAATCGCATGTTTTCAATTCAAAATGGCAAAATTTCATAAAAATTTCGAGTAGTTTGCAACACTGGATATTACTGTCAGAACATTTCAGTCATAAAATATATGCAGTGGGTACGGAAAGTATTCAGACCCCCTTAAATTTTTCACTCTTTGTTATATTGCAGCCATTTGCTAAAATCATTTAAGTTCATTTTTTTTCCTCATTAATGTACACACAGCACCCCATATTGACAGAAAAACACAGAATTGTTGACATTTTTGCAGATTTGTTAAAAAAGAAAAACTGAAATATCACATGGTCCTAAGTATTCAGACCCTTTGCTGTGAAACTTTGCTGTGCACTTAAGGTTCCTAAGAGCACAGTGGCCTCCATAATCCTTAAATGGAAGACGTTTGGGACGACCAGAACCCTTCCTAGAGCTGGCCGTCCGGCCAAACTGAGCTATCGGGGGAGAAGAGCCTTGGTGAGAGAGGTAAAGAAGAACCCAAAGATCACTGTGGCTGAGCTCCAGAGATACAGTCGGGAGATGGGAGAAAGTTGTAGAAAGTCAACCATCACTGCAGCGCTCCACCAGTCGGGGCTTTATGGCAGAGTGGCCCGACGGAAGCCTCTCCTCAGTGCAAGACACATGAAAGCCCACATTGAGGACTCCAAGATGGTGAGAAATAAGATTCTCTGGTCTGATGAGACCAAGATAGAACTTTTTGGCCTTAATTCTAAGCGGTATGTGTGGAGAAAACCAGGCACTGCTCATCACCTGTCCAATACAGTCCCAACAGTGAAGCATGGTGGTGGCAGCATCATGCTGTGGGGGTGTTTTTCAGCTGCAGGGACAGGACGACTGGTTGCAATCGAGGGAAAGATGAATGCGGCCAAGTACAGGGATATCCTGGACGAAAACCTTCTCCAGAGTGCTCAGGACCTCAGACTGGGCCGAAGGTTTACCTTCCAACAAGACAATGACCCTAAGCACACAGCTAAAATAACGAAGGAGTGGCTTCACAACAACTCCGTGACTGTTCTTGAATGGCCCAGCCAGAGCCCTGACTTAAACCCAATTGAGCATCTCTGGAGAGACCTAAAAATGGCTGTCCACCAACGTTTACCATCCAACCTGACAGAACTGGAGAGGATCTGCAAGGAGGAATGGCAGAGGATCCCCAAATCCAGGTGTGAAAAACTTGTTGCATCTTTCCCAAAAAGACTCATGGCTGTATTAGATCCAAAGGGTGCTTCTACTAAATACTGAGCAAAGGGTCTGAATACTTAGGACCATGTGATATTTCAGTTTTTCTTTTTTAATAAATCTGCAAAAATGTCAACAATTCTGTGTTTTTCTGTCAATATGGGGTGCTGTGTGTACATTAATGAGGAAAAAAAATGAACTTAAATGATTTTAGCAAATGGCTGCAATATAACAAAGAGTGAAAAATTTAAGGGGGTCTGAATACTTTCCGTACCCACTGTAATGTTTAGCTATTCACAGGGTTTTTTCTGGCTCAAAAGAGGCAGAGGTGGTAAAATCTGTGGTCCCTGTAGGAGGGTTATGGCCTTGTGTCAAAAGCATCAAATATTGGCAATATTAAGAGGAATAAACAGCAGATGCAGCAGATAATTATAATTAATTATATCTTTATTTCTGCACTACTTATTTTCCTTTTTCAATTCTATATTTTGTTTGCAAAACAACTTTTTTTTTTTTTTTTTTTCTGAATACTTTATTTTCCTCTGCAATACTTTGTTCTTTTGCAAAGATATGTGGCATTATATTGATACCATATAATAAAATCATCTGTTGATTGTGTCTCATCAGCTCCTGTGATTCTGGATCCAAACACTACGAATCCATGTCTTGTTCTCTCTGATGATCTGACCAGTGTGAGAGACAGCGGGATCGATCAACCTCTTCCTGATAATCCAGAGAGATTTGACTATTAATATTGTGTTCTGGGTTCAGAGGGGTTTAACTCAGGAACACACTGCTGGGATGTGGAGGTTAAAGAGAGTTCATGGTGGACTCTTGGAGTAACTACAGCATCAAACCAGAGGAAGGGGTGGGATTTCTTCAACACTGATGTCTGGAGTGTGGAGTATGATGTGGAAGAATGTTATTTTGTTTCTAGTTTTCCTGTTAAACAGAAGCTTGATAATGTGAGAGTGTATCTGGACTATGATGGAGGAACGGTATCATTCTCTGATCCTGTAACTAACACACATGTACACACATTCACAACCACCTTCACTCACACACTCTTTCCATTCTTCAGTTGTTTTGATGGGTCTCTGAGGATCTTAGCGGTCAATAGTCAGTAATCGTTACTCCTGTAGGAAAGAGTTAATTTGATTTGATGCAAATTCATATGCACACCAGTAAACTACACAAAAAATCACAATCTCAAGCGGTTGAGGAGAAGATCATTTTTGAACAGCTGAAATTCTGTATTAACCCTCAAATCGTCTTCAGGGTCTTTTTGACCCAAATCAATGACCAACATAATATCTGTACAGCCATTATAATTAAAGAACACAAACTGAACAAGGGCTTTTTTACAGTCGGTTTTTAAATGAGTTGGAAATGAACAGCATCCCTTAGACCCACAGTTTTGATTTCACACATAGCATGTCCTTCTACTTAAGAAAGAAAATACAGAAACAAATAAATTAACAGTCACAAACCAAAATTCTGAATAATCTATGGAGTGTCAAGAAATTTCAGTGGCACAATAAGAACATAACATATCATGGTATGGCAAAAATTTGACCCCCAACAATTACAAAATTATAATATGTATATATATATATATATTCTGGAACCTATGAACAATAAATTTGAAAATGGCATTGCTGTATAAGCACTTACATGATGAAAAAAGAATACATACAGTAATGGAGATTTTAATTATTTTATCAAAAAAAAAAAAAAAAAAAAAACAGTGTCAGATTAGTTTGACCCCTTTAGACATCTGAGGCTTTGGTAAAAAGTTTATTATACATGGAAATTTTCTATAGCAGAAGAAATCAATGTATAGTTGAACAACCCCAATGAGTTCTTAAGTTAAGATTAAGTTTATGTTGTTCCAAACCTGTGTGAGTTTCTTTCTTCCGAACACAAAAAAGGATCTTTTGAAGAATGTTGGTAACCAGACAGTGAGAGCAGACATTGGGTCTCATTCACATGTACGTACAAATGTGTGCGTGAAATGTGCGTACGAACGATTTTAACAACTGAAACCACACATACACAAAAAACACTTTCTCTGTACAGTCTTATAATCGTGTTAAGACGTTATATTTCATCCTAACACGACTATAATTATATTGAAGTGCGTTGCATTAATTGTATTATACAATCTATATATAAAATAATATAATAAAATTATTAAATAATACAATTTCATTCAATCTGAAATACATTATATACAGTTAAAGAGTAAGAAAAGCTTCGTTATATCTTATTCTCTGAATAACACAGATAATGTCTAATGACAGCTCTGTAATCTGGGTCGGTATGAAAGCGGTTTATTGTGAGAACTGATCACTCATTGCTCGAGGATCAGGAGAGAGCGTGTCGCAAACAGTGGCAAGTTTGACATGGGTGACGAAAGGCTGTAAGGAAAGCGTGCGCGGAAAGCCCTTATATGGACGTGTTTTATGCAAATGACTAACCTCGTGCATGCGACCGCTCATCTAGAACTCTCCAAATTCACTAAAATAAGAACGAGGTTCAGAACAGATTCATGTGCGTACACACGTGTGGTGAACTAGGCTGAGATTTTTCATGAGAAGTTCAGATATGAAATAAACTACGCAATTATATTAGTAAATGAGACCCATTGGCTTTCAGTGTAGGAAAAAAATTATACTATGGAAGTGAATGGCACCCAAAAATAAATTTAAGCCTCATTTTTTTTTTTTTTTTCCCTGTTCTATTGCTACTTGTTTTTACTTGACCAGAAAAAACACCTCCTTGCACTAGTGTTAATGATGTAAAACAGCACATAGAGAGATACTGCTGCGGTAAAACACTTCTTTAAAAATAAGTAATATTTCTGACAATCAAAATCAAAGCTGTGAGAGTCAAATTAGTATTATGTTAAGAGTAACACTTTAAAGGTGAGGTATGTAGTGAAACATTAATAAAATTATACATGCAGTGTTTCCATCAACACATTTCCCTGTTCATCTGAACCCAAAGAAGCTTTTCACACAAGACATTAAGAGCTCAAACACACTGATTCATTTCTCACTTTCACTGGATGATTTGAGCTTCTAAAAGACTGAGCTGAAATGCTGATGATGTCACAGTGATTGACACTGGTGGGCGTGTCTTATCTCTTCTACTGTTCATTCTCTCCATCCTTGTCTATTTGGCTGATAGAAGATGTTTCTTTTCCTGATGATTCTGGAAGGAAACAGAGAAAATCAAAATTTAATAAGAGAGAAATCAAAATGAATGTCAATAATTTACTATCAAATTATCATTAGAAATTAAATGTTCAAAATAATTTAAAAACATATTGTCAACAGCACATTGTTTGGGCACTTGCTCTTTTCTCACAAATGAACATGACATTTATTATATTTCTGTACTCAGGGGTCGTTTACATGACATCATTTTCAACGGAAAACTTTGACCTAGAACATGCAAACTCAAATGCAAAGTTTGCATTGATTTTTTGACACCATTTCTTTCAGTACAATCATTTTTTATTCAGTTATGTTCATTGACTATCTAGCAGCTTGTGTTCAGAGCATTTTTTGAATATAAGAGTGTAAAATGGTGTTTGACATCTGAATGAAGCTACATCACACACATCAGATCAGGATCTTGTTTTAAACAGAATCTCACCTTCTTTCAGCCCTTTCAGATCATTTTGAGGGTCTTTTCCATCTGATCCTGTTTTAACAACAATCACAGAAGAATTAGACAATGAAATTTATTAGAAACGATGGTCACATGAAAACTACAAAGAAAAAAATAGAGGTCTAAAACAATAGTTCTTCTGCAAACTTTCCAGTGGTTTAGTGTTCGTACAAATGATCATTCTGTTTTATTTACGGGTCTGTCAGAAGACAGTCAGGTCCAGTCGGCAGGAGTCTCGGTCTTTAGTAAAAAGCCTTTGTCAAAAAACAAGTAGTGGACTGTAGGCAAACAGGATAGTAGGATTTAAAACCCACTTTCCACTCAACAGCATAGAAAGTTTGATTTCAGTGTGATCAGGTTAATGTGGACAAACAGGCTGTTTTCACCTAACAATTGTAACTATATTTTGTCACATTTCATCACTTTCTCAGTAGCACTAAGTGCTAAGCTTGAATATTATTGAATGAACAAACCCTTCTTACATTAAAACAATTAAAAGACACCTACTCACCATGTGTGTGACCTCCAGCACGTTTAGTACTGGGGTTACGGATCACAAGGCTCCTCCTGCCCTGTCTGTCTATGACAGCCCGATCAGCACCGATCACTCGACTTATGGCAGTCTCTGCAACATAAATGCACCGTTCCCCTTCACCCTTCTCCATCTTTGTGACATCAGCACCTAGAAATGGAGAAATACAAAGAAAAAGACATTAGATCAAGTGTGTGTTTGCATGCGAATGTCAGGGATTGAAATGACCAGGAGATTCAGAGAGATTTACAGGAATATCCTGTCACGTGAGGATCTTGTTCTTCCTCCATGTTCTGTGTGAAGACAGAGACTTCATATGTGAACGTCTGTGCTGCCGCTTCGCACCTGGACTGTGATTATTTTTATCGAAATTGTTTGGATTACTCCATTCCTCACTGCTGATCTCTGAACTGGACTGTTGTCTCTAGCAATCTTTGCTGTCTGTGAGTTTGCCATCGGGCTGCTGCGAGCTCTCTACACTGTTACGTCTCAGATGGGTGAGTTACCGCTCTCTCAGTCGGTTGTGCTGTTCGTTTACTGCTTCTAATTTCTATTGTTTGTCATCATTGTCTACCCTATTAGTGTTATCCTTTTCTTGTTGCACATTGTAAAGCGTCCTTGAGCATTGGAAAGGCGCTATATAAAATGTATTATTATAAATTATCATGCAATATTTATTTTGTTTGACACATGTGTAACCTGGGTGTGCTCTTTGATACCAATCTTTCATTTGAAAGTCACGTTTCTAGCTTCTGTAAAACCGCATTCTTCCATCTTAAAAATATATCTAAACTACGACATATGCTCTCAATGACAAATGCAGAACAGTTAGTTCATGCGTTCATGACCTCAAGGCTAGATTACTGTAACGCTCTACTGGGTGGTTGCCCTGCTCGCTTAATAAACAAACTCCAGCTGGTCCAAAATGCAGCAGCTAGAGTTCTTACTAGAACCTTCCTGTATGACCATATTAGCCCAGTTCTGTCAACACTGCATTGGCTCCCTATTAAACATCATATAGATTTTAAAATCTTGCTGCTTACTTACAAAGCACTAAATGGTTTAGCTCCCCAGTACCTGAGCAAGCTCTTAATGCATTATAGTCCTTTAACAAACCACTTTTTCATTCAACATTAATTGTTGCACAACAAAACACATTTTACACTTGTTGTTTCAGTTGTAATACTCACATATTTCTTGTTCAGAGATCTCCATTTCATTTGTCAAGGCTGCACAGAGAAACAGAGAAATTATAGTGAATTAATAGATGATGTACAAACGACAGTGATATATACAGTGCTATGTAATGATATTAAAAAAAATGATTATAGGCCAATACTTAAGACTGCTCTTTCAACCCTAAAAAATGTAGCTTTTAATTTCTTAAACAACCATGTAGGAATACGTATCATGACCATATTCCAGGATGTCAAAAGAAGATACTGACCAAAAACGGCACCTCTTGATGGAAATAACATCACAACATTTATTTCCAACAAGAGGTGCATCAATGTTTGTTCAAGATCTTGACAATGCAAGAGGTGAGCACTCTGTAAAGTCTCCTCCAGCGCATCCCGAAGACTGTCTCTGTCAGAGATTGAAACCACTACACAAAGATCACTGAAGTGATATTTATCAGTTTAAAATGTACATGAGTTTTGGTCTTCTAACACAGAAACTTCATATTATTGTCTCCATTTTGGTTTGCGGCATTAAAAAAAAAGTTTATCTATAAAAAAGCTCAGGAAAACAGTCACAAATGCAGGTCAGCAACACAACAGTGTAAAAGTTTTAGCTGGGTGATTATCACAAAACCATTAAAACACCACAGCGGTCAAGATTTTAAATATAAATATGTAATTTACTAATATAAACAAATATTATAATGACGACAACACTGTTCTCTACCCTGCACAAATTTAGCAATTTTACCATAGGAATGAATAATTTTAGTATTTTATTGCATTTTCTGTTGAAATTCTCATTTCTGCATCTTATGTATCATTACCGCAATTCATTTTATGTTAATTTATTAAATGTAAAAATAGTAGTTTGATTTTAAATTCACAAAAAGAATATACATTATGTTCTTTCAGGTTTGCCACATCATTTTGAAAAATATGTCAGGTTTCAATAAAATATATTTTAAAAAAAATAAGTTGTACTTTGCAATAGCCATTACGGTAATGAGAGAAATCAGTCAAAATCAAATAAAAATGTTTATTTTAAAATATGGATTTTCATACTTTCAAGTAACTTCACATGACTATTAATAATAAATTTTTTAAACCATGAAGATTGTGTGAAATGTTTTAGCTTTCTAAATGGTGCTGATTTTTTTCAGGCTGTTACGGTAATGAGAACAGCAAAAACATGTTTAATTCCAGTTATCTTTAATAAAAGTATTAAAAGTGAATTAAACGTTTGTCTATGTGATACGACACTAGCAATGACCCACACAGCTTTTCTTGCAGTGTTTTTTGTTGTTGTTTGCAGTCGCACATGTAATTAAAGGGTCTGGAGAGTAAAAGTTTCAGTTTTCTCTTTAACATTTTAAGTCAACAAAATATTTATAATATAAATTTACAAAAACATTTGTACTATATTTCTGCAAACTTATGGGTTTTAACCAAGCAACAAACCTCTTTTTCATTGAACATGTGTTATTCTACAACTAGGGTTGAAACATCACTCAACTTCCATTGGAAGGAATTAAAATTGCTCGCTCTGCTCAGTTCCAGTGAACACACACCGTTAAAGGGATAGTTCACCCAAAAATGAAAATTCTGTCATCGTTTACTCACCCTCAGGTTGCTCCAAACCTGTATGAATTTCTTTGTTCTGTTGAACCAAAAGGAAGATATTTTGAATAAAGTTTGTAAATCGGACGTTTTGGGTCACCATTCACTTCTATAGTTTTTTTTTTTTTCCTATGGAAGTCAATGGTGGCCCAAAGTGGCTTTCTTCAAAATATCTTCCTTTGTTTTCAACAGAACAAAGAAATTCATACAGGTTTGTAATAACCTGAGGGTGAGTAAATGATGACAGAATTTTCATTTTTGGGTGAATTTATTGTGGCGCTGCTCAAACAGTAAAATGGTGCTGTCATCCTGTCTTGCGGTCTGGAGGGAAACATCCCAGGGTCTGGATGCAAACTGTGGTCCGTCATTTGAATATCAGTGGTTTAGTTTGTATGCATTGCACTTGCTGTTTCAGCTGTAATACTTACGTGTTTCTTGTTCAGAGGTTTCTGCTTCACCCATCAAAGCTGCTCATAAAAACAGACAAATTTGATTAAACACTGAGACGATACAGTGTGATTCTTCCTGTGCTTCTAATAAACACTTCATCATCTGCATCATCTTTTATATGTCATGTGTAAATCATTAATGTGAATTAACAATAAACAGTATCAGCGGCTGTTTGACCCAACCTGTTTTATTTAGCTCAACTATTGTTTAAAATTTACTATATTGCTTGCTTAAAATGAAATTAACATTTATTATTAATGTTTAAAAAAATGAACATTTATCAATAAGATTAATAAATAAAAGTTAAATAATACACGTTTCTTAAATTGCTCATTAATAAATGTTCACCTTTTGATTATTATCGTTGCCTCTAGCAATTATGTGTCTGATGTTTAATTTCCAACCTATTTTGGGTTCATTTTAAGTCAGCCATATAGCAAACAATAGTTGAGTTAAATAAAACTGAACAGCATTTAAAACATTTAACCCAACCGCTGAGTCCAAACAGCCCAGTCACTGGGTTTGTCCATATTTGACCCAACGTTTTTAACCCAGCATTTTTCAGAGAGTAGTAAAAAGTGGAGAGACGTGCTTCAAACAGACGTGTACTTTATTGTCTGAAGGATGCGTGCAGCAAACCATCTCCTGAATGACATGTAATGCAGGCGTTCATCAATAGGGAACTCGTTTTACTCTTGCTGTCAGTTGTAATACTTACGCAGCTGCTCTGGTTGTTCAGGTTTCTTGTCTTCACCTGTCACAGAAGCACATAGAAACAGAGAAATGAGGAGATTATGAGTAAATGAACAGATGAAGAATCTGAGAAGATACTGTGTGATTCTTCATGAGCTTCTAATAATCACTTCATCATTTGCATGAGTTTATATTAATGATCAGTAACGATTACAGTATGTGTGAACATTAGTTAAATCCATCACTAGCACGAATTATCAATAAACAATACTTTTCACAGCAATTCATTTAAATATTTTTCACATTAGTTCAGGAAAGTTTCACACCTGTGGCGTCTTAATGTTAAACTCTACTTTGATACTTACACATTTTCTTTACTTTTTCAGCGATCTCGGCTTCATGACGCAGCAGAACGTAGAAACAGAAATGAGAAGATTATTAGTGAATGAACAGTTGAACATGTCAGTAACACTGAGTGATTCATCGTGAGCTTCTAACAATCACATCATGACTTTATATTAATGATCTGTAACAATTACAGTAACGTTGCATGTGATTTAGTCATGAGTATTTAATTAATGTCATGCAGCTCAATACTGGACAATCATACACATCTCTCACAAGCAGAACATGGAGTGAAAAATTATAAATATTGACTGAAAAATCATTCGACATTTGAACTATTCTGCTGTAGCGCAATCAAGCTTATTTTTCTTTCACTGCATCAGTTTTAATACTTACACAGTCGTTCTGAGATCTTCTCTTCATCTGTCCCAGCAGCACACAGACAGAGAAATGAGAAGATTATAGTGAGTGATCAGATGAACATGACAGGAACACTGACACACAGTGCAGATAACACTCAAAATAAGTCAAGACTATGATTTTAGGCCAACCGACACTACATTTCTGCAGTTCTGTGAGCTTCAATAGCACAAACACAGATCTTAATTATTTATTTTAAATCAGCATTTTAGCAACCAGTGACAATTACTGTAATGTTGAATATGATGTAGTCGTCAGTATATTAAAATCATGCAGCTCAATACTGGATAATCACAGAACTTGTGGTAAAAATTATAAATATTGACTCTATTTTATAAAATCCACTGTAGCACAATACAGCTCTGTATCAGCTGGAATACTTACGCAGTTGCTCTAGTTGTTTAGAGATCTCCGCTTCATGTCAGCAGCACATCGAAACAAAAATGAATGAACATGTCAGAAACACTGAGAAGATACTGTGTGATTCTTCATGAGCTTCTAATAATCACTTCATCATCTACATGAGTTTATATTAATGATCAGTAACGATTACAGAAATGTTGTGTGTGTGAACCTTAAAGCATAATGTGAACTAATAATCAATACTTTCCACAGCATTTTGTTTTGAAATTAGTTCAGTGATGATGTGTCACAGGAATTATTGACTATGAAAAATTATTATTCATTTAAACTGTCACATCTGCCTCTATAATCCATCTCATCCTGGACTGCATTTCCCATAACCCATTGCCCAGACTCATTGTGCCTGATTCCCTTCAGGTGTTTCTCTGCCTATACAAGTCCTGTCCTGTCTTGTTTGTGTTCACACTGCATTTCTGAGCTCTCGCTATGATTCCCTGCATAATGTTTTTGATCTTCTGCCTGGTTTCCTAGATTTCAATGTTTGCCTGTGTTTTGGGCTCTTGCTTCCATTATTTGCCCTGTGGTTTTGACCACATTTGGAATACGATTGTGGATTACCCTTAGCTGCATTTCCTCAGCACTCGTCTCAGAGCAGTTTGTAAAATAAACTGTTGTATCAGCTGTGAAACTTACACATTTCTTTTTTACAGTCCCCGGCTTCATGTCACAGCAGCACATAGAAACAGAAATAAGGAGATTATTAGTGAGCGATCAGATGATTCTTCATGAGCTTCTAATAATCACTTCATAATCTGCATGACTTTTTATTAATGATCAGTAACAATTACAGTAATGTTGTGTGTGTCAACAATAGTTAATTCCATAATTAATGTGTAATTAATGTAAACACTACAAATGACTAATGCTCGACCCCTAATAACACAAACAGACATAAACTCTTAATGATCTTAATGAAGCTGTTGTAACAATAACAACAGTAACAATTACTGTAATGTTGTATATATTTTATGTGATTCAGTTATCAGTATATTAATATCATGCAGCTCAATACTAGACAATCACACACTTCATTAATTACTGTACAGGCAGAAAATATGGTTTAAAAATAAGAAATATTGCCTATGAAAACTATCTTGTACATTTAAACTGTACTGTAGCACAATAAAGCTCACTTTTATCAGCTGTAATACTTACACATTTTCTTTAGTTTTTCAGAGATCTTTGCTTCATGTCGCAGCAGCACAAAGAAATAGAAATGAGATTATAAGTGAATGAACAGATGAATATATTATATATACAGAATTAACAGCTTATATATTTAAAATCTAACATAGCACAATAAAGCTCATACAATACTTACTTTTTTCTTTTTCACAGCCCTCCGCTTCATGTCACAGCAGCACATAGAAACAGAAATGAGGAGATTGAGTGAACGAACAGATGAAGAAACACTAAGAAGATACTGTATGATAATCTGCATGACTTTATCTTAATGGTCTGTAACACTTACAGTCATGTTGTGTGTGTTAAAGTCACCATGAAATCAAAACTGACCATTTTTAAGCAATATTGCAGTGTATATTTTATATCTGCAGTCAAATGCTCCGTACAAACATAATCCTCTTACGTGATCATTATATGAATTATTCACTTGTTCCTTTTTTTATATTTTTTAATTTTGTTTTATATATTCCAAACTACTGTTCAAAATGTGTAATGCACTAGACACACAGACATGCAAAAAAAAAAAAAAAAAAAAAATGGTTTTCATAGTACATTTATGAACTATTGTTTCACAATAAAACTCTTTTGCTGCACCAGTTTTAACACTTACCCAGTTCTTTTTCATTGATCTCGGCTTCATGTTAGAGCAGCACATAGAAACAGAAATGAGGAGATTATGAATGAACAGATGAAAAACTGAGAAGATACTGTGTGATTCTTCATGAGCTTCTAACAATCGCTTCATCATCTGAATGACTTTATATTAATGATCAGTGAAAATTAGGCTACACTAATTTTGTATGCGTGACCATCAGTTAAGTCCATCAACGTGATTTAACAAAATTTAAAGCCAAGTCAGAGCCAGCAGGAATGTCCACAAAGTCACAAAGTGGAACCAGGGAGGCTCAGGCAGGTCTGGAGTCCTGGCAGAAAACCAGGGCGGGACTGGAGGGACAAACCAGGGGGGCTCCGGCCAGTGTGGAGTCCTAGCTGAGGGCCAGGGCGGTGCCGGAGGGAAAAACCAGGCAGGCTCCAGCAGGTCTAGAGTCTAGAGGTCTAGAGCAGGCAGCATGGGCAGAGCCGGCAGGGCAGACATCAAGGGTGGAGCCTGCTCGACAGGCATCAAGGGCAGAGCCTGCTTGACAGGCCTTTTGACGTCAGACCTGCCAAGCCAGAGACTGTTCACATCATGCTTGCCAAGCCTGAGCTTCTTTACATGATGCTTACCAAGACTGAGCTTCTTCACATCATGGCCGCCACGTCAGAGCCCTCTGCCAAGATCCCTCTGTCCCTCCCCCAAGACTGCCTCCGCTCCACCACCCTCCTGAACTTTTGAGGTTGGGTTTTGGTTCGTTTGGGTTTATGTTTATGTTTGCTGTCACAGTCATGTTTCCCGTGTTGTCATGTGATCCCCTTGTCATCATGTGATCATTTATTGTGCTTCCCTTGTTTGTGTCATGGTGTGTTTGTGTTCACAGGTTTATCTTGTTGAGTCATTAGTCTTCTGTTCTTCAAGGTTGCCTCCAGTGGACTGTTGTTACAGTCATGTTTTTATATTAAACTTTACTTTTAAACAATAACAGTTTTCTCTTGCTGTATCAATTTTAATACTTACACAATTGTTTAGAGAGCTTCGCTTCATGTCACAGCAGCACATAGAAACAGAAAAGAGGAGATTAGAAATGAGTGATCAGGTGAACATGACAGAAATTGCAGGTTTATATCTTAGAATGTCAAAGATGAGATTTTAAACTTACAATTTTGAGAAAAAAAAAAGTATTTTTTTCCTCAGAATTTGATTGGATTTATATCTCATAATTCTGAGAAGATATAAACTCACAATTGCAAGGAAAAAGTCAGATTTGTGAGTTTTTAATCGGGCAATTCTGACTTTATAATCATATTATGTTTTTAAACTATGCTGTAGCACAATTAAGCTAAATGTTCCTTCTGTTGTATCAGCTGTAATACTTACACAATTGCTCTAGTTGTTTGGAGATCTTCGCTTCATGTCACAGCAGCACATAAAAAACAGAAATGAGATTATATGTGAGTTTGTAGTAAATTCAGCATTTAAAACAAAGCAATTCAGTCGTGAGTAAATTAATGTCATGCAGTTCAGTACTGGATAATCACACACTTCATTACTGCACTAAATCAAACACAAGCAGAACTTGTGGAGAAAATGATAAATATTGACTATGACAAATCGTTTTATACATTTAAAATCCACTGTAGCACAATACAGCTCTGTATCAGCTGGAATACTTACGCAGTTGCTCTAGTTGTTTAGAGAACTTCGCTTCATGTCAGCAGCACATCGAAACAAAAATGAATGAACATGTCAGAAACACTGAGAAAATACTGTGCGATTCTTAGTGATTCTTCATCATCTGCATGACTTTTGTATGACTTACATATACGTTTTTTGTCTTCAGAATCACTGGGTCGACAATAAATCCCAACACCAGCAGCTGCAGCGGCAGCCACCAGCAGCAGAACAACACATATCCCTGCTACAGCGCCTGGAGAAATACCTGGTACTGTAATGATACAGACAAACCTGAATTATCTAACTGATTATCTAAAGTATTAGTAGACGCTAGTGTTTTATTGTTGCACTGAAGGAATACATCAACTCACCAGAGACAGTAACAGTGAATCTTTTGAATAAAATCCTTCTGTCACTGATGATCTTTAGTCTAAATTCTCCAGCATGTTCAGTTTCAATGTCACTGATGGTCAGAGATCCAGTCCTGCTGTCCATCTTCAGTCTGTCTCTGAATCTCCCATCGTCACCATCATAGTATGAGGTCCGATTGTTATCTGTATCACCTTTAGCGATGAGATATCCTTCAGCTCCAAATCTCCAAAGTATCAGATCATGTTTCTGTAGGTCAGTATCAGTGTGTAGGGTCTCAGAGTTTCCCTTTGTGGCTAACAATGCCTTTATTTCATCTTTATTTTCAACAGACTTGAGTGGAGATTCTGCAAAAATAATATCTCAATCTCATAACCGTTGGTTATTTCAGCTTGCATATTCTCAGATTTAATTTACTCACCTTTCACAATAACTTTGAATGTCTTGGATTTGGTCCCTACACTGCTGATACTCTCTACTTTATATTCTCCAGAGTGTTTGATTCTGATATTCCAGATGGTGAGAAATCCAGTTTGATCCAGATTAATTCTGCCACTAAACATCATCATCAACTTCACATCACTATATTCAACTTTTCCAGTTGCTCTGTTGATTGTTGCTATGCTATTATCATTAACTTTCCACTCTGTTAGACCATCTTTCTGCGTTTCAATAAAATCAGTCTGTAGAGTAAGAGATTCTCCCTCGATCACCGTCTTCACTTCATCTGGATCAACATCAAACACACCTGCAGAACAAACGGAAACATGTAACATTTATTCATTCACCATATGCTTTACCTTTTACCAAAAATAAACAATTGCCAGAAAAAAAAATGTTAAAGGGATAGTTCACCCAAAAGTGAAAATTCTCTCATCATTTACTTAACTTTTATGTTGTTCCAAACCTGTATGAGCTTGTTCTGTTGATCACAGAAGAAGATATTTTGAAGAATACTGGTAACCAAACGTTGGCCACAGTCAATGGCCAACGTTTGGTTACCAGCATTCTTCAAATTATCTTCTTTTAATTCAACGGAATAAATTTTATAATTTTCTGTCTTGTTTTGAAAGGAATTTAATACTTGTATTCAGAAAGAATGTGTTAAATTCATAAAGTGATAGTAAAGACTTATATTGTCAGAAAATATTTTTATTTTGAATAGATTTTGTTCTTTTAAACTTTATTCATCTTTGAATCCTAAAAAAAAGTAACAGGTTCCAATAAAATATTAAGCAGCACAACTGTTTCTGAAATTGATAATAAATCATCATATTAGAATAATTTCTGAAGGATTATGTGAAACTGAAGACTGGAGTAATGATGCTAAAAATTCAGATTTTCACCACAGAAATAACTTATATTTTAAAATACATTAAAATAGAAAACAGTTATTTTAAGTTGTAATAATATTTCACAATATTACTTTTATCAAATAATGCAGGCTTGATGAGCATAAGAGACTTCTTTTAAAAATATTACAAACAGTAATGTGTCCAATAGCATATAAATGTAGAGTAATGTATAGCATGTGTCCACATGTCTCACTAACAAGAAACTTAGATCTAACCAGTACAACAGGTTGAGCGCTGCAATAGAAGTTTGATAATGTTCGTTTGAACTATGGTTTCGGGAAACACAGAATCGCTGAGCTATGTTTGAACTTTGGGAAACACATCCCTGTTTGTATAGTAGAGAGAGGAGCTCTGTTTGTTAACCAGGAAAACTTGCTTAATTCAGCTAATTTGGCAATCACTGATTCTAATTTCCCAGATCAATAACTCATGAGCTAAACGTTTAAAAATCAATCATAGCAGACAACGAGCTACAACCTAATTTTCCTGAAATGGGATCCATGATAGCACATAAATCTCTGAGATGTCTATTTGATGTGCGTGTTTACATCTGGAAGACAGAGTGTTTGCTCATCTGCAATACGTCTATAGGACGTTTCCTATCAGATGTTTGTAAACAGCAGATTCTTTCCAGATGAAGTGATTTTTAATAGACAGATATACAAGTGCAAAACCCGAAAAAAATAGTCAACTTTAATGTTACACACTGTAGTGTCACCAAATTCAGTTTACACATCAATGGTCTCCTATTGGTTTTTGCATATTTTTATTAGTTTTTATTATGAAAAATATTCAATATATTCACTGTTATGCAGTGTAATGCCATCAAATCCAGTCCACACAGCATCGCTGTCCAGCTGGTTATACTACAAAACTTAATTTGAAAAAAATAAAAGGTGTTTTTGCATTATTTTTATTTAGAATTTGTAATTTATTTAATTTTTAAATGCAATCAGTTACTTCACTGTAACACACTGTAAGTGTTGTACATCAGGATGTGTGGACTGAATTTGGTGAATGTGTTACAGTTATGTTATTAAATATTTTTCATAATAAAAACTAATACAAAATATGTTCAAACTAAATGATGTAGTATAATAAGTAGGAGACCTCATGTGTAAGCTGGATTTAGTGGCACTTGACTATTTTTTTAGTAACGTTTTTCGGGATTTGGACTTTGCAGACGGTTCCTCGGGACTTGTCTCTCAGTCGCTCGTGCATTGCAGAGGAAGGCTCGTTATGAAATTAGATTGCAGCTCATTGTCTGCGATTAAAAAGTGGTGTTATTTGTGTAGTAACAACGTTTAACTCACGCGTTATTGATCCGGGAAATTCGAATCTGTGAATCTGTTGCCAACTTTACTAAACTAGTTTCCTTTAAAGCAGAACATCGGAGGATAGTTCCTTTAAAATTCTCCTGTATGTTTTAAAGGAATGAGTCGAGCACATCATCGATCATGTAGGTAATGCGTACTTCAAATGCAAAGGCTTGTCATGTACCACTACTAAGTGCATTAGAAGACAGCACACCTGACAGGGACAAAGTGAAACCGAAAGCATTAAAATCAGAATTCAAACACTTACCCTCTATGACGAAGAAACACACAAACATAGAAAACGCGTTCTTCATGTTGTTGTGAAGTTGAGTTAAATAAGGACGATTGTGTCTGTGTTGAAGAAGCGTCTCGCTGTCTACTTGGACGTGTTTTGAGTCTTTGAGATTTCTGGACCGCGCCCATCGCCGAAATCCCGTATTGCGCCTGCGCAATCGTTCCGTTAACTGGGCCGCCTTAAATGTTAGTTTGGGGAAGAGCTGGGAATGTTCTGTATGCGCGAGTCCGATATTATTGATGCGGCACCAGTTATGTTAACATTGATGTTTACACCAGCTGCAGCGCGGCACGTTTCAGAAGCGTCGCCGCGCGCTTCACTAAAGATAGGCGCCAAGTCTCTTTTTGACGGACGCCGCGTCCGGAACAAAACCTCACATAACTGAAAATACAAGCCTGATTTACTCTAATGTTTACAAATAAAAATGTAAACATATGGCTTTAAAGTACATCTAAAATACTAGGAGTCAGAGTCTGGCAGAAACACTGATGCGTTTTATTGAAGTTGATCAGAAGCTGATTAGCATAAAAAGTAGTGTTACTTCATGAAATGTTAAACTATTTCGTTAATTTTTAAAGCTATGTTTAGAGAAAATGCACACCGTTTAGTTAAATGTGTTTATTTCTACTCCAAAAACAGAAAGTCTCTTATCTTATTACGCTCAAAGACAAAAGGAAAATTGTGTTACATACATTTGTATACAACTGTACATATTTGACCCAATTTGCCTATAACAGTTGACAGATTTTTCTGCATTTTCAGAATTAATATATAATGAAAATATTGAAATTTAAAGTGTGTTTCATGAAAATAAAAAAAGTTCAACAGATTCATTTAATTCCTACTTTTTGTATTCTTTCTCTATGTGAGATGTTCACACAATTCTGGAATGGGTCATATATTTGTTCTTTAAGTTGTGTTTGTTTTGTTTTGTACTTTCTTTCTGTATATTAGTGTGCTTGTTTCATTTGTCTGTATTACTTTTCTTGCTCAAATTTGTTCTTTAGTTTGTATTTGGTTTGTTTTGCTTGTGTGTTTTTTTTTTTTTGTTTTTTTTTTCACGTTGCTTAACCTAGTTTCAGTTCATCTTTGGTTTATCTGTATTTCTTTTGCTTTGTTTAAATTTGCTGTTTAGTCTGCATTTCTTTTGCTTGTATTTGAAAGTGGTGTGAACATCCATCTCCATTTGATATTAGTTTTTGAACCTCATCGCAGATGTTTTGTTTTTTATTTTCTGGTTTAATACCAAACTATCTACATTTGGTCTGTTGTTGTTATTATTATCAGTACTATTTTTGTTTTGTTTATTTGGAGACTATCTCGTCTTTTGTTGCAGGAGCGAGGCTTCAGACAGGCCCTTGTGTGCGGTGATGGGACTCTGTCACATAGTGCAGTGTGTGTGTGTGTGTGTGTGTGTGTGTGTGTTGTGGTCAGATTGTGATATAGGAGCCTATAGCGCTCATTAAACTAGCTGACCTCCACTAGCAAGCCTCGTCTCCTCTTCATGTTTTCTAATGTCTTCCGTTTGTATATTCTAACTCAGTACAGTCTTTTAATGTTTTGAAGATTAATGCTTGATTGTCAAAATAATAAAGCTTTTGTACTTTTGGTATCTACGTCTCTGTCCTTCCTTTCGACACCACGCTCCTGTGTGCCCTTTGAATGTGGTTAATTCATAAGTATTAATATTTCCCTGGTTAACAGGGTGGCTTAGTCAGCTATATTTAGTGTTCTCTTTACGATCATTTCCCCGCTACATATAGTTAAGGTACTACATGTAACAAAATTTCTCTAGTAAATACTATATTGTTTTTGAACCATACTATGGTAAGGTTACCACAGTAACTTGAATGAATTTGTTGTGTTAATTTTATAGATGTTGTGGTAAATCTACTATAGTAATAGTAATAATATAATAATAATAATAATAATAATAGTAATAATATACTCCAATGTATTTTTTCATGTGTACACTCTTCAGTTGTTCTCATATCTTATATAGCATGTGTTTTGTCATTTCCTATTACAACTCTAAAAAGGGAAACGACACCAATAAAAGTCATGCTTTGAGGTTTCATGGGTTTAACTCGACACAAACACTCGGTGCGCTCATGGGAGTTTATTCTGACTTCATACAACTTTTGTTCTCATTTAATTACAAAAATTGTGGGATTTTAAGAGTATTCAGGAGATTCATGACTGGAAACGTCAGCGAACTTTTGAGGAAAATGCTTCTCCTGTTTGCTTTGCTCTGTTGTTCGTGGAATCCCGTTGGTAAGCATCTATATTGTGGCTTCAGATTTTGACATCTCCTCTAAGCAACATACTCTTTTATTAGCTAAAAACATATCAGTTATATAGATGCCTTTGTAAATGTCTTTTGTTGTCATTATTATCTAATTAAAAAAAAAAAAATGTTGTGGCAGAGTCAGTATTTACACCTAACACCTGACCTAAACATGGTAATAGATATTGCAAGGAAAAATTGTGATTTGTATCCTTGTGGGAACACATTTGATTCTATATAGACAACTTTCATCTTTATTAAATCTACTTTTGTAGACATTTAATCCGTGTTTGTGTTTAAATTAAAGTTAGTAGTGGATAGTGCTCTCTTTTCTCAGGTATTTTTCATTTGTCTATAAGTTTTTGTTTTGCAGGAGTGTTTGGTGATATAGACGCAGTGAAGTCAGTGTCAGTGATGGAGGGAGATTCAGTCCTTCTAAAGCCTGGTGTTGCTGAACTACCGAGAAATAAGATACTGTGGAGGTTTGGAGATCAACGTGCTCTCATAGCTCTCATAGATGCCGGTCAGATCTCATTATTTGATGGTCCTGATGGGATATTCACAGACAGACTGAAGCTGGATCATCAGACTGGATCTCTGACCATCAACAACAGCAGAACCTCAGACTCTGGACCTTATGAAGTAAACGTCAAGGGAGGGGCAGGAGACCAAGTCAGGGAATTTAATCTTACCGTCTATTGTGAGTAACTGGTCAATTTCAAACTCTTTTACTGATACAAAATCACAATATTTGTTCATTTTTATAGCATTGGTCTCAGGATGTTCACCCACTGTACTTGTTAGTATATATAACAATTTCTAGAACTGAAACATCTGTCAGATGTTTCAGTTCAAGAAACTTAATTCTCCTCACGCTCATGCTGAGTCATATGCATACATGGGTTTTCAATTTTCGCCTGAATGGAATGAATTTCTGCCTTTTTAATTTTCTGAAAAATCTACTTTTTAAAACGTTTTAACTTTTTTAAACCTCTCCAGGAGTAATGCAGAGGACACTACTAACCACTGTTATCTGAGGAGTTAGAAAACCCCAGACAGCACCACCTGCTGGAAAAATATTTACGTTTGTCAGTTTTAACTTCTGAATAATTTTGGCCTTTTTTAGATTCTTTAGAACAGACAAGCTGTGTCCCAATTCAAAGGCTGCATCCTTCATAGGCCACAAACATTGAACCGAGCGATTAAATGGGACGGTCTAGCCTATGGAGGACTGTTCTTGTGGCCTAGCAAATGTGACAGCTGCCATTGATGAGCTGCAGTAACATTTGTACTGGACATTTTTAAAATTTATATTCAACTGCCTAAAATCAAAACAGGGTTCAAAGCCTCTCACCTTAGTCTATTTATGTGATGTACACAAATCATATCTTGGTAAAATACATTATTTGAGTAAGTAGAACCTAATATTTAAATGTAAAAGTCCCAGACAGCAACATAGTGTCAGCCTAGATCCAGCCCACATCCGGATTCCACACGTACCGGATGTGGGCTGGATCTGGGCCAACACTATTGAGTCAAATCAAGTCAATTCACCTTTATTTATATAGCGCTTTTTACAATGCAGATTGTGTCAAAGCAGCTTTACAGTGATAACTGGTTTATAATTTTGGCTGCACAGCAGCTCTTAAAGAAAATGCTGTCAATGTAGGCAGATCAAAGCACTGTTGAATATCAAATGTCAAATGTCAAGTGTCCCCAACTAAGCAAGCCAAAGGCGACAGCAGCAAGGAACCCAAACTCCAACAGATGACATCAGGTGGCAAATAGGTGTTAAAATGGAGAAAAAAACCCTTGGGAGAAACCAGGCTTAGTCGGGGGGCCAGTTCTCCTCTGGCCAACAGTGCTTTGTTACGATTCAGGCAGCTAACATAAGCCTGATAGGATCGCAACATTCAAAGTATTTATTATAGTTCAATCCAGTTCATTGACACCGACACACTGCTGTCTAGGGTGTAATCTGGAAATTTCTCTCAAAAAAAATTGGCGTGCAATGAATTCTGAGATAGGCGAGGTCACAAAGGATCCATCTGTTGTATCCTTCATTACCAGTGAAATGCATTTGAAGGAGCCTTCAAACAGGAACAGACTTCATTGTGCCACAGTGACGCAATTGGCCTTCAAATGTGGCCTTTGAAGGACGCAGCCTCTGAATTGGGACGCAGCTAGAAGTGTCAAATGAAACCCAGTGGTTTGAGTCATTTTTTTAATTAGTGTTTAGCCTGTATTTTACAAAATACATTGGTGTATTAGCCAAAATTGATTATGTCTGTTTATTCTCCAGCCCGTCTGCCTGTTCCTGCCATCACCAGAGACTCCTCACAGTGTTCATCATCATCATCATCATCATCAAACTGTTCCCTGGTGTGTTCAGCTGTGAATGTGAACCATGTGGCTCTCTCCTGGTACAAAGGAAACAGTTTATTGTCCAGCATCAGTGTGTCTGATCTCAGAAGCAGCATCTCTTTACATCTGGAGGTGGAAAATCAGGATAAAAACACCTACAGCTGTGTGCTGAACAATCCCATCAGCAACCAGACCAAACATCTGGACATCAATCAACTCTGTCAACCATGTCCAGGTATGTCAGTGTTGATATTAGCGTTTGTTTTGCAACTACTTTAGTATAAATTCCAGTATTAAAAAATCTGAAGTCCTCATTTTTTCCTTTAGAAATCTACAGTTGTGGTTTTACTGAACCTGTGACCCGATTGGTCATCACTGCTCTGGTGGGCGTGGCTGCTGTTGCTTTTGTGGTTTATGACATCAGATCCAGAGATGCAAAGTAGCAGAGGAGAGAACAGACCTCGATGATAAATCATACTGTAAAATCTGAAGAATAAAGTTTCTATTTCATTTGATACATATGCTTCATAATCAACATATTTTAGTCACATTATTCAAGCATTTAATAATTTAATAGCATTTTAGAAATGCTTCAGCTTCATTTAACAATTGCTTACGTTTTTATTAGAAAAGCACATATTTAAAATACATATTAGAAAAGACCAAACATTTTAAGAGGCACATTTCTGGGTAAAGCACATGGGTCTGTGCCTCCATAGATCCCTTCCAATGCCTCGAGCCCCAGGATGTCCAAAGCTTTCCCTTCCTTGCAGTCAGAGGAGGAGCAGAACTGGTACCTCCAACAGTCTTATTTGCTTCTCTTTTTCATGCTGCAACCCTCCGCTTTGTGACACTTGCACAGCAAAATCCCCAGAGTTAAATCAACTCTGCTCAGAGAACATATGGTCCCTCTCTACACAGAGTTAAAATAACACTGAAGCAGAGTTAAAGTTAATGAGATAATATACTTTTTGTGGAGTTGTTTATTCAGATCTTGAGATATTTAATGTCTTTTATCTTCAGTTGATTACATCTAAGGCTGTGGCTGGAAGTCATTTGTAGTTATTGTGTTTCTCTTCAGTGATTCTGCTTGTTAACAGCAGGTGTTCATCACTAATGCTCAATCATAACTTAATTAATCACTTAATTATCTCATTACCTTTAACTCTGCTTCAGTGTTACTTTAACACTATATAGAGAGGGACCATATGTAATCTGAGCAGAGTTGATTTAACTCTGGGGATTTTGCTGTGTGCAATGTTCCCCCCACTTATTTCTGGTTTCATTGGACGATTTTAAAAGGATTTTAAAGGACTTGGAGACAGAAACATCGAGCTGAAGTTGTTTTGACTAGTTATGTATTGATATTCTTTCTCATTTAATATTTTATCGATTTAATTTGCTTGTGTGTGTATGTATGTATGTATGTATGTATGGATGTTATCTGTTAGTTGTTAAACCCACGTGAGTTGTGTTACAGTCAATCTTGGCCAGGAAACTCTTGCAAAAGAGATTTTTAATCTAAATGTGCTTTTCCTGGTAAAATAAAGGTTATAATAATAGTGTTTGCATGTTTCTCGACAATTACAAATAAGCCACAATAAGCTCATGGAGAGAACTTGTCAGTTATCTTGATGGATGACGCAGAGGAAACTCTAACCAATAAGAGGACAGTTGTACATGAAAACACCCTCAGACTGCTGTGGTCTGAAAATATTGTCTCTGCCATTGTTGTGGCTTTTCATGATGTCGTGATCCATGATGTTTTCATGATGTTTCATGATGTTTCATGATCCATATGGATAAAGGAAGTGAAAATTCTGGGAATCTCAAAACTGGTGCAGAAGACAGCTTGTCTTTGAGAAAATCCATGACTGCCTGCCATTCACTCGACCACAAGGGAACATCAGTCCTGGTAAATGTGTGGCTCAGCGTGGCAGTCTATAATAGCTGGTCAGTCCTGTCTGACTTTTTTGCATTACTTGGGGTTTTGAAATCACTCACTGCCGTCACTTTTTCCTAATTTGGCAGGATCCCAATTGGGGTTTGCTCCTGCAGAAGCTTAATAGAGAGCCTGCAGATTCCAGCCTGGTAACGTACATCCTTCAGGTCAGCACGGTGCTGTTTAAATGGCACACAACTTATAGATGAGTCCCACAAGGACTGTGTTATCAGCCTCTGGAATGAGGCAGGCACACGACATGATCCGCAAAAGGTAGAACCGGAAATTGAAATAACCCAGAGTGGGAAATGAAAGCAGTCTTAGCTTTCAACAATTGTGCTAATATTAATGCACAAGTAGTAGTTTTTTGAACTTTGTGTTTTCATTAAACTGGAATTGATGATACCTGCAGGTACCTTGAGTCAAACTAAGCAACTGACTCAAAACCTCAATGGCTTCATTACATCATGACAGTCGACAGTAATACACATGGCAGAGGCCACAGAGAGAACAGCATTGAGTCTTGAATTTCAAATGAGCTTATTTGGTTGCGACAAGTTCATACATGTAAAACTTAAGTAATCATGTTCAACTAATGTGGTTTCATTATGTTTACATGCAACCAAATAATTCATTAGTAATCGTTTTACGGCTCAATCAGACTGAAAAGCCTTTGTGTAAACACCTTAATCGATCTGACTGAGCTCGATCCCAGTGGAATTTCGATTGGATCAGAAGGAGTGGTTTATTCCTGTTCTAATCCAAATAATAAGACGTAAACACATGATTGGATTGAAAACCAGAAGTGGAAAGTACTGTGCATGGGCAATGACGCAGAAATGACGAATGACACGTGAAACGAGCTGTTGTAGATGTTGAATGAAGTGTCGTGAATGACTGTCGTGTCTTTCTGAAGTTCTTCTACCGCTCATCGTCCAAATCCGATTATTTGTGTATCCGATTGGAATCTGATATAAAATTATTGACATCCACACTGTGTATCGCATCTGTTCAGATCTGATTTGTGTGTCCATGGTGCTTTTTCGCTTTCCGGAATATCTGCATTGGTTTCTATGGCAATGACGTTGCGTTGGTAGGTGTACGCCTAAAACAACAACAAGAACCGCAACATGGAGGGGTTTCCAATAGAGATATTGACTTATTTACATCATGACAATGATGCGATTTGACTAGGATTCCAAACCACATATGAATGTAGTTCGAAATGGATTTCTAAAAATCGCATTTCATGTGATTTTTGTCCAAATCTGATCAGATTTCAATCAGATAAGCACAAAAATCGGATTTGGACTGACAGTCTGAACGAGGCTTAATACTTCTAAAATTCACTCTGGTGATGTCTTCTCTATTTTAGAAACATTTTAGACAGCTATACAGAGTGGGGTCATTCTTCTGGGTCACAGCAATGAATCACATAGGCCTATTTCTTTTTAAAATCTTTTTTCTTCTATGAAACAATTTCATTTTACAAAAATGTATTCAAAACTTCTCAACTGCTAATGTTTTTCAACATTGTACAAAAACTATCATGCCACAAAACTCCAGTTCCAGCACATCCTAAAGACGCTCTGGACTGAGATCTGGAGACTATAGAGCTCATTTGAGTTTAGTGAACTCATTGTCACGTTCAAGAAACCAGTTTGAGATGATGGTACACTGTGGCCATAAAGAGATGGACATGGTCAGCAACAATACTCAGGTCGGCTGTGGTGTTTAAATGATGCTCAATTGACCGTATGCACGGTTACTTCCTGGTTTTCATTAAGCCAGTTTGGGTATTTCCGGTGAACTGTTAGCTGTCATTCTGTATTCGCTGTACATCGACACGAAACCTTTTTTAATGTTGTATTCATATTTTAATGTAGTTATTACATTTACCAAATTTGCCAATAAACCTGTTTTATTGATTTCAATAAAGATGAAGCTAATGAAAACGTTGGTATAATAAACATGGTGTCTCATGGTGTCTAAATTTTTTCAGCACTTTAAATGATATTTTTAATGTGATGACCAAAAATATTTGTTCATCCTTCTGAGACTGTCCCCATTTTTAAAACTGGACATTTCAAGACGTAGGAAATCCAACATTTGATAGAAAACACTCTCATTTAAAAATAAAGAGCACATTAATTACCACTTTAACCAGTAGATGGCAGCAGAGGAGCATTTATTGGCTCATATTAAACATCTCCTGTAATATTTTTTTTCCACGTTTCACTTTTGAATAAATATTAAACATTATAAAATCAATAGGTTTAAAAATAAATGTTGTCAAGGTGAAGTATGAAGTACTCACAAAACCTCATAAAACTTTTCTTGTGCATGAATTACACAGAAAGGCAGCGCTGTATGGAGTTAATATTGTGTCATAATTAAACAAACAAATCCAGCATTTTGCAAACAAACACGATCTGCTTTGCGAAGGAAAACTCGACTCGCAAACAAACAGAAAGTGATGAGCAAATACAAAGGTCAGTTTGAGCGAAAACGCAGATGAGTAACAAATATATGTATTGTGTTTTACAAATATAAATAAATGAGCCTACATCATATTTCACAAATAAATACAAACCATCCTACAATTGGTATGTAACCTTTGAACAAACACCATACAAACACACACCTGTCTGTTATGATTGTAAGACACTTACCTTTTTATGAGATCTCTCGGCTTGATTTTCTCACAAATGCAGTTGAGCAACTTCCTCTTCCAAAACAGCAGATGGCGCTCTGCTATGGGTCAATTTACGCTAGTATCCCGAGAGAAGCCCAGAAACATGTTCACCTCTCATTTTCATGAACTGTAAACTCCTTATAAACTTATTTTCCATATGTGATTATTTTGTTTTATATATAACTATATATGTCTTGAAATGTGTTTTGATGCATGTTTCTATCCTTTATTTCCCTTATTCTGTAGTATTTTATTTGTATGTTCTTGTAAAGCACTTTGAGATGCAACTTTTAAAGGCGCTATAAAATAAAGTTTTTTATTATTATTATTATTATTATTATAAACGCATGTTTCGGGGCTTTTCTCAGGAGACTAGCGTATATTGACCCATAGCAAAGCGCCATCTGCTGTTTTGGAAGAGGAAGTTGCTCAACTGCATTTGTGAGAAAATCAAGCCGAGAGGAGAAAAGAATGAGTTGTGAAGAATGTGGACGAAAAAACTTTCTAAAGATTCGCGTCTTTGTTCTCTTCATTTTAGCCCTGATGACTTTGAGGCTTTTAGTAGACCACAGCTGAAAGAGCTTACAGTTGCTGATGGATATAAGTGTATGCTTTAACCAAACGCCGCACCTGTTGTGGAGCCTGTCATGGGCAGCCTACACATCTGGATTGAGACAGACGGCCTCAGAGCTCACTTGTGTGCTGTGATGCACGAGATATCTGTGATCGCATAAAACAGCAGCATCTTCTCAGCATGTTTAACTGTGTGTAATGCATTCAGGTGATCAGACGATTTTTACACACCATACAACAGTAGTTCGAATAGCCACAGAGACATTGCACGTCTTCGATGTTTTCATCCTCACTAATTTTGCGCTCTGGCTGAATTGAAAAGGCTGATCGGGTATTAAGACCTGTATGCGTTCTAGATTACCATTGCACCAAAACATACAGATGAAAAATAATCAAAGGCATCAGGGCTAAAGTGGAGAGAACGTTACACCTGGTCACTTCATGCGTTTTCTCTGATCGGATAGCTATCTGATTTATAAAAACGATTGCATTTACACTTGGCCACATTAATGTGTCTCCGCAAAATATAGCCTATCCGATCTTCGATTCCCGCGTTATATGCAGATTTAATGGAGTTCACGTCACCGAAAGCAGCAAATATGAACGGCATTTTATTGATCATAAGCTAATTTCAAAATCAAGACCGCAATCGGAGACAACACTGGTAAGATCATTTAGTCTCATTACTTTTAATGAAGATGATTGTGTTTTGAGCGTCTGCGACTTACTTTCAGTTTGACTTGCGGCAATTTACGCGTTGTGTTGCTGAATAGAAAATCAGCTGCTCATCTGCGGTGATGCATGTTGCAGTAGCACTGTCATATCTGGCTATTACATTATTTAACCTTTAACACGCTCTCACACGTTTAGTTTTTATTTTTTTGTATTTTTGGGAGGAGTTAATTTTACACACTTGGTTTCAACAACCAGATGCTTTTAGACTTGTTCAGTTTTGACTGGAATGTGTCCCAGACCATCTCCTGAAGTGGTTTGAGTGATCGGATTTATATCCGTCTCGAATGCGTTTCGGGGGGCATTTAGACCTGGTGTTTTCACGATCGGATAGCTATCCAATCAGAGAAAACTCATGAAGTGACCAAGTGTAAACAGGCCCAAAGACGCGGATCTTTAGGAAGTTCGAAATTCGTCCACATTTTGCACAACTTCCCATTCTTTTCTTCTCTTCTTATCGCTAGTAAAGCAGTAAACACTTACATCGCTTCTCTTGTGGCTCCCTTTAAAAATGGTCAGACTAGGGGCCATTCGGATCTCCACTGGCAAGTCATTCCAGAGGCGAGGACCAATTACCGAGAAGGCACGGTCACCTCTAGGCTTAAGTCTGGAATGTGGGATTAAAAGAAGGTTCTGGTCACCAGATCTTAGGCTTCTCAAGGGTATGTACTGATGCAGCAATTCAGATAGATAGCCGGGTGCTCGATTGTGTAAAGATTTAAAAACAAATAAAAAGACTTTAAAATATGAATATGATTTGAAATATGATTTAAAATATTGAACAGGCAACCAATGAAGGGCCTTTAAAAGCAGAGTGGCGTGATCCCTTTTTTTCTTTTTTAAAAGAAATCTAGAGGTATCATTTTGGACCAGTTGAAGACGGGCAAGTTAGGCTTTAGAAATGCCACAGTATAATGAGTTACAGTAATCGAGACGTGACATAATAAAAGCGTGCACTGCCATCTCCAGAGTCTTATCAGTGAGGAAATGTTTAATTTTTGCAAGTATACAGAGCTGATGAAAACTGGACCCAATCACAGTGGGAATTTGTTTATCGCATTTTAATGAGTCATCTAAAATAACACCCAGATTCTGTACCTGTGTAGACCTAAAAGCCGATAGGGATCCCAGGTCAAAATTAAATGCTTTCATATTTTCTGAAGGGCCAAAAACAATTACTTCAGTTTTCTCCTCATTTAAGGATAAAAAATTTTGAGATAACCAGGATTTAACCTCCTCTAGACAGAATAAAAGAGCAGTCATGGCCAGTGGATCATTTTTCCTAAAAGGTAAATAGATTTGAGTATCATCGGCATAAAAGTGAAATGACACTCCATGTTTTCTAAAAATAGATCCCAGAGGTAAAATATATAATGAAAAATAGGGAGGGGGCCAAAATAGGGCCTTGCGGAAGGCCACAGGGGAGAGAAGCAGTGGAAGATAAAAATTCTCCTAGCCTAACCACATACTTTAGAACTGTACCAGAGAGACCCACCCAAGATTTCAGTCTATTGATTAATACAGAATGGTTAATAGTGTTGAAAGCAGCTGATAAATCTAAGAGAACGAGGACCACAGAGTCACCCATATCAGTGGCTAAAAAGATGTCGTTGGAAATCAATGGTAAAACAGAGATAGGGCGATAATTTTTTAACACTGACAGATCGAGTGAAGGCTTCTTGAGGAGAGGTGTGACAGTAGCCACTTTCAGATGAGCAGGAACCACCCCAGTTGAAAGACATTCATTTATAAAGGACACTAGACCTGGTCCAACCGAATCAACATTTTGCTTTAAAAACTTAGGGTGGATAACATCATATGAAGAAAAGGATGGTTTCAACTTGGCAATAGTGTCTGTGAGTGACTGAAGTGAGACGAGTTCAAAGACGTCCCAAGATACAGACAACTGCGGGGGGAGAGGCAGCTCAATAGGGGGAATATGAGTTACCAGTCCTAGTTTAACTACTTTTTCCTTAAAAAACCTCGAGAAGAGCAACAGAGGCAACAGACATAGTATTGGCCGGGGGATTAACAACAGAATTGATAACCGAAAACAAGACTTTAGGTCTTGACTGATTATGCAGTATTAAATGTGAAAAATAGGTTGCCTTAGCAGCTTTGGCGGCTCTCTGATAAGCTCTTTAAACAACTGTAGTGAAATGTGTAGATTGTCCTTTTTCCACTTACGCTTGGCCTTTCTACAATCTTGCCTTAGCAGCCGAGTCTCAGCAGTATGCCATAATTCAGATTTAGGTTTGTGCTTAAGAGGCTTTAAAGGAACAGTCTCATTCAATACATCGAGCCAGGTGCTATTTATCAGACTCAGATGTTCGTCCGCATCCAGGTCCGCTAACGGGGAGTCCAGAAATAGATGAGAGCAGGACTTAGTAAAGCACTGACTAAAATTTTCACTGAACTGAGGAGAATAAAGCCGGGTCATAGATGACGCTTTAGTAGAGACATGAAGAAGACTGGGAAGAGACATGGAAAATAAAATGGGCCTGTGGTCAGAGAGCATATAATCAGAAACTGTATTATCAGAAATATCGACCCCGTATGAAAGAACAAGGTCCAAAGTATGACCTTGGATATGAGTGGGATCTTTAACCCACTGTATCAGGTTAAAAGTGAATTGCTGTAGAAAGTCCTTAACTGAATGTGGAGGACGGTAGATCACCCCTAAGCAGACAGGACCGTTCCAGTCAAGATGGAGAAGTTGGGCTTCGAAGCCGGTGTAAATATCCACAGGGACGGTGCAACATTGCGCACAATGAGAGTTTTTCATCACAGTCACTAACCCACCCCCTCGTCCATTTTGGCGAGGGGAGTTAAAAAATGTACAGTTAACCGGAACCAGTTCAGAAAAAGGGGTAAGATCGCCATCCTTAATCCATGATTCAGTGATGAACATAAAATCCAAATTGTACGAAGAGAAAAAGTCATTCAGCAGAAAAGTCTCGTTCACCGCTGAACAAGCGTTGATTAAAACCATACTGGGTGGACAACTCTGGAGGAGAGTGACACTCTGCGCAGCGGCCGCAGCATACCAGGAGCTGCTCCAGCTCTTCGGAGAAGATGGCCGGTCCGAGGAAGGCCAGCCCAAGGGACGGAGGGCGGGAACAGGAGAAAAAAAAGGTCGAAGCCAACGGTGAGCCTGATCCAGGAGACGCCAGACCACGGAGTCGCCATAGAGCGGCTCGCGAAAGGGGCTTGGGATACAGCCCACATGCAGACGGGCTTTCAACTTGATCGTACGACCTCCCCGAGACCCGCGTTTCCTCCTGCGCTTCCTCCATGGGTTGCTTAGAATACACTCCGGAATGTCCGTTGTAACACTCCCATACGGTTTGTTAAAGACACACTCCACATCTGACTTGTAAAAGTTAAAAAATGTTGATCTTATATCTAAGAGAGACTGGCGATCATAAACCACAAGGGCACCACAGTTTGAGAAGCAAACTAACAGCCAAACTAGCAGACAGAGGAGCAACCGACGGCATGCCGACACAGGCGCCATCTTGGTCAAATAGTATTCACCCTCATGTCGTTCCACACCTGTAAGACCTAAAGTTAAAGGTGCTTCATGACACAAACTGATAGATAGATAGATAGATAGATAGATAGATAGATAGATGAAAATGAGTGTGAAACTAATAACAGCACTGACAGTGATCAGAGGAACATGTCTGATGTGTTTGATCAACAGGACGAGTGTCATAATTCATAATAATCTGTGTTGGTTCACTCTTGATCATTATGTGAACATCAGAATAAAAGCATCTGTTGATTGTGTCTCATCAGCTCCTGTCATTCTGGATCCAAACACTGCGAATCCACGTCTCGTCCTGTCTGATGATCTGACCAGTGTGAGATTCAACGGGAACAAACGACCTCTTCCTGATAATCCAGAGAGATTTGACCATTATGAGTGTGTTCTGGGTTCAGAGGGGTTTAACTCAGGAACACACTGCTGGGATGTGGAGGTTAAAGAGAGTAAATACTGGATTCTTGGAGTAACTACAGCATCAAACCAGAGGAAGGGACAGGATTTCTTCAACACTGATGTCTGGAGTGTGGAGTATGATGTAGAAGGACTGGATGAACCATGTGGTTTTCGTGTTAAACGTAAGCTTGATCGTGTGAGAGTGAATCTGGACTATGACAGAGGAACGGTGTTATTCTATGATCCTGTAGCTAACACACATCTACACACATTCACAACCACCTTCACTGACACACTCTTTCCATTCTTCAGTTGTTATGATGGATCTCTGAGGATCTTAGCGGTCAATAGTCAGTAAACGTTACTCCTGTAGATCTGGATCTTCCTGCTTTCATCATGTTTAATCCAGATCACACGAGTAAGAGTGCTGTTGATCTGAATATCAGATCAGAAAACAAGTACATTTATTCATCTTTAAAAATTAAGACACATGGTTAAAATAAATCATGTTAATCAGATCTAACCAATGAGAAACAATGATGTGTAATGAATCCCCACCCATAACACCCTAGTAACTGCCTAGCAACCACACAGAACACCCTAGCAACCGTGTAGCAACGCCCTTGAAAACACCCTATCAACTATATAGCGATGTGTGTGTTTGTGTGTCTGAGAGACAGCATGGACTCAAAACCTTCACACTTAAGTCGTTCAGACTTTAAAACCACTTCAAACTACTTTCAGACTAGACTTTCTCAAGCCAACATGAAATTTCCTCTACAAGCTTTTTCATCGACTTACATTATATCATATTTTTCTACAAACCCGATTCCAAAAAAAGTTGGGACACTGTACAAATTGTGAATAAAAAAGGAATGCAATGATGTGGAAGTTTCAAATTTCAATATTTTATTCAGAAAACAACATAGATGACATATCAAATGTTTAAACTGAGAAAATGTATAATTTTAAGGGAAAAATAAGTTGATTTTAAATTTCATGGCATCAACGCATCTCAAAAAAGTTGGGACAAGGCCATGTTTACCACTGTGTGGCATCCCCTCTTCTTTTTATAACAGTCTGCAAACGTCTGGGGACTGAGGAGACAAGTTGCTCAAGTTTAGGAATAGGAATGTTGTCCCATTCTTGTCTAATACAGGCTTCTAGTTGCTCAACTGTCTTAGGTCTTCTTTGTCGCATCTTCCTCTTTATGATGCGCCAAATGTTTTCTATGGGTGAAAGATCTGGACTGCAGGCTGGCCATTTCAGTACCCGGATCCTTCTTCTACGCAGCCATGATGTTGTAATTGATGCAGTATGTGGTCTGGCATTGTCATGTTGGAAAATGCAAGGTCTTCCCTGAAAGAGACGACGTCTGGATGGGAGCATATGTTGTTCTAGAACTTGGATATACCTTTCAGCATTGATGGTGCCTTTCCAGATGTGTAAGCTGCCCATGCCACACGCACTCATGCAACCCCATACCATCAGAGATGCAGGCTTCTGAACTGAGCACTGATAACAATTTGGGTTGTCCTTGTCCTCTTTAGTCCGGATGACATGGCGTCCCAGTTTTCCAAAAAGAACTTCAAATTTTGATTCGTCTGACCACAGAACAGTTTTCCACTTTGCCACAGTCCATTTTAAATGAGCCTTGGCCCAGAGAAAACGCCTGCGCTTCTGGATCATGTTTAGATATGGCTTCTTTTTTGACCTATAGAGTTTTAGCCGGCAACGGCGAATGGCACGGTGGATTGTGTTTACCGACAATGTTTTCTGGAAGTATTCCTGAGCCCATGTTGTGATTTCCATTACAGTAGCATTCCTGTATGTGATGCAGTGCCGTCTAAGGGCCCGAAGATCACGGGCATCCAGTATGGTTTTCCGGCCTTGACCCTTACGCACAGAGATTGTTCCAGATTCTCTGAATCTTTGGATGATATTACGGAGTGTAGATGATGATAACTTCAAACTCTTTGCAATTTCTCTCTGAGAAACTCCTTTCTGATATTGCTTCACTATTTTTCGCCGCAGCATTGGGGGAATTGGTGATCCTCTGCCCATCTTGACTTCTGAGAGACACTGCCACTCTGAGAGGCTCTTTTTATACCCAATCATGTTGCCAATTGACCTAATAAGTTGCAAATTGGTCCTCCAGCTGTTCCTTATATGTACATTTAACTTTTCCGGCCTCTTATTGCTATCTGTCCCATCTTTATTGGAATGTGTAGCTCTCATGAAATCCAAAATGAGCCAATATTTGGCATGACATTTCAAAATGTCTCACTTTCAACATTTGATATGTTAAATATATTCTATTGTGAATAAAATATAAGTTTATGAGATTTGTAAATTATTGCATTCCTTTTTTATTCACAATTTGTACAGTGTCCCAACTTTTTTGGAATCGGGTTTGTAGTATTGCACACTGAAAGAGTTCATTCAACACATTTTCAGTGTTTGCTGTTGATGAATAATTGTTTATTTCAGTTCTAGAGGTGAAATGATCGTTTGTTGATTGAAGTAAATGGATGTAAAAGGTTCTTGCTGATCCACAACAATGTTGAATGAAATATAAACACTTAATCTGATCACGTATTAAATCATTAAATCAAGTATTTCTAGTTTTCAATAATATATCCCCACATTTTGGCCTATGAATATGAATATTAAATATGTATGAATATTAAAATTGTGGCATTAATGTTTTGATTCTATTGTATTCAATTGTCATATCAATACATCTTTTCATTTGCATTAATTAAATGCAGTTTACTATCTATCTACTTAATATGAAAAAAAAACACTTCGCTCTGTTCGTGACTTCTGCTGCAAACTCGTTTCTTCGGATTACATCATGTTAAACAAGACTACACTTTAAAACCTTAACATGAATAAATTAAAAATTGCTCTGTGCATAATGAGCTGGTGGGTTTATGGTGTGTTGTGGACCGGCTGTGGTGGGCCGCTCTGTGCCAGAAAGTCCAGGACAAACTTTTTAGCCCCAGTCCAGCCCTGCCCTCAGTTACTGGAGTAGTTTTTGTGGTTTAATGTATCATTCTGTGTCAACTCAACCAGGAGCCCCAGGTAAAAACAGTAATAAATAATAATAAATTAAAAACTGGAGCAATGTTGTCCAGAACGATGTGAGAGACTGATAAAGTCATACAGAAATGATTACTTCAAGTTATTGCTGCAACTGAATCATATATTTATCATCCATGGCTTTTCCATTTTAGCTTTATTTTTGCTAAATAAATAATGTCATATGTCATGTGTTGTTGTTCATCTGAGGTTTTATTTTCCCAATTGTAAGACCTGCCTAGGACCAGATGATTTTTTATTTTATCCTGACAAAGAAAACCATGGATTCCAAAGATCCTGAATCTGGTCATACAGCTGTAGCAGTAGTCATTCCACTGGTGGATATTAAAATAGGTAAAAGAACATCTCGGTATTGGCCGACGCTGATCACGTGATCAGCACGACGCATGCGTGTGATGCTGACGCAGGAGCTGGCCAATAATGAGTCGCCGTTCTGATGTAGAACCTGGAAGAGCTGGACGTAAACAACGTATGAGAATGACACAGAAGAGAAGAGATTGTTGAATAAAGTCGTTATTTTTGTTTTGTTTTTGCGCACAAAAAGTATTCTCGTCTCTTCATAACATTAAGGTTGAACCACTGCAGTCACATGACTGTTTTAACGATGTCTTTAGTACCTTTCTGGACCTTGAAAGTGTTGATTATATTGCTGTCTATGGACGAGTCATAAACCTCTCGGATTTCATCAAAAATATCTTAATTTGTGTTCTAAAGATGAACGAAGGTCTTACAGGTGTGGAACGACATGAGAGTGAGGAATTAATGACAGAAATTACATTTTTGGGTGAACTAACCCTAGATTTGAATTCCTATGTATACTACCAGTGAATACACAAAAACACACATACTCAGAATTAGGAACATATCTGTTTTCTTTATAAATCAATATTTTCAAACAATGTAAGTTTATAATACTTATTTACATAATACTATAGTATGTAAAGCAATGTGGAAAAAGTCACTGTCAATCCTAACAGTTATATGTACTAAATAAAAATGAGTTCATTGCACCCAAATAGTATTAAAAGTTATGTGAACTCAATAACTGAAACAGAACTCAAACTGAATGAGTTATAGCAGATTTCTAGTTCTCAGCATTAGTGGATAATAATTGATAATATTTGTGCCTCCAGGAGCTGTACTCTTCCAGAGTGAGGTAAAATCATCAGACTCCTCTCACCCCAGCCACAACCTGGTCTTTCCTTTTAGAAACCATATCAAATTCACCTGGATCTGCTGCTGGAGACTCTCCTGACACTACAACTGAAGCATCAAATCACACCAATGTGCTGTTTAAATATCAATATCCTCAATAAACTTTAAGATCAGAGTTACATTTATGTTTACTGCACTTGTAGAAGCTTTTAGTTAATCTGGAGATGAAATATATGTGCCTACACTTAATGAATAACATATTATGGAATTAATTTACAACAGCAACTTACAATTACAACTGACATCAGGAGTGTCCTTGCTTTAAAGAATACAATGAATATATTTGTCAGGTCATTGTGAAGTTTGTCTGGATGGATCGGAGTCGATTATAATGACATTTAGAGGAACAAATGACTCATGAAGAACATTATCTTACACTGAACTACAAGTTAAATGAATTAACACTAATCCACAAAAGTGTCCTTCTGTTCTTTTGCATTAACAGTGTGAACAGAGTTTCTTACCAGGAAGTGTTTCAGGCCCCGTCGCCATTTTCACTGTATCTGAATACAGACTGCAACAAACCCATGAAACTCCCTCCAAAACAGCAAATACCAATGAACATTTCAAAACTGTCTCAATATATATGTGTGTAATGATTTATAATATCTATAAATCAACACATCTAAATTAAAACAAGTTGTTGCCAAAAATAAAGACTCACTAGGAGTTGAGCTGCTCTTCAGAGTTTGCTCGGATTTTCTTCCACTTTTGGTTCTGCATTCTCCTTCTTGTTATAATATCTTCACATCACCTGCAGAAGAGGAACCAAATACCCTTGTCTGTTCTTTTTCCTACATGAACTGGAGCTGAACACACTAAACATACACATGAGAAACACTCGTACTGCACACAAACACCAGACAGAAACAGACACACCTCATAAGAGAGTTTGTTCAACAAACTTTATTCATTTCACGAGTCCACGCTTACAAATGATTAGATAGAATAAAAAGTGTGCGTATTTGATGTGCTGTCCGGGGAATGTCGTCCGAACCCAGTGTACTCCTCCGTATCTTTGGTTAAGATAGTAACCAGGCAAGTGTGAGGAGGCGGGGTGGTGGAGGGATGCAGAAAAAACTGTCGAGAAACATAGGTGAGTCGGCTACGTATTTATAGGCCTTCTCTTATGCTGATTGGGTAGATCATTTGAATATGCTCCTCCTGAACTTTGTTAAGAAGAGAAACTGGACATGACTGAAGTCAAGGGGATTAAACTATGAACAGTTATTGACGAAGCATTTACAGACTGACTGATAGTTTAATGGTGTAAAGCTGTCAGTAGAAATGAACGTGTCGTACCTCTGAATAATGATCCAGCAGTCACACTGACTTCAGTTTCTGATGCTGTGTCAGCTGGATCTGTGGATCACGTCTGTTAGTTCACTTCAACACATCATGACACATACAAACATCATCATCATCATCATCATCACAGAAATGATGAATATGTGCTGGACCCTGTGTGAACTTCCACTTCCACTACCACCCACTGCAACGGTGTCCGAAGATAAGAGGTCAGTGCGGACCCTCGCCCCGGAAGAGGAGCCCCCAGTGAGTCTGACCAGGGGTGTGAGCCCACGACATCAGTGGCCAAGGGTATACTAGTGGAAATTGAGACAGAGGACTGGCTGATGGACTTCAGCACGGAGGTATCATCTCCCACCCTATCCCACCCCATTTCATGTTCTTCATTGCTGTTCCTAGACCGCACCATGGACTGTTTGGACAATGAATGATCAGTTTCCTCTGAACTTTCACTGTTGTGTCTAGACAGCACTATGGACTACGCATTACCTTTATTCTCCTCGGATCACCATCTGCCTCCGTCACCACCCTGCTCAGCCAGTCCTCCAGCCCTGCCTCTGCTGGAAGTTTGCAGCCCTTCACCATCTTCTGGGATGCCTAGCTGTGTCACTGAGCCTCAGGTTGAGCTAATTCCATCAGCGCCTGAACGAGTTGATCCTGTGGCTCTACCTCCGACCTCTGATCACCTCGCTCCGTCTCAGCCCGTCGACCTGTTGGCTCCACCAGAAACCCTCATCCCACCGGCTCCACCTTGGTCAGTCGTCACTCCACCTTCGCCACGGACTTGCAATTCTTCCGCTACGCTCCGTTCCTCCACCCCTTTCTGCTGCAGCAGACTCCTCTTTCCCTTCAGGTTTGCCTCGGTCCTCCATCACACTGGCATCACCTCAGTCCTCGGGCACTCTGGCTTCTCCTCAGATGCTCATCGCCGCAGCATCGCCCAAGCCTCCTGTGCCAGCGATGTCGCTCTTCTCTATCAGCCCTGGGATCCATTGGCTCCGCCTCCATTGGTCATCCAGTTGACATCAGCCTCCACACCACCTTATCTCCTCCCTCCCTTTGTCTCCACCGTTGACTGTCATCACTGTGCTCTTGGTCTGTGCCATCGGACATCTACCACCATCACCGCCGGGGTCTCATCGTCGTCCATCTGTCACCATTCTTCTGCCATCACTATCCCTTCGCCATCTCCATGTCTGTTTCACAAGTCTGTCATCTGTTATCATTTTATTTCAGTCTCAAGGTGTTGATAGCTGCCATCCACAAAAAATAAATCTATTTGATGCTTTATTCATTCATAGATATTCATGTTAATGAGGTTCAGCACACTTGCATTTCTAAGTTTGCATAAACATTGAAATGTGGAATATCTGTGTATTGACGACATCTAAAACATACAATGATTCATGAACGAAAACATTCAAAAGCACAAATATTGATAAATCCTTTGAGGTTTCAACACTGAATTGATGAATTATCAGGATCAAACCAGTGAAGTGAGAGACTGATGATGTGTGACAGTGATCATGTGATCATGAACCTTGTGTAGGAGCTGCTGCTGTAGTTTGGCTTGATTTCTTCTCAGAGTTTGAGCTGCTGACTGGAATCAGTGTTGTTGAATCAGAAGATGAATGTTCATATGTTCATCTGTAGGACATTAACATCATATTTTACAGTAGTAATAGTTGTTTCTCACCTGAATACTTGACAGTGTATCTGACTGAGGTCTGGAGTTGATTTCTGAGAGTAAGCTGACATCTCCACTCTCTGTTGTCATCTTCATTCAGGAGTGTTGTAGTCAGAGTGATGATACAGTGATCTGATGAGAATAATATCTGATTCCATGATTCCAAGCATACACCTGTATCCATTTAATAGGCTTATTACTGTAATCATTATAGAAGACAGGACCTCCAATATTCACACCACAAAGGTAAATAGATATACCCATAATTATACAACACTTAAAAAAAAAAAAAAACTTAGCTCAAAGAAATACATATTACTTTTCATATTATCGAAATATCATCAATATACATTGTAATACTATCATATGAACATCACAATTGGAATACATAATCATGAAAAACGTACAAATAGAGAAATATACACCCACATGATTATAATAAATTTTATGATTATGTATTCATACTGAAATACATAATTACAAACATGATTTTGAAGCAAAAGATCCAGTGTGTGTAAATTTACCAAAACAATGAAAATTTACAAAAAACAATTGAGAATCAGTTCTTCGTTCATACCTAAAGGATGTAAACACTTTAGATCAAAAATCCATTTGCACTCTCTCTGTAAAAGTTTCCGCTCTATATTACCACCTCTACGCGACGATGTAATGTGCTCAATTACCACAAAATCTAGATCCGAAACTTAATGCAACATATCATTAAAATGACGGGCAACTGGAGATTTCTGGTCACTTCTTCTGATCGCACTCATATGTTCAATGATACGTGTCCTAACTTTTCTGTTCATCTTGCCTATATATTGTTTCTCGCATGGACTAGTCAACAGATATATTACATTAGTAGAAGCACATGTCACAAATTGTTTAATCTTATACGTATGATTCGTTACACTACTCCGAAAAGAAAAACATCATCTACGAATGTTCCTACATGCCGCACACCTAAGGCAAGGAAAAAACCCAATGTCCTTATCTATACGTATCTGAGAATTAGCCTTAATGAAAGTATTAGATTTGACCAAAAAATCTCTAATATTTCTGGCTCTATAATGTGAAAAAAGTGGCGGATCCGCAAAAAGACATTCCCCCACTGGATCGCTCGTAAGTATGTACCAATGTATAGAATATTCTTAATCGCTTCACTATGCGCAGAAAAAGTGGTAGTACAGACTACGGAATGAGGCTTCTTTTGTTTAATCGATGTGTTAGACTCTTCTCGTACTCTCTTCAAAGCAACATCTAACCATATTTCCGGGTAACCTCTAAGGATAAAACGCTTGTACATTATCACCACTTGTTGTTCAAAATCTGATTCAACATTACAGATACGTTTTAATCGAAGAAATTGAGTATAAGGAAGTCCTTTTTTTAAAAAAGGTGGATGAGCACTCGCAGCATGAAGAATACTATTTTTATCCGTTGGTTTAGAATATAGAGAAGTAAATAAAGTCCCTGATTTCAATTGGATCCTGGTATCAAGAAAAATGGTATTCAGTAAAACGAAATGCCGGACTGAATCCACGGGGAACCGTTCCTACTGAGCACTGGACCTCCAGAGTCTCCCTGTATTGACAAACATTCAGCATTTATATCTTACAGACATAATGGTAAAAATATGCTGGCCATGCATTTTTTCCTTAACATTAATGGAAATAACAGTAGAAAACCATCAACTGAAGTAACATGTTTAGACAGAAAAAAAGAGAAGATATGAGCAGAAACACAATAACTACAACTGACTTCCAGCCACAGCCTTAGATTAAATCTAAGGAAATGCAAAATAGCAGGAGCCGAATGACCCTGTAGGCCAAGACTGAAGTTAAGCAGGGTTGAGTCTGGTCAGGACTGGATAGGAGACTCCTGGAAGACTAGGCTGCTGCTGGAAGAGGTGTTAGTGAGGCCAGCAGGGGGCGCTGCTCATCCTGTGCTCTGAGTGAATAGATCCTGAAAGATGTGTGCACAATGTGTATATAAGCCACTTTTATGCTGGATTTTGCGGGCAGGAGGGGATAAAACATGAATGTCGATCACTTGATTAATCACATAATTATGTAATTAACTTCAACACTGCTTCGGTGGCCATATACACGACACCATTTTCCAGTAAAAAGTGTTAATTTAACACTGTTGCTGTGAAGTGCAATAAATAAAACACAAAAAGAAAGGACCTTGAGTGTTTTTATGATCAATATTTGTGTTCTTGTGTTCTTTTTGGTCAAATGTTTTCTAGCATTATACTTGAGAGTGTCAATGCTATTTAATTTTGAATGCATTTTGTTAATATTAACCCTGAAGACATCCTGATAGTGACCTGTTTGAAAACACCCATGTGATCATAAACTTCACCCTCTTACAACACTTACCAGGAAGAGACTGACTCATTTCCCCTTCCTGTCGAACTCGAGTCTCAACAAAAGCACGTAGATATTCATTTTTGAAATCGTCGTTCAGAAAGTGAAAGTAAAGTTTATATCGCTGGAGCTCAAACAGTGAAAATGGCTTCAGCAGCTGAAGATGATTATATTTGTCCTGTATGTCATGAAATCTTCAAGGATCCTGTTATTTTATCATGTAGTCACAGTTTCTGTAAAGAGTGTCTTCAACAGTTCTGGAGAATCAAGAAAACTCAGGAGTGTGCTGTCTGCAGGAAAAGATCCTTAAGAGAGGAACCTCCAGTTAATCTTGCATTAAAAAACTTGTGTGAGTCGTTCCTGAAGGAGAGAAATAAGAGGCGTTCATCAGGATCTGAGGAGATCTGCAGTTTACACAGTGAGAAACTCAAACTCTTCTGTCTGGAGGACAAACAGCCTGTGTGTTTAGTGTGCAGAGATTCAAAACAACACGACAATCATAAATTCAGACCCATCAGTGAAGTGGTTTCATCATATAAGGTAAGACAAATGACTCGTTTCACATGTAAAGGATATCACATTAGGGGCTTTCCCACCAGAGGAATAGTTCCTGTAACTATTGGTGGAAGTACCTGCTTTTTGGCGTGTTTGCTCCACACCCAGATAGCAAAATTGCTGTGGCCCAGATCTGGCGCACACATTAGACACTTTCATCTGGCCCAATTTTGGCATGGAATGATGGCACTTCAGCGGCCCGCTCCAAACTAATAAAGCATGTGGGCCATATTTGGTTTACACCCAGATTAGTCATTGTTGATTGTGCCACATTTTTGCCAAAGATGGCCCACATTTGGTTTGTGATATTTGGACCATTTTTATTATTTATCATATGAGCCACTTTAGGCTCACATTCAGATTACACATTGCCGTAAGTGCCAAATAAAAAGGCCCACATGTGATTTAAAATATTTGGGCCATATTTGCCATGTTACATGAGGGCCACTTAAGGCTCACATACATTTTGTCCGGGCCATAAGAAGGCCTGCAGTGACACATTATTGCCTGAAGTGGCCCACATCCGTTTGCTATCTGGGCAGGAACTGGGAATGATTTCAGTTCTAGGAACACCTTTTGAGGGACTAAATTAGCTTCTACTTCAGAGTAGTGTCTAACCCAGCTCAATATGAACTACCAGTGTCGTAAGTGTATGTTGATTGGCCGAACGCATGCCATACGAAACACTGACACCCAATGTTTTTAAAAGCCATGTAAACACACAGTTTACATATACTTACACAAACTCCAGGAACATGGAAAACAGCGATAGGTAGTATTTACTGGTCATCACCGGTTCCCCTTCGGTTGAAATCACATTCCGTCACCACCTTCTGCCCCTCAAGCGATGTTCCTGCTTCCTAAAAAAGTAACTAATTGTGTTACTTGTTATGGAATGTAATGTGTTACATAATCACAACTTCAGAAGTGGGGATTTATAGCACGTGAAGGCAGCATTACTCCTGATTTCTCTCAACATGGGGGCAGGAGAGCTGTCAGTCAATACCTAGGAAACAAAGTAACTTGTGTTATTTATTTGAAAAAGTAACTTTAAAAAAAAAAAAAAAAAATTAAAAAGTAACATTTTTGTTGCAAATGTAAAAGTAATGCATTACTTTACTAGTTACATGAGTTACAGAAGATTACATAAGTCACGTTATTTGTAATGCGTTACCCCCAACACTGCATATGACCTACACTGCTGTGAAAAAGTATTTCCTTATTTCTTTTGTTTGTGTGTCTCATATTAAATAGTTTTAGATGTTCATATAAAATGATCCAACACCTATCACCCATGCAATCACCAATGCAATAACTGCAATAACTGCAGCTGAACACTTGTGATAACTGGAGATCAGTCTTTCACAGCGCTGTGGTGGATTTTAACCCACTTCTCTTTGCAGAACTGCTTTAGTTCAGCCATATTGGAGGGTTTTAAAGCATTAACTGCCTGTTTAAGGTCCTGCCACATCATCTCAATTGGGTTCAAGTCAGGACTTTGAGGAGGACACTCCAAAACTTTAACTGTGCTTTTTTGAGCCTTTCAGAGGTGGATTTACTCCTGTGCTTTGAATCATTGTCTTGATGTTTGAGTTTCAACTTACAGACTGAAGATCGGAGATCCTCCTTTTTTACGATTTTCTGAAAAGCAGGAAGTAGAAAAATGCAGTTCCTTCAATGTTGTTCTTGGCTCTTCTGTGACTTCTTGGATGAGTCTCTTCTGGCAAGGTTTGATACTGTGCTGAGTGTTTTCCATTTGGAGATAATGGCTCTCACTGCAGTTCTTTGAGTCCAAGAGCCTTTGAAATGTCTGTGAAGATTGATGTATTTCAATCACCTTCATTATTTCTGGTGTTACTTTCCCCTTTATCATAGTGTGTTACTGTTTAAAACCTTTTAACCAACTTTGTTGAAAAAGTCCTATTTAACTGTTGATTTGATTGAACAGGGCTGCAGTGATCAGGACTGGTTGTTTAGTTCAACTGAACCACATTATAAACACAGTTCCATAGATTTTTGTTACTATATGGGGACAACTTTACTTCAATAAATAACATTGTCATTTACAAACTGTATTTTGTGTTCACTCAGGCTGCCTTTGTTTTATAGTAGATTTTAATTTCTGAATTAATTTAGTATGAAATGTTCACAAAAACATCAGGATAGGGCAATTACTTTTCTACAGCATTATATGATATATCATATCACTGTATTGTCTTCTCTTCTTCTCTTCACTGTAATCTGGTGTTTTATGTATTTTTGTTCAATTCTAGGAGGAGCTCAATACAGCACTGAAGTCCTTACAGAAGAAACTTCAACACAATGAAGAAAAGAAAGAAGAGTTTGAGGAAACAGTTCAAGACATCATGGTGAGGAAACAGAATCAGAGTCATTTTCATTACAGCTGTAGGATCACTATATATAGTTATGATCTGATATATTTAATATAATGGATTCCTGTTTATTATTTCTGTAAATGATGAGCATGATCCATGTAAATGATCCATGTGCTTCTGGATCCATTATATGTCAGTATCTGAGTTTATCTCTGGTATTAATGATGTGAAGTGTTGATGTGTGTCGATTGAGATGATTGAAGTGAATGTGATTTGATTTCAGTCTCAAGCTGAGCACACAGAGCGTCAGATTAAAAAAGAATTTAAGAAGCTTCGTCAGTTTCTCAGAGATGAAGAAGCAGCTACAATCACTGCACTGAGGGAGGAAGAGGAGCAGAAGAAGCAGATGATGAAGGAGAAGCTGGAGGAGATGAACAGACACATCTCAGCTCTTTCACACACAATCAAAGACATGGAGGAGATGATGAAAGCCAATGACATCTGCTTTCTGAAGGTCTGATTTCAGATCATTGGTTGATCATTGGTTCATTGATTGAGTTCTTGATGATAAATGGTGTGTTTGTTCTGCAGGAGTTTCCAGTCTCAATGGAAAGGTGAGTGATCTGCTCCTGTCTCTGGTCTCTCTGGTTCTGATCCAAAGCCACTGCAGTTCTGACTCCTGAATGTTCTTCCAGAGTCCAGAGCTCACAGCCGGATCCACAGATGGCTTCTGGAGCTTTGATTCATGTGCCACGTTACTTGGGCAACCTGCCGTTCAGAGTCTGGAAGAAGATGCAGGACATCGTCCAAAACAGTGAGTCTGACTGCAGAAGATCTGAGCTGGAAATGATGGATAGATGCTTCACGACACAAACTGAAGCTTGTTTGGAGGAGTTACAATTAGAAAACTTAGTCTCAGATTATTATTATTAATAAATTAATAACTCAAAACAACAGACGGTCAGAATAAACTATTTTACACCAACACACAGACTATAAAAGGCAATAAAATGAAGATGTTCAGATGCTGCTGAAGATCAGACACACACTTACAGTTTTTCATCTACAGCATAAATCATTGATTTATTGTTATTTTAACTTTTCCAAAGTATCAGTTTCTTTTGATGGACACAAATGTCTGAATCAAAAATGTAATGTTTGTAGTTGATGATAAAATGAGTGTGAAACTAATAACAGCACTGACAGTGATCAGAGGAACATGACAGATGTGTTTGATCAACAGGACGAGTGTCATAATTCATAATAATCTGTGTTGGTTCACTCTTGATCATTATATGAACATCAGAATAAAAGCATCTGTTGATTGTGTCTCATCAGCTCCTGTCATTCTGGATCCAAACACGGCTCATCCATGGCTCATCCTGTCTGATGATCTGACCAGTGTGACAAACACCGGGATCGATCAACCTGTTCCTGATAATCCAGAGAGAATTGACCATTATCCCTGTGTTCTGGGTTCAGAGGGGTTTAACTCAGGAACACACTGCTGGGATGTGGAGGTTAAAGAGAATCCATGGTGGTGTCTTGGAGTAACTGCAGCATCAAACCAGAGGAAGGGATTGGCTTTCTATGACACTGATTATATCTGGAGTGTGCAGCATGATGATGATCCATGGTCTTCAAGACCTGTTGATCAGGATATTGATCGCGTGAGAGTGTGTCTGGACTATGATGGAGGAACGGTATCATTCTCTGATCCTGTAACTAACACACATCTAGACACATTCACAACCACCTTCACTGACACACTCTTTCCATTCTTTAGTTGTTGTGAATCTCTGAGGATCTTAGCGGTCAATAGTCAGTAAATGTTACTCCTGTAGGTCTGGATCTTCCTGCTTTCATCATGTTTAATCCAGACCACACGAGTAAGAGTGCTGTTGATCTGAATATCAGTACGGTGGCTGTGATTGGGCCGTGATGATCACATGACTGATATCCAGCACTACAGCAACACCCACACTCTCATATTGCTTTAATACAACAGATCAATAAACAAGAAGTTTTCATTTATATTCCACTTCACACAATTAGATCAAATGGAGACACATGGCAGAGGCCACAGAGAGAACAGCATTGAGTCTTGTATTTCAAATGAGCTTATGTTGCGACAAGTTCATACGTGTAAATCTTAAGTAATCAGGTTCAACTAATGTGGTTTCATTATGTTTACATGCAACCAAATAATTCATTAGTAATCGTTTTAAGGCTCAATCACACTGAAAAGCCTTTGTGTAAACACCTTAATCGATCTGACTGAGCTCGATCCCAGTGGAATTTTGATTGGATTGGAAGGAGTGGTTTATTCCTGTTCTAATCCAAATGATAGGACATAAACACATGATCGGATTGAAAACCAGAAGTAGAAAATACTGTGCATGTGCAATGACATAGAAATGGTGTAATGATGGATGACACGTGAAACGAGCTGTTGTTGAATGAAGTGTCGTGAATGACTGTCATGTAATTCTGAAGTTCTCCTACCACTCATCGTCTGTAAAGTGAAGGAGGACAAGTTAATAATGAATGAACATTAGAAGGTATGTTGAAAGATACCGTACAACTTACCGAAATATATCATGTCTCATGTAATCGATCAATCAGTGTTTCGACGGGAAAGAGGCCAATTAAACAGTAGGAGGACAATATGTGTAAGATAAATCTTGTCAGCCTGACTTTTCATCCTCTGTTTCTCCCTGTTTTCTCTCTCCTGTTCTTTAAGGCTGCAAGGGTGCGAGGGGAGAAGAGTTGTTTTTGTTTCATCACACATCTGTTGTAATGTACACTCTATGTATGTATGTATGAGTGTGTTTCTTGGAAAGCAGCCTAGAAAGGGTCCCTGTTTCTTTGTCTAGGAGAAAGGGCCCTAAAGCCTGCTCCGGGATGAATGGTGCCTTCAGCCGGAAGTTGACCATATTTAGACTTGTTTTTCTGTATGTATCAAGTTCTATATCATGATCCGATATGAGTAATGTATCTCTCATTGGTTAAATCCATGTTACTCAGCTTGTATTCCATCTATATAATCTCAAGACAAAGACAATAAAGACAAGACTTTTATACTCTCCCTCAACGCTGAGTGATTGTTCATTCAATTGCTAATTGAGAGGACTGAGATGAGGCACGCCTCGGGACGCTAATTACTGTGTTAACACTTGGGGGCTCGTCCGGGATTTCTCCAGACAGGTAAGAAATAAATGCTTAAGTGCATCTTACTGTCTGCTGATAAATTGATCATTACATTTTTGCCATATTTGGCCATATTGCCATATCTGGTAAAGTGGATTACCTCATATTTAATAAATGTGGGAAGAATAGAAAGAGGACTGATCATCCTCTCATTTTGGTGTTTTCCTCATGATTTTTGAGCACGGGAAGAAGGAATAGATGATTATATGTGTGGAGAGATTTTTTTTCTTCTTGTCTTCCTATTTCTTAAGATATTCTCAGTTCTTTTCACAGTTGAATGGATTTCTAATGATTTGAGAGAATTGGAATTGTGAAGTCCTTGCAAAGCATTAAAACAAACTGTGTAATGACAATTCTTAAAATTGCCTACAAAACTGATCTGGACAGTATAGACGAAACAGTAGAGCTATAAATAAGCATATTATTGTAACTGAAGTTCACTTTGATTCAGTGACGTTTTAAAGCAGATCCTGTTCTGTCCCTGCTGTGTTAGATCAAGGGCACTGCTGATCTTAAAAGCATTTGTATATCAAATTAATGGTGAATCATGAGTTAGATATCAACTGAGCCAAAGTCAGATCAAAATTCTGTTGGTTAGATGTATGACAATGAGGGATAGTGCAGAAATGTGCACTTTTTAGATAATTTGGCTGAATAGATTTTGATGAGATTTTGATTTATTTACTGGCTCAGATAGGTTTACCATACTTTAAATGAAATAAATGCCAAGAAAACTGATACTGTATCTCAGAGGTGCTGGACTTGGAGAAACAACAATGCATCAAGCTGCCCTGAGAGGCAGAGAGAGACACAACTGCATCCTCCAGACCTCCACTGCTCTCATCAGATCCTCATCACAGGCTGACACAATGCACTGGATGAGGAGAAAGACATGTGAAACTGAAAGTAAAGACTCTCTCAGAAGTTCCAGCTCTACAGTAATCTCAGAACTGCCAGATGAATCTGAGAAAAGTAACACATTCAACTGACTTGTCACGAATGCCAGTTCCCTCGATCAGCCACCGGAGGTCTCACTCCCTCAAGTATTAACTGGACTACAAATCCCAAGCGCCCACATACCTGGCCTGATTACTGCGCACCTGTTTCACATCAGCCAGCTATTTAAGCCACACACACACACACTCACACTCACTCACACACACTCACACTCACACACACACACACACTCACACTCACACTCACACTCACTCTCACTCTCACTCGCACGCACGCACGCACGCACGCACGCACGCACACTCACACACACACACACACACACACACACACACACACTCACTCACTCTCACACTCACTCATTCTCACACTCACACTCACTCACTCACTCATGAAGTATTGTTTGCCCTGCAACAATTTCTGAGCATTTATTTCCTGTTTTCTGTCTGCCCATGTATCGACCTAGTTTGGATTACTAACCTTGGATTGTTTGCCGCCTGCCTGTTACCCTGTTGTTTGCCTGGACTGCTTCTTTGATTGTTTGCTGCCTGCCCCGATCTCTTGCCCGGTTATGACGACGATTATTGGACTGTCTCTGACACTGTTGTTTACATTGGTGATTCGACCCACGCCTGCCTGTACTGTGAGCTTGCTGTTTGTTAATAAACCGCTTATGGATCTCATAAGCGTCACATGACTGATGATTAAGCAAGACTTTCTGTCTCTTCTCTCATGTACAGGTACTGCGTATTCAATGAGCACTACAGAGACTGCCTCAAATTTTGATTCGCAACATCAGTGTGTAACTTGGTTATTCACTGATCTCATAGCAGTTCTTTATATTTTGATAAACTAATAACACTCTGCTTTCTTTTGATAGGCACCAGTCTAACCTTATAAAACGAAGCAATAAGTGTTTGATCTGATTCATAAATCATCTAAAATTTGGACTGGACTTAGTACTTTTGAGGTATTGAGGTCTTATTGGTAAGAATTATTTCATTTATAATTATAAAATATTCTCACAGTGAGACTTGGTAACCACAGGTAAATCCATACATGGCTACTCACTACCACTGTCAAATGATATTACATTATAATATGTTACATAGGCCTATAAACACAAGTGAAAACTTGTGACAAGTGACAAGTGAAAACTATACTGTCACGAACTCCGTAGCTCCCTCCTCTGGCCATCAGAGGGAGCCCTCACCTGAGTACTAACATTCATACACTACATTTCCCATCAGCCTTCACCCCGGACTAATTACCTGCCAGCTGTAGCTCATTCACTGGACTATATAAGGACTCACGTTTCCCACAGTCAATCGCAAAGTCTTGTATTGCCGTGGTGTACAATTCTGAGCGTTATTATTCTGTCTGACTGATTACCCGTTGCTGATTCTGTTGTTTATCGTTTACAAACCTCTGCTGCCTGTCCCTGACCTGTGCTTTGTATCCTGATCAGTGAGTGTTATCTGCCAGCCCTGACTATTGCCTGTTATCTGTCTACGATTCTGCCTGCCCTATATCATACCTGTTTGCTCCTGATCTACCCTGCCTGTACGACTACGCTCTTGTTCAAAAAGCATGCAAATGGATCCCAGCCGATGTGACGATTCATTACAGAAGACTTCGCCAACACAAGATCCAGCTGCTTTCTCTCACCTGTGTGCAACCATGTCAGCTCAAGCCAGCCAACTCGCTGCCCATCAGCACCAACTCAACCGTCTCACCTCGCTTACTGAAGAACTGGTGAAAGCACTGCAGGGGCTTCAAACATCTGTGCCTCCAACGCAACCACCACTCGCAGCGGCCACCATTACCCACGCGGTTGAGACGCCACCACCGAGCAATCCGCGCTTGTCACTGCCAGAGAAGTTTGACGACGATCCCTCGAAATGCAAGGGCTTCATGTTACAATGTTCACTGTACATCAATCAACAGCCCGCCTTGTATTCCAGTGAGACCGGTAAGATCGCTTTTGTTTGTTCATTATTTACTGGCAAAGCGCTGGAATGGATTACTGCTGTTTGGCGAGACGATGGTACTGCCTTTCCTTCCTTTGAGTGTTTTATGCAGAGGTTCAAGGAGGTTTTTGATCACCCCAGCGATGGCAAGGGGGCCGGTGATCGATTGATGGAGCTGAAACAGGGACATAAAACTGCCGCCAAATACGCTCTGGCATTTCGCACTCTAGCAGCACAGACGAATTGGGTGAGTGACACACTGAAAACGTGCTTTCGGAGAGGTTTAACGCATGAATTGCAGGCTGAACTCGCATGTCGAGATGAGGGCAGGAGCTTGGATCAGTTTATTGAACTCACCATCCAAATAGATAACCTCATTAGATAACCTCATTCGCAAATCTAACCTCCACGCTCAGTCACTTCCACAGAGCCTGAATGTGCTGAAGCTATACAAATTAATACTTACCATCTATCTGAAGTGGAGAGAAGTCGTAGGCTGGCCAATCGTCTATGTCTGTATTGTGGAAACCCAGGTCATATAAGGAATAATTGCCCAGTCCGGTCCCGTCCTGAAAACCCACGTTCGGTGAGTGATGACAATCCACTTTACCAAGCTGATATGTGTGTTACTGTTCCCATTTCTTTGCAAGTTAACCACCAACAGTTCGCCACTCATGCTTTGCTGGATTCTGGAGCCACGGGGAACTTTATGTCACAAAAATTTGTCCAACAGAACCACATTCCAGTAATTACATGTCCTTCTTCCCTCACAGTGGAAGCGATAGACGGCCGCCTGTTGGGTACTGAAAATGTGAAGGCCATCACGAAACCGCTCACCATGCAGATTGGACTGTTCCACACTGAAATCATACAATTTCACATCTTACCCACAACTACGTCTTCCGTCATCCTGGGGCTTCCTTGGCTACGCACTCACAACCCTCAGATCTGCTGGAGAGAAGGTCAGATAACTCATTGGAATGAACAATGTCAATCTAACTGTATGTCTCATACCTCTCCTCTACCTGTCAGAGTCATCCACACCAAAGCTTCCGAAGTAACCTCTGAAACTTCACCAGCCATCAACATTCCTGACGAGTACCAGGATCTGGCTGTGGCCTTCAGCAAGGTGCGTGCATCACAATTACCTCCTCACCGCTCGTATGACTGTGCAATTGATCTTCTCCCAGGAACCACACCACCCAAGGGTCATATCTTTCTGCTGTCGCAGCCAGAATCTGAGTCTATGAAAAAATACATCGAGGAGGAACTAGCAAAGGGTTTCATCCGGCCATCTACCTCACCTGCTTCAGCGGGCTTCTTCTTCGTGGGTAAGAAGGATGGTGGTTTACGACCCTGCATTGATTATAGAGGTTTGAACGAGATTACAGTCAAGTTTCGGTATCCTCTTCCATTGGTTCCCGCTGCATTGGAACAGCTTTGAACGGCCAAGTGCTTCACCAAGTTGGATCTTCGTAGTGCTTATAATTTGATTTGTATCAGAGAAGGAATGGAATACGAATGGAAGACAGCATTCTCCACAGCCAATGGCCACTATGAATACCTCGTTATGCCCTTCGGCCTGGTCAATAGTCCGTCTGTCTTCCAAGCCTTCATCAACGATGTGTTTCGAGATATGCTCAACAAGTTTGTGATTGTTTATATAGACGATATCCTGATCTACTCGAACTCCATGGAGGAACATGTTCAACAAGTCAGAGAAGTTCTAAAACGTTTGATTCAATTCCAACTTTATGCAAAAGCAGAAAAATGTGAATTTCATCAGACTTCAGTCTCCTTCCTGGGTTACATCATCAGTCCCGACGGGGCAGCCATGGATGAGAAGAAGGTAGTGTAGCAAGTCTAAAGAGTGTTTTATGTTCTGTTCGGATAAATCTAAGTGCATGTGTTCTTTCCTGTGTTATGGTTCAGCTTGTGTGGGGCTTTAAGGGGTGGGAGGTTCTCCTGAAAGAATAGCCTGCGTGGTGTTGTGTGGGCGGGGTTCTGGGGAAAAGGTTCCAGAAGTTTGTTCGCTGTCTGTGTGGCAGGAGCATCGGCCAAACAGGTGCTCATCTTAATAAAAGAAGACTAAGCTGTTAAGTGAGTCTCATCATTTCCTCCATTCGTTACAGTATCGACTATACTGAACTGGCCACAACCCAACACGTTCAAGGAGTTGCAACGTTTCCCCGGATTTTCAAACTTCTACCGCCGGTTTATACAAACTTCAGCACAATCGCCAGCCCGTTCACAAGTATGGTTAAAAAAGGTAATATTCATCTCAAATGGTCTCCTTCTGCTATCCAGGCTTTTCAAGACCTCAAGAAACGCTTCACCACGGCGCCCATTCTACATCATCCTGACCTGTCTAGACCCTTCATTGTGGAGGTTGACGCATCCAGCACTGGTCTTGGTGCGGTTCTCTCTCAAAGACAAGATAATCCTCCTAAACAGTATCCATGTGCTTTCTATTCCAGAAAACTCAATGCTGCAGAAAGAAACTATGACCTCGGAGACAGAGAATTGCTTGCCATGAAAGCCGCATTCGAAGAATGGCGGCATTGGTTGGAGGGAGCGACGCATCCGTTCACAGTACTGACGGACCATAAGAACCTCGAGTACCTCAGAACCGCGAAAAGACTGAATCTCCGACAAGCCCGCTGGTCCCTGTTCTTCTCACGATTTCATTTCACGGTCACGTACAGGCCAGGATCTAAGAATGTCAAGGCCGATGCCCTCTCACAGCAGCCACGCGGTTCCCGCTTCCCCTGCAGTGAACCCGCGCCTCGCTCTGCCAGAAAAGTTTGACGGTAACCCAGCCAAATGTAAGGGCTTCCTTCTTCAATGCTCCCTGTTTGTGAATCAACAGCCCTCACTGTACCCTAACGAATCCAGTCGGATATCGTTCGTATGCTCTTTGCTTACCGGCAAAGCGTTGGACTGGGCCACAGCGGTATGGAGAGAGGATGGCTCCGTTTTCCCCACTTTCGCCGCTTTTCTACAGAGTTTCAAGGAGGTGTTCGAACATCCGGAGGGTGGCAAGAGTGCGGGTGACCAACTTCTCTCACTGAGCCAAGGTAAATCGACAGCAGCCGAATTTGCTTTAAATTTTTGCACTCTGGCCGCCCAAACTAACTGGATGAAAGACACCTTAAAACTACTGTTCCGCAAGGGCTTAACTCTGGAACTTCAAGCTGAACTGGCACGCCATGAGGAAGGAAGATCACTAAACAAATTCATTGAACTCGCCATCCACATTGATAATCTCCTTCGATCTCGGCGTCCCAGCCGCTTATCCACCACATCCAATGCTATCGCTGAACCCATGCAACTCGGATATACTCCACTTCTTCCCGAAGAACGTGAGAGAAGGCACCAGTTACATCTGTGTCTTTACTGTGGCCAGGCCTGCCACATTAAGGTGAACTGCCCCATTCGACCCAGCACTCCCAGTCCCAAAGCGGTGAGTGTTTCCCAACATACAGACTATTCATCCAACTGTCTAAGAATTCCCATTCAAATAACTGTCGATGAACGAATCATATCTGCCCACGCACTCCTGGACTCTGGCGCGGCTGGAAATTTCATGTCTGACACATTCATTCACGACCACAAGATTGCTCTAACCAACTGCCATTCTTCGTTAACAGTGGAGGCGCTAGATGGGAAACCCATTGGAGGAGGAAAATTGGCGCACATCACCACCGAGCTCGCCCTTCAGGTGGGAGCTCTTCATCATGAACAGATTCGCTTTTACGTCATTCACTCACCTAGCAACCCAGTCATCCTTGGTCTGCCCTGGCTCAGAACACACAATCCTCACATCTCCTGGAAGGAGGGTCAGATCACGCAGTGGGACCCAACATGTCACCATCACTGCCTGAGGTCTGTCACTCCCCTATCCACTCAAACCATCCCAGACTGCGAAATCGAACCCGATATAAAGTCAACCATACCAGCTGAGTACCTTGATCTAGCAATTGCTTTCAGCAAGCACAAATCGACGGAGCTCCCTGCTCATCGCCCCAGCGACTGTGCCATAGAACTGCTACCCGGCACTTCACCGCCTAAGGGCAGAATATTCCCTCTATCACAGCCTGAATCCGCAGCCATGAAGTCATACATTGAGGGGGAATTGGCTAAGGGGTTCATTCGGCCTTCTACGTCACCGGCCTCCTCTGGCTTCTCCTTTGTTAAGAAAAAGGACGGCAGTCTACGGCCCTGCATTGACTACCGTGGCCTGAACGACATCACGGTGAAGTTTCAATATCCTTTGCCGCTAGTTCCTGCAGCCCTCGAACAACTACGACAAGCCAAATATTTCACCAAGCTGGACCTCCGCTGTGCTTATAATCTAATTCGCATCAGGGAGGGAGATGAATGGAAGACAGCCTTTTCCACCGCCACTGGTCACTATAAGACTCTCGTCATGCCCTTCGGGCTAGCAAACAGTCCATCAGTCTTTCAATCTTTCATCAATGACGTCTTCCGAGACATGCTCAACCGCTGGGTTATCGTTTACATAGACGACATCCTCATATACTCCAACACCTTCGAGGAACACGTTCAACAGGTACGAGCTGTACTTCAACGCCCGATCCAGCACAAACTATACGCCAAAGCCGAAAAATGCGAGTTTCACCGCACCTCAACTTCATTTCTGGGCTATCTTATCAGTCAGGAGGGAGTGGCTATGGATGATGGCAAGGTAAAGGCAGTATTAGAGTGGCCCCAACCACGCACCTTAAAAGAATTGCAGCAGTTTCTGGGGTTTGCCAACTTCTACAGGCGGTTCATTAGGGGAGCGGCGACCCCACTGAAGTTTCTAACTTCCATGACTAAACGCCAGTCCACACGACTCACCTGGTCTCCCGAAGCAGTAAATGCTTTCCAAGAGCTAAAGGAGAGATTCACTTCAGCGCCCATTCTCCGTCACCCAGATCCTGAGCTCCCTTTCATCGTGGAGGTGGACGCTTCCAGTACAGGCATTGGCGCGATTCTCTCACAATGACAAGGTGACCCTGCTAAGATGTTCCCCTGTGCGTTTTACTCCAGGAAATTGTCTGCGGCAGAGCGCAACTACGATGTGGGCAACCGGGAACTGCTGGCAATGAAGGCGGCGCTGGAGGAGTGGCGTCACTGGTTGGAGGGGGCGAAATATCCATTTGCCATTCTCACCGACCATAAAAATTTGGAGTACCTCCGGTCTGCCAAACGTCTGAATCCTCGACAAGCACGATGGGCAATGTTCTTCACCCGCTTTCAGTTCATGGTTACGTACCGACCGGGGGTCAAAGAATGTCAAGGCAGATGCTCTGTCCCGGCAGGCCGAGGAGGTGGAACGTCCAGAAAATACAGAAAACATAATTCCTGAAACCCTATTACTCGCCCCAGTTCAATGGGATGTCATGACCGAGATCTCGCAGGCTAACGAACAAACAGCGCCTCCACCAGCATGTCCACCCAACCGCACCTATGTTCCCGTCCATCTCCGGGACAAATTGCTACATCACGTCCATGACCTTCACAGTTCCGGCCACCCAGGTATCACCGCCACCCCACACCTGTTACAGAATCAATTCTGGTGGGAAACCATGCCGGCAGACATTACTAACTTCAACACCAACTGCACCGCCTGTCAAACTTCCAAGACCCCACATCAAGCTCCCGCAGGTCTGTTACAACCTCTCCCCATTCCTCAACGACCCTGGTCCCACATTGCCATAGATTTCGTCACCGATCTTCCCGAATGCCAGGGCCACACCACCATATTCACCATCATTGATTGCTTTTCGAAAGCATGCCGGTTGCTACCACTCCCCAAATTACCCACTGCATTTGAAACAGCAGAACTCCTATGCAACCAGGTCTTCCGGCTCTACGGTCTGCCGGAGGACATTGTATCCGACAGGGGCCCGCAGTTCACTTCACGGGTCTGGGCAGCGTTCTTCAAACAGCTGAACGTCAACATCAGCCTCTCTTCTGGGTACCACCCTGAATCCAACGGGCAGACTGAGCGCATGAATCAGGAGCTCACAAGATTTCTACACACGTATTGTCAGCATAATCAATCCGACTGGAGCCACTACCTAATGTGGGCCGAATATGCTCAAAACTCCCTGCAGAAACCTGCCACCGGCATCACTCCGTTCCAATGCGTCCTGGGGTTCCAACCACCTCTCTTCCCATGGTCTGGGGAACCATCCAACTTACCCTCTGTAACTGAGTGGATGCGCCGAAGCGAGGCGACCTGGGACATGGCACATCATCACCTGCAAAGAGCTGTAAGACGACAGGAGGTTCAAGCCAACCGACATCGACGCCCCAATCCTTCATATGCTGTGGGACAGTGGGTTTGGCTGTCCACCAGGGATCTACGACTCAGACTTCCATGCAGAAAACTCAGTCCCAGGTTTGTAGGGCCTTTTCAAATCACAAAACAAATCACACCTGTATCTTTTCGTCTCAATTTACCTGCTAATTACCGTATTTCTCCCACTTTTCATGTATCGTTGCTGAAACCCTCCGGGGGCCAGAGGGAGGAGCCGGAGGGAGCCGAGGCCCGCAACCCCCCACCCCTGATCATTGAGGGCGTGGAAGCCTACCAGGTTCGAGGGCTACTCGATTCCAGGCGCCGGGGTAGAGGACTGCAATATCTGGTGGACTGGGAGGGGTACGGCCCGGAGAAGCGATCCTGGGTCAACGCGGATGATATCCTGGACCCATCTCTAATTGAGGAGTTTCATCGGACGCATCCGGAGAGACCGGCCCCTCGACCACGTGGCAGACCCCGGCGCCCGCTTCCTCGCGTCTGGAGCCGCTCGCGGGGGGGGGGGGGGGCTCTGTCACGAATATGGTTCCCGCGGCTCTTCCTCCCGGCCGCCGGAGGGAGCCGTCACCGGAGTTCTGATCATTTCCCATTCGGACTACATTACCCATGGGCCCTCATTCCTGAGACTGATTGCTCACGCACCTGCGCCGCATTACACTCACACTATTTAAGTAACACACACACACACTCTCACACTGCGAAGTCTTGATTTGCCTAGATGCTTCAGTTCCCATATAGGAACCTAAAACTTGAGCTTGGACTGCACATGTGCATTGGCTGGTCTAGCCTAAAAAATAAGCCTTTTTAACTCTACTTAAGTATAAGAAACAAAATTTAAGGGACAGTTAATGTCAACATTAGTTGCTGATTTGGAATATAATATTAATCATGTAATAGTGTAATTAAGAGTTCTGTGAGCAGTTTTTGAGATTTCAGATTCCCCCATTCAAATCGACAGGACTTAAATGTTTGAAATAGATACACAGAAGCATTACAAATATGGCCGCCAAGCAAACAGATGTATCTTGAAAGGGATCTTGATTTAACAATGGAAGATGCAATTAGAATGAGAATGAAAGAATTAATAATAATGAAAGTCCTAGGAAAATATTAGGCAATACAAGTATTTAGATTAGAATATAAAAAACAACATAGAACAAATTGTTAGGATGAAGTTCTTGAATACTGCAATAAAGATAAAGTGTACAAAAACCAGATTGTTCTTTAAAGGCTTCTGAGTTTTTCTGGAATCTGCAGATTAGCGAGAGAAACATAAAGGGAGTAAAGCAGTCTTCTGACCAGGATTTATAGGTTAGTCCTTCACCCCGGAGAGTAGGTGCTCTGAAAGCTCATAAAACAACATGCTTTTAATAATATGGACACAGAACAAGAGAAACTTGGCAAAACAACCTGGAATATGGGGAGAGATTTAGGAGATAAGGAGACATTATTTAACCTCAAAAGAGTTTGGACGACAAAACTATTAAAGGAAGATACAAATGCAGAATGATAATATTTAAATAAATCGATTGACAACATTTTTTTTTAGAAAAAGTGACAAGTCAGATGAGTTTATACAATGTGTTATATAAAGCTGTTATATTGTATATGCCTAGAAATATGGATGTATAAATGAATTGTAAAGTACAATGTGAAGGAATATATATGTTTACATTTCCATTTTGTTTTATTAAAACTGCAGAGTAAAACCGCATGCATGTAATACAGATACATGTTGTCTGGTGGGGAAAAAAAGGAAAAAGATTGAGAAAACTAGTCTTTATTTAAAACAAAATTTTGTTAAACCTACAGCAAAAGGTTATTTGCACAGAGAGAAGCTAATAAGTGTCTGACAACAGAAATAAGACAGCACAAGCTTTATGTGAGAATGCATATAAGTAATGATATGGACAGGAAGAGAATACTGTTAGGCAGTGTGGAATATAATAACTACAAAATGAGAGAACAGGTAGTGGAAACCTGGATGAAACTGATGTTAGTAAATATTGTTATTAAATAATATTTACTGCGAATAAAAAATGCTTTAAGGGCAAAAGAGCTAATAATAATCAATGGAAAGATATATGTGACCAATGTATGTTTGAGAGACCTGTGTAATGATTGGCAAATACAAAATTAGGAAATTAAATGTGCTTTGCTTGCCAAACACACTATGGAACTTTTAAATGTAATGGTGTTTTAAAACTAAAATTAATTATTCCAGAAAAGGCAATTGATTTAATCACAATACACTATTTTGATGCAAGGTTTTTTGATAAACCCATAGTTCTCACTCCAGGCAAAACTCTAAAGTTGGCAGCCCTCTCTCAGGGTTCACTATTTTCCCCATCCACTCAAGCTCCTCTCTTTTTCTTTCTTTTTTTTTTTTTTTTTTTAACTCAAGCTCCACTCTGCCTTCTGCGGCGCTTGATGGCGTAGCAGTCGAGATATGCACCCTTACTAGGACACAGCTGAGAAATTAAGAAAAAATAGGACGCAGCCTTCAGATTGAGAAGCGATTTGACCGATTTGATCCTCTATCTTTGGCGGCTGATGACGTCCCAGCTCGCGCGTTTCATTCCCCCATTCAGTTTCAGCGTCGAGTTTTCTGAAGTGAATCTAGCAGTTTAAGGTATTTCTCATATTTACACGACCATCAAACACACTTTATATAGTTTGTTCAAGCGACAGACTCATTTCTGTGTTGTTGTCATCGAGCACAGCGATACTTGTGCGTCTTTTCTTGTCGTCTTCCTGCTGAAATAAACATTTAGTGCAGCAGCAGCAGCATGTGAGGAAAATATGTTGAATTCATTCAGACCTGAGCGATTTTGTGTTCGTTTGTGTGATTGTTTCGATGTTTTATAGTGAGAACTGTAACTGAATGTCAAGTCAAAAGTCAAAGTTTGAGATCTGTGAGGAGAATTGATGTGAATCGATCTCAAGTGTTGCTTCCGCCATTTTATTTCTACTCTTTTAACATCTTTGGCAGATCAAATGTGTTAGTTACTTTACTTTAAAATATACTGGAACAGATGCTGTTAAATACTTTACAATGAGCCTGTAATAAACCACGTAAGACATTTTAAATCAGTACATAAATGTTTTTCGAATACGGGTTTACAGTGTAAACATTAGCTTAAACTATTGCTTGATGGTTGAAGTTTTTATGATCATTATCAGTTTCAGTACAAAACTAACATGTTAATGATCTTATTACATTGCAGTGAGTTATTAGAAAATGTTAAGATGGACATATTATGTTGTAATATTAAGCTGAATGTTATTAGTGTTTGTTCTAAGACCGTTCTTAGATGTGTAATTTAGTATAAAAACATTTGCATCCTTTTGTTTTGTGCAAATGTAAGTTGTAATATTGTTTATTTTGTGTAGGCCTAGCCATCTGATTTATCTCATATAGGATGCATTTGGTTAAGAATAAACACATAACGGTGTTGGTGACGTGTTGAATTGGTCGTTATATTTGATTTATTAAATGAGTAATTTAATTAATGGGTTAGTTTCTGTCTTTAATTACTCACCCTCATGTCGTTGTACACCCGTAAGACCTTCGTTCATCTTCAGAACATAAATTAAGATATTTTTGATAAAATCCTGTGGCTCAGTGAGGCCTGCATTGAGAGCAATAACACTCCCTTTTTCAATGACCAGAAAGCTACAAAAGATATGTTTAAAACAGGTCATGTGACTACAGTGGTTCAAACTTAGCATTATAAAGCGATGAGAATACTTTTTGTGCGCCAAAATAACGACTTTATTCAACAATATCTAGTGATTTCGAAACACTGCTTCATGAAGCTTCGAAGCTTTACGAATCTTTCGTTTCAAATCAGTGGTTCGGAGCGTGTATCAAACTGCCAAAGTCACGTGAACTATTGAAGTTTCAAAATATGATGTAACGAAGCCTCATTTACTGAAATAACGGGATTTTGGCGCTCTGAACCACTTATTTCAAACAAAAGATTCTTAAAGCTTTGAAGCTTCATGAAGCAGTGTTTTAAAATCGACCACCACTAGATTTTGTTGAAAAATGTGCCAAAAATTACAAAATAACGACAAAGTAGTTGTCTGTAGTCACATGAACTGTTTTAAATATGTTTTTAGTAGCTTTCTGGGCATTGAAAAAGGGAGTGTTGCTGGCGATGCAGGCCTCACTGAGCCAATCGGATTTCATCAAAAATATCTTAATTTGTATTCTGAAGATGAATGAAGGTTTTACGGGTGTGGAATGACATGAGGGTGAGTAATTAAAGACAGAAACTTAATTTTTGGGTGAACTAACCCTTTAAATGATTAAATCACGTAAATCACGACTCAATTTAATATCCTTCTAGCCATTGATTTAGACTTTCTCGTTTTGAGCAACATTTGCACACCCTGTCATGCTGTTGACTATATGCCACTGCAGTAGACGCATATTGCAGTATTAAGGCTAACGATTAATTGATTAATTTAAACAAGGATCGATCATAGGAATTGGTTTAAATTTATATCCCCGAATGAAATCGTAGATCGCGTTGACACTAGCCTGAATTGATGCGGGTGACATTGTCCTTACACTTCTATGTCCTTTCACTTCATATTCCTCTCTTTGAATTAGTTTGATGTACTGAAAATGAAATTGACATTTTTTTTCTTTCTTTTCAGTCCTGATGGATGTGAAGGAGGAGAGTGAAGAACTGAGTGAAGTGGAGGAGAAACATTATGTCAAACCTGGAGAAAGAAGAGCCAAGAAATCTATAACCTGCACTCAGTGTGGAGTTTCTCATACAAATGTCATCTTGAGATTCACATGAGAGTTCATACTGGAGAGAAGCCGTTCACGTGCGATCAATGCGGGAAGAGCTTCATACAAAAAACATCTCTTAATCAACACATGGGAATTCACACCGGAGAAAAGCCATACAAGTGTGTTCAATGTGGAAAAAGTTTCACATACAAAAGTCAACTTGAGATTCACATGAGAGTTCACACTGGAGAGAAGCCTTATGTATGCCATCAATGTGGGAAGAGTTTCAGTCAGTCAGTCAACACAACTAACGACACACGTGAGAATCCACACCGGAGAAAAGCTATTCGTATGTCATCAGTGTGGGAAGAAATTCATAGACAAAGAATATCTTAAGCTTCACATGCAGATCCACACTGGAGAGAAGACTTACACAAATAATGACTGCGGAAGTAAATTTCTTAGAGCATCAAACCTGAAGAAACACCTGAGAGTTCATATGAAGGAGAAGCCACATTCATGTTTTGTATGTGGAAAGAGATTTTCGCAGCTGTGTAGTTTACAAGAGCATGAGAAACTTCAGAGAGAGTACATGTGCTTTGAGTGTGAGAAGACTTTTACTTCAGGAAGCCATTTAAAACTGCACCAGAGAATTCACACTGGAGAGAAACCTTACAAGTGTTCACACTGTGACAACAGATTCAGTTTTTCAGCACATCTGAAAACGCATGAGATGATCCACACTGGAGAGAAACCTTACAAGTGTTCACACTGTGACAACAGATTCAGTCTGTCAGCACATCTGAAAACACATGAGATGATCCACACCGGAGAGAAACCTTACAAGTGTTCACACTGTGACAACAGATTCAGTCTGTCAGCACATCTGAAAACACATGAGAGGATCCACACTGGAGAGAAACCTTACAAGTGTTCACACTGTGACAACAGATTCAGTCTGTCAGCACATCTGAAAACACATGAGAGGATCCACACTGGAGAGAAACCTTACAAGTGTTCACACTGTGACAACAGATTCAGTCTGTCAGCACATCTGAAAACACATGAGAGGATCCACACTGGAGAGAAACCTTACAAGTGCTCACACTGTGAAAAGAGATTCAATCAGTCATCATCTCTGAAAACACATGAGAGGATCCACACTGGAGAGAAACCTTACAAGTGTTCACACTGTGACAACAGATTCAGTTTTTCAGCACATCTGAAAACGCATGAGATGATCCACACTGGAGAGAAACCTTACAAGTGCTCACACTGTGACAAAAGATTCAATCAGTTATCAAATCTGAAAACACATGAAAGGATTCACAGCAGAGAGACGTGTGATCAGTGTGAAAAGAGTTTCTCTATTAAAAGTCACCTGAAGCTACACATGAAGACCCATGCAGTGGAGAAACCACATCACCACAGACTGAGATCACAGTAAGTAGTTCATCTTTATGTGCTGAGAAACAAAACCCACTTTTACATCGTCAGGCTGAAGAGTTCATAGATTGGTAAGGCACGGTTCCAGTTCTGTTTCCACTTGAGTCTGGTACAGTACGGCATGATTAAAAACGGTCTCGGTCTGGAGTTCTCGGCACACTACCATTTTCTCTGTAGCTGACTAAGAAAAGCGTTTTGAGTGGCATAAACACAAAGTAATAATGAAATTAAAAGAAATGTGATCATTTTCCATAACACGATCACTATTTACATATCATCAGTAAAGTTTGTGTTACCAAGCCAACGACTGATGTATTTGTATTATTTATGTGATATAATTAAATCTAGTGTATGATTAAAATGAGTTGGTCTAGTGAAATTTTGCTTGACCCCATAGGAGTTTAGTTGTGAGCAATCTAATGTTTAAGAGCCCTAACTTTAGAAACTGTTTTTGTTCACTAATTTTGTGATTTTTCTGGTTTAATCACAATCAGATGTTTTTTCTATTGTAGAATTATTGTTTGTCCTCACTATTCGGGAAACAGACACAGTCTCTATAGAATGGACTACACACACTTCTATCAATTAAGTGGATAGAACAAAGACTGTGATTTGAGGTTTGACTTGGAGATGTTGTCTGACAGAAGATTCGCTCTGATTCTGCTGGGGTGCAGGCCATCAGCATGGAAGAGCCTAGGTTGCTCCCAGAAAAGATTCCAGTTATTTACAAAGAGCTAACCCTAACCCTAACCCTTACAAAGAGCTGAGCAGCGCCCCCTGCTGGCCTCACTGAGTGAATAGATCCTGAAAGATAAAGTAGATCAAAACTTTATTTGCACACAAATGTGTTTTAAAATCTTGCGAAAAAACTAATGTAAATAAAGTCAAACTGCCCAACCAAAGCAAACACTGATCACAATAATGGTGACTTCAAAGTAAACTATTAACTATTGATTAAACTATTGATGTTTATTTTATGTTTTATGAGATATTTCATGCCTTTTTGATGTTTTATGAGAGATTTCATGCCTTAAAAGTTTATTTAATTTAAGGCTGTGGCTAGAAGTCAGTTGCAGTTCTTGTGTTTCTGCTCGTCTCTTCTTTTTTTTTTTTTTTTCCTTCAGTGATTCTGCTTGTTAAGAGCAGGTGTTCGTCACTAATGCTCAGTCATCGCTTGATTAATCACTTAATTATCTCATTAACTTCAACACTGCTTCAGGGGCCGTTTACACGACAGCATTTTCCATTAAAAAGTGTTAATTTAACACTGGGGATTTTGCTATGAAGTGCAATAAATAATGTGCCTTGAGTGTTTCTATGATCAATATTTGTGTTCTCGTGTTCTTTTTGATCAAATGTTTTCTAGCATTATACTTGAGAGATTCCATGCTATTTAATTTTGAATGCATTTTGTTAATATATAACCTGAAGAAATCCTGATGGAGTCATCTGATCTGTTTGAACACACCCATGTGATCATAAACTCCACCCTCTTACAACACTTAGTGGGAAGAGACTGACTCATTATCGAGCTAAAGTTGGTTTTTGATTGAATCACTTCCATTGTAAAAATTGTTATTACTTTAGGGGCCACTTAAATGACACCTTTCCTACTGAAAACCGAGTACCTTTAATGCATTCTTGCCGTTCATTTACATGTTTAGTCTATAGGTTTGCGTGTTTGAGTGTGTGTGCACAGAAGCTTGGTCTTTTTAAAAAAAGTTATATTTGCCAAATTACTTTACTGGTCCGCATAATACATAAAAATTAGTTGTGTCCGCGGATCTATGCGAACTGGAATAATTTTAAAAACATTTCATCTGTACATAGATGCAGGGGAGAGATTAGGTGAAACGTTAGGGCTGTGTTATCATCATGTCTAGATGCAGGTCCTTCATCTCATCTGGATACGGCCTGGATCTGGCAGGCATCAGGTGTTTTGGGAAGTGTTCCCGGTTCCGGCTGACCTAATCTATGCAGCCTAACAATTTACATGATTTGAATTATAGAAGTAGATAATGTGTAATGTGTATGCAAGTTTAAACAGTGTGTCTGACAGAGTGTGTCTGCTTCCTGAACAGTGATAGGAAGATTGTTCCAAAGTTTAGGTGCTAAATAGGAAAAGGATCTGCCGCCTGCAGTTGATTTTGATATTCTAGGTATTATCAACTGGCCTGAATTCTGAGATCACAATAGACGTGAAGGACTATAATGCATTAAGAGCTCGCTCAGGTACTGGGGAGCTAAACCATTAAGTGGTTTGTAAGTAATTGGCAAGATTATAAAATCTATACGATGTTTAATAGGAAGCCAATGCAGTGTTGACAGAACTGGGCTAATATGGTCATACTTCCTGGTTCTAGTAAGAACTCTAGCTGCTGCATTTTGTACGAGCTGTAGTTTATTTATCAGGCGAGCAGAACAACCACCCAGTAGAGCGTTACAGTAATCTAGCCTTGAGGTCATGAACGCATGAACTAACTGTTCTGAATTTGTCATTGAGAGCAAATGTCGTAGTTGGAAGATGGAAGAATGTGGTTTTACAGATGCTAGAAACATGGCCTTCAAATGAAAGATTGGTATCAAAGAGCACACCCGAACCTGGGTGTGCTCTTTGATACCAATCTTTCATTTGAAGGCTGATCTAACTGATGACGAACTGATGACGAAGACTTAACCGAGCAGCCATCAAGTGTTAGACAGTATTCTAGGTTATTACGTGAAGAAGTTTTTGGTCCAAAAATTAGAATCTCTGTTTTTTCTGAATTTAGTAGTAGGAAATTACTGTTCATCCAATTTTTTTGTGTCTGGCACGAAGAAATATAGAGCTGAGTATCATCAGCATAACAGTGAAAACTAACGCCATGCTTCCTAATGATATCTCCCAAGGGTAGCATGTACAGAGTGAACAGCAACGGTCCTAGTACTGAGCCTTGCGGTACTCCATATTGAACTTGTATTCGATATGACATCTCTTCGTTTACCACTACAAACTGATAATGGTCAGATAAGTAAGATTTGAACCATGCCAATGCAATTCCACTAATGCCAAATTTTTCAAACAGTAAAAATGGCTTCAGCAGCTGAAGATGATTATATTTGTCCTGTTTGCTGTGAAATCTTCAAGGCTCCTGTTCTTTTATCATATAGTCAGTTTCTGTAAAGAGTGTTTTCAACAGTTCTGGAGAACCAAGAAAACTCAGGAATGTCCTCTCTGCAGGAGAAGATCCTCAAAAGATAAACCTCCATTTAATCCGGCGTCACAAAACTTGTGTGAGTCGTTCCTGAAGGAGAGAAATGAGAGGCGTTCATCAGGATCTGAGGAGATCTGCAGTTTACACAGTGATAAACTCTGTGTGTGTAGTGTGCAGAGATTCAAAACAAAACGACAATCATAAATTCGGACCCATCGGTGAAGTGGTTTCATCACATAAGGTAAGACAAATGACTCTTGTTTCACATGTTAAATAAAAATTATTCATAAAGGGGGGCTTTCGCATAAAAAGAACATTTTCATAGTTCACTGTATTGTCATCTCTTCTTCTCTTAACTGTTATCTGGTGTTTTATGTATTTTTGTTCAATTCTAGGAAGAGCTCAATACAGCACTGGAGTCCTTACAGGAGAAACTTCAACACAATGAAGAAATGAAAGGAGAGTTTGAGAAAACAGTTCAACACATCAAGGTGAGGAAACAGAATCAGAGTCATTTTCATCACAGCTGTAGGATCACTATATACACTTATGATCTGATATATTTAATATAATGGATTCCAGTTTATTATTTCTGTAAATGATGAGCATCAATCTGCTTCTGGATCTGTTATATGTCAGTATCTGAGTTTATCTCTGATGTTAATGATGTGAAGTGTTGATGTGTGTTGATTGAGATGATTGAAGTGAATGTGATTTGATTTCAGTCTCAAGCTGAGCACACAGAGCGTCAGATTAAACAGCAGTTTGAGAAGCTTCATCAGTTTCTCAGAGATGAAGAAGAAGCTACAATCACTGCACTGAGGGAGGAAGAGGAGCAGAAGAAGCAGATGATGAAGGAGAAGCTGGAGGAGATGGACAGACACATCTCAGCTCTTTCACACACAATTAAAGACACGGAGGAGATGATGAAAGCCAATGACGTCTGCTTTCTGAAGGTCTGATTTCAGATCATTGGTTGATCATTGGTTCATTGATTGAGTTCTTGATGATAAATGGTGTGTTTGTTCTGCAGGAGTTTCCAGTCTCAATGGAAAGGTGAGTGATCTGCTCCTGTCTCTGGTCTCTCTGGTTCTGATCCAAAGCCACTGCAGTTCTGACTCCTGAATGTTCTTCCAGAGTCCAGAGCTCACAGCCGGATCCACAGATGGCTTCTGGAGCTTTGATTCATGTGCCACGTTACTTGGGCAACCTGCCGTTCAGAGTCTGGAAGAAGATGCAGGACATCATCCAAAACAGTGAGTCAGCAGATCTGAGCTGGAAATGATGGATGGGTGGAGAGTTAAAGGTGCTTCATGACACAAACTGATAGATGTGATAAAAGGTATCTTTTCCATGTTAATATGAGTTTCTATCCTAACCAGCCACAACGGCGACGATTCTAGTTTAGAAATCGTTTCTATTTCTCTGCGACGTTGTGGCTGGAACAGCAACACAAAGTATGCTGGGATAAGGCAATTATAATATAAGGTACTGTTTATGTGCTTTATTCAATGTTAAAAGCGTCTAATGTGAGTTTAAATATCATTCGGTAACACTTTAGTATAGGGAACATGTATTCACTATTAATTATGACTTTTCCCTCAATAAACGCCTAATTTACTGCTTACTAATAGTAAGTTGTTAAGTTTAGGTATTGGGTAGGATTAGGAATGTAGAATAAGGTCGTGTAGAATAAGGCATTAATATGTGCTTAATAATTACTAATAAACAGCCAATATTCTAGTAATATGTATGCTAATAAGCAACTAGTTAAAAGACCCTAAAATAAAGTGTTACCTATCATTCTGTGTTCCCAGCTTCTCTGTAATGAAAACAACACTGGCTAATTCATCTCAGATCTTGAAAATAAATAAATAGGCACAAGAATGTTCAAACTGTCAATGCAATGCTAACAAACAAGTGTATTCTATGACAAAGATTGGTTCAGTCATTCTGTATGTACTTTAAATAATGTTTAAATGGTTTAATATTTTTGGATTTTACCATGTACTTTTACCATGTCTGCTGTGCTCTTGCCGAGGGAGCCTGCCCATACTTGCTTCTGATTGGCTGTGGTTTTTGATTGATTTTATCACTTCTCATTGTCACGTCTAGTGTGGACAGTCAAATTTTTTGAAAGTCATTTTTAGGAAAACCATGAGTCTAAACGGTTATAAAAGATAAAGCAGCCTGAGTCAGAACAGCCTGAAGGTCTGAACTGCTGGTTGTTAGGAGTTATGATTAGAAAATTTAGTCTCAAAATAATAATTTCTTAATTATTAATTTACATCAGAAATTACATTAGAAATTACGTTAAACACAACAGACAGTAAGAATAAACTGATTTAAAAAAGGGGCCAGGCTGTTCGATATATCGCCCTGTCTTCCTGTTTCAGTTGAAATTACGTCAACACATTGAATAATGCTGAGCGTTCCAGTACACTTCAGCTGACCTTTAAAAGTTAAAGTGGTGTTTATTATTAGTCTCTGAGGCAACAGCATCTGCTGTCCTTTTCTCTGTGTGAGTGTGTACACTTTTATAGCATTAAAATGTTTATTTATTTAATGTTTCATTTAGTTAACTAATTGTGTATTACCAGTGTTTGCTTAACCTGTTAATCCACGGGAGGACTCTGTTTACATTATTTCAAAGTTACTGCTAGTTTTCGCCCTCATATTCTCCTTGTTTCCAGCTTACACTTATTGTTACAATTTTTTTACAGAGCTATTCTATAAAATATACATTTTTAATAACCATTACCTTGCATATAAAATATTACATTTTTATGGAAAAAAAAACAGAAAACAAAAAACCTTAATGATGATCTAAACTAAATATAAGTTGTTTCTGGATACTATTTAAGTTTTAGAGGCATCTGCTGGTTAGAGAGAAAAAGTGTAGGAATTGCAGCTATAGAAGAAAAATGTTATGACCATATATGACCAGCAGAGGCCTGTGGACATTCATTCATTTTTCTGGAAGTGGCCAAATGCTCTGTGCCTTAAAAATGAGTGTTTTGACAAAGTTTGTGTTTTATTTAAAGTCTTTTTTTTTTTTTTTGCAATAATGTTGCATACATTTGCAAAAATGCCACAAGTTGCTATGACAGTTGACCATTAAATGCTGACTGTGTGTGTGTGTGTGTGTGTGTGTGTGTGTGTTAGATCTCACCCCTTCATATGAGTATTCTCAATTTGAACCGTTTCATTTGCAAACATTTTTTCATTTTCCCCTTCATTTTTAATGTGGGGTCTGTTTGGACCCTGAAGACCATGAGTGTGACTTTTTTTTTTTTTTTAACATACCTTTAGAAAAACCAAATCCAACCCAGTGTTTTGTGTGATTACTTTAAAATGAAATATGATAATCTGCATCCATTTAGAAAAACTCTTGCATGGTTGTTTTGAAAGCGCATGACTGAACAACGTCAGGGTTTTTACTTCAAAAGTTTGAATATTTGGAGAAATGGTGATGAATTCTCACATGTTTACTTTAATTGCCTATAAAGAGGAGTAATATTTCTTACATTTTAACCCAAAATGATGCGATGCGAGAATTACAGAGCTCGAAACACTGGCATGTGATGTCTGTCTCATTTAAACTGTTATTCAAGCCATCTTCTTGGGTATTTACATAAGAATAATGTGTATTTATAATGCAATGCTAATTGACATAGCCTTTATCACAATATACTATAAAAGTAAATCATTTCTTCCTCATTCTGTTATATCAAGCTACATCGGATCACAGACAGTTATTTCCAAAACTCGACGGAGGAAAAATGTGGTTTTAATCATAAACTATTGTGTTTTGATGTGCTATGTTAATATGCTAACTAACCCTTATGCACCCGTTACCAGGAGCTATTATGTTTTGTCTTATTTTGAAAAGTTAAAGAACATTTTCAGTCTTTCTTTTTAAAAAATATTTGAGCCATATCCCGGCCAGAGAGACTGAAACTAAATGGTGCTGTGGGGACAATAATACATATATATTTTTTTTACAAATTACAAATAAAATAAAATAAAACAATAATAAAAATTAACGGTATAAAACTGCACAATGAGATAAATAAATAGCAGATGCTGGCTATTAATTTTTGCAGTTAATTATATCTTTATTTTTGCACTACCTATTTTTTTTTCACAATTCTTTATTTTTATTTGCGAAACAACTTTTTTTTTTTGCTCAATACCTTTTTCCTTTGCAATACTTTGTTGCAAAGATATGTGGCATTATATTGATTCCATATAATAAAATCATCTGTTGACTGTGTCTCATCAGCTCCTGTGATTCTTGATCCAAATACTGCGAATCTACGTCTCGTCCTGTCTGATGATCTGACCAGTGTGAGATACAGCAGGAACAAACGACCTCTTCCTGATAATCCAGAGAGATTTGACCGTTATCCCTGTGTTCTGGGTTCAGAGGGGTTTAACTCAGGAACACACTGCTGGGATGTGGAGGTTAAAGAGAGTTCAGAGTGGATTCTTGGAGTAACTACAGCATCAAACCAGAGGAAGGGGTGGGATTTCTTCAACACTGATGTTTGGAGTGTGGATTATGATGTGGAAGGACTGGATGAACCATGTGGTTTTCGTGTTGAACAGAATCTTGATCATGTGAGAGTGAATCTGGACTATGACGGAGGAACGGTGTCATTCTCTGATCCTGTAACTAACACACATCTACACACATTCACAACCACCTTCACTCACACACTCTTTCCATTCTTCAGTTGCTCTCACTCTCTGAGGATCTTAGCGGTTAATTGTCAGTAAACGTTACTCCTGTAAGTCTGGATCTTCCTGCTTTCATCATGTTTCTGATATTGCTGTCAATCTGAATGTCAGTACGGTGGCCGTGATGATCACATGACTGATATCCAGCACTACAGCAACACTGTAGTAGCGCTCCCTACCCTGACAATAGCAAGGAAAGAGTTAAGTAGATTTGATGCAAATTCATATGCGCACTACCAGTAAACTACACAAAAATTCACAATCTCAAGCGGTTGAGGAGAAGATCATTTTTGAACAGCTGACATTCTGTATTTACCGCTTCAAATGTTCTTTAGGGTCTTTTTGACCCCAAATTATGTTTGCTAAAATAATAATAATAAAAAAATGTTCTCTTTGTCCAAATGGCATGATACTTTGTATGGTGGATAACACTTTCTAAATCTACAAATAAAAAAAAATAAATAAAAAAAATGGAATATCTTGTTTTTATTTCAGTGTGGGAAAAAAAAGGTTACACTCAGGGTCCTTGGGGTCTCCAGAGGCAACAAAATGTCATTTTGTAACAAAATAACTTTTTTTTTTTTTTTTTTTTTTAATCTGTTTATTAATGTTTTTTACTCAACATTTATGCAGTTTTTGGAGGATTTATAATATCTTTTAAATTTATATAAATAAATTTACATTATATATATATATATATATATATATATATATATATATATATATATAAATTAAATAGGTTTTTATACAAAAACAGCTTTTTATGTAAAATTCACTTTTTTTATAAAAGACCCATATTTCTAACTTTCATTCATGGGGATAACAAGGATAATTTGACAGTTTAGTGTAAGATTTGTGCCCATCTTTTGGAAAATGCAGTTTTAAAGGTGCCCTTGAATGTCCATTTCACAAGATGTAATATAAGTCTAAGGTGTCCCCAGAATGTGTCCGTGAAGTTTCAGCTCAAAATACCCCACAGATTTTTTATTATACCATGTTTTAACTGCCTATTTTGGGGTGGGAGGGAAAATGCTCTGATTTGGTGTGTGTACCCCTTTAAATGCTCATGCTCCCTGCCCCCAAGCTCGCGACTCCATTAAACATTGCATAAATACTACAGAAGTTCAATGTAACTCTCAACGTACATGATATTAATGATCCCGACTGTAGATTCGCCTGTTTTTCAGTGGTCTTTTGCACGAACAAGATTTACATAAGAAGGAGGAAGCCATGGTGTTTGAGACTCACGTTATGTGATTACCATGTACAGAACTCTAATTATTCAATTATGCCAAGGTAAATACAGTTTTTCATTCTAGGGCACCTTTAAAAGTAAAAAATGATCACTTTTATACCAGTAGATGGCTGCTGAGCTCCACTATTTGGTATTTGACTAACTGATATATATATATATATATATATATATATATATATATGTATATATATGTGTATATGTATATATATGTGTGTATGATTCATCACTCCAGAGAACATGTCTCCACTGCTCTAGTCCAGTGGCGGCAGGCTTTCACCACTGCATCCAACACATTGCACTTGGTGATTGTGGGATTAAAATTTAAGAATCTGTTTAAAATCTGATGATCCTACGTCCTGACAACATCACATGAAATACTAAGGTGAAGTACATTGTGTTTAGCATTTTAAGGTAAAGATGATGACATCAGATGAATGATTCTGTTAAGCAAAGTTTCCAGCAAGAGTTTTCTGTCAGTTCCTGTTCTCTTTAATGTATGTCTAATGAGTCTGATTACTGAGATTCTCACCTTTTGTCTTTAATGGCTCTTGGAGCCCCTGTCCCATTTATTGAATAGTTACACTGATTGGATTAGCACCTATGCATTTGAATGACACTTTTATGCCGATTTGATCAGGGCTGGGGAAATGCTGGGAATGGGCTGATTCCTGCACTGCATTTGCATGCTTTGTTTAGATTGTCTCCACCTCTACTGTATGTATCCCTCCCCCTTGAATGTATATAAACTACAGTGTACACTGCCTTAGTTAGACTTAGATAACTACAGCAACGCATTCTGCTTGAAAGATATCCCAACGTCTCCTGGTCTCTGCTTCGACGAGGAAAAAGGTTCCTACATGATGTAAGGCTTGGATGCAGCTGGTGGGCCTTGGAAATGTTATATATATATATATATATATATATATATATATAATACACTATTGCCGAAAGTATTGAGACAGTATTGGGACACCCCCCGAAATCATTGAATTGCTACCTGTGCAACAAGTCCATTTGTGAAATTTCCTCAATACTAAATATTCCACGGTCAACTGTTAGTGGTATCATAACAAAGTGGAAGCAATTGGGAACAACAGCAACTCAGGCACGAAGTGGTAGGCCACATAAAATCACAGAGTGGGGTCAGCACATGCTGAGGCGCACAGTGTGCAGAAGTCGCCAACCTTTGCAAAGTCAATAGATACAGACCTCCAAACTTCGTGTGGCCTTCAGATTATCTCAAGAACAGTGCGTAGAGAGCTTCATGGAATGGGTTTCCATGGCTGAGCAGCTGCATCTAAGCCTTACATCACCAAGTGCAATGCAAAGCGTCGGATGCAGTGGTGTAAAGCACGCCGCCACTGGACTCTAGAGCATCTTTTTTTTTTTTTTTTTTTTCTAGAACCTATGAACAATACATTTGAAAATGGCATTGCTGTATAAGCACCTACAAGCTGAAAAAAGAATACATAGAGTAATGGAGAATATAATTATTTTATCAAAAAAAAAAAAAGTATATATATATATACTGAGAAAAAAAAAAACAGTGTCAGATCAGTTTTACTCCTTTAGGCATCTGAGGGTTTGGAAAAAAAGTAAATCTCACTATACATGAAAATTTCCTATAGTAGAAGAAATCAATGTATATCAATGAACAACCCCAATAAGTTCTTAAGTTAAGATTAAGTTCAAGTTCAAGTCTGAACACAAAGATATTTTGAAGAATGTTGGTAACCAGACAATACAGCAGACATTGGGTCTCATTCAAATGCGTACGTACAAATGTGTACATGAAATGTGCATACAATCGATTTTAAGAACAAATCGCATTTCAAATTTTCTAATAAAATTTAAAAGCGGTGGCGTTATGTATGGGGCGGGGAAGGGTGGTCCTTCCAGAGGATTGTTTAGAATGGCCATACCACTGTAGAAAAGGGGATTCAGCATCGCTAAACTCCAACTAAAATCGGCTGCTAAAAATATAGTAACCGATGTCGTCTCAAACACGTCAGGATAACGATAATGCTAAATCTCAAGATGGCTCTGGGTTGATGGTCATGGCCTGTAAGTGATTGTTTAAACCGCCTGGTATAAGGAGGCGTGGTCATTCGATGAAGAAAACAAGCCGCAGACCCAAGAAGCAGTAAGTCGTACACAGAAAGTGTAAGAAGCCTGTGAAGTGAAACGAATCAGTTAAGAGATCTTTAAAAATCATATTCTAACATGGCATTACTCCACCGCATGTCAGGAGAGTGCATCAAGTCTGAGTTGGACTTATTTACAGTTCCTCTGACGCAAACGATAATTGAGAACAACGGCTACTTAGAAAAATGGCTACTTTGGAGTTTTTTTATAGCAGGTAATGGCGATGACTATGTTGACCTAAATAACACATTGTTGTATCTATGTCTTAAAATCACAAGACCTAATGGTGCCGATTTACCAGATGATGCAAAGGTCGGCCTGATAAATTACCCCGGGGCTACTATATTTTCACAAGTTAATGTGAGCCTAGGTGATCGATTGATATCTCAGAGTTTGAGCACGTATGCTTATCAATGTATCATTGAGAGTCTGATCAACTACAGTAAAGATGCGCTGGAATCGCTTTTCTCCGCTGGATTGTTTTACAAAGACACAGCCGGTCATATGGATGTGACTGACCCCGGCGGTCATAACCAGGGGTTGGCAAAGAGGGCTTTCTACACAGCGAACAGCAGAGTGGTGGAACTGCTGGCTCCTATTCACAGTGATCTTTTCTTTTAAGAAAAGTTAATTTTGAATGGTGTGGACGTTAAAATACGGATGATCAGAGCCAAAGATGAATTCTGCCTGATAAGGGACAGCGATGTGGCATACAAATTAAATATTATGTCAGCGAGCCCATTTGTCAAGAACGTCTGTGTATCACCCCCCGTGAACGGTCAGGCGTTGCTCTTTGACTACCGCCAAGTACCCCATAGATCGAGTTTGTTTAAAAAATTTCTCCATACCAGCGGGGTCGCGTTGTCACGTTGGGTTGCAGGAAGACAAACAGATGAAGAGAATAAATCCAGAATACTGGTTTTAATAAACAATCCAACAGGCAGGCAGGCAGGTGCAACGCAACATATATGGATGGTGATTGGACAAAGGCTGAGTGAACAGGAGGAACTTTAGCAAACATAACAAGGGTAATTAATGGAATGGAAGAAATGGAAAGAAATGGGTCCATGTACTATTGGGGACCTTTTTGTTGATGGGTTTCAGGCATCCTTTAGTCAGCTACAACAGAAATTTAAAATTTCCCCATTTTTTTTTTTTTTTTTTTTCTTTTTTTTTTTTTCTACAGATTAGGAATTATTCATACTCATATACCTTCATCGGATAATGCTTCACCCTCAATTATTGATAAGTGTCTTTATCAATGTAAAGGAAGTAAAAAAGCTTTGGTAATTTATGAACTGCTGCAATCTTTTAATTCTCCCTCTACTAGATTTCTAAAGGAAGAATGGGAGAAGGAACTCAGAGTGGAAATTTCTGAGGAAATATGGCAAAAGAGTTTAAAGGATATTAATGAACATTCTATCAATTCTAAACACTGCCTTATTCAGTTTAAGGTCATTCAAAGACTACATTATTCAACAGAAACTGCACAGAATTTACCAAAATATCTCACCTCTTTGTGACAAGTGTAATTCAGTAGATGCGGATGTGTCCCATAGTTTTATTTATTGTTTGCTCAAGAATACAGAGTTATTTAAATGGAATTTTTGATGTGCTTTCAGAAATGTTTAGGGTACAAATGCAGCCTGACCCAACATTGATAATTCTGGGACTTTTTTAAACATGGGCATCCAATATCAGGGGGACAGCACAAATTGCTTGCATACAGTTTAACTACAGCAAAGAAGGAGGTACCTACGGTCAAGTTATGCTTGGAGAGATGACTTACACTCTTCATTTGGAACAAATTTGCTACTGTTTGAATGGCAAAATTAAGCAGTTTGACAAAATCTGGCGCTCTTTTCTGTGTTATCCTGATGGAAACCCTGTGGAATAATGCATCATTTATTAATGTAATATTTACATTTTTTTCACCATATTTCACAATTTAATGTAAACAGGTCTGGTAAGGGATGGTTGGTGATGTTAGTGTGTGTGTGTGTGTGTGTATATGTGTGTGTGTTTCTGTCTTTTGTTCTATTTTGACTTGTATTCTTGTATTGTATTTTAGGTAAAAGAGTCTGTAAGATTGCAGTCCTTCTTTAAAATCTGTCTTTTAATAAAACTTATTTGATAAAAAGTTACTGACAATTTGATTGGCAGAAACTTGACCATTTTGTGAGTTCACCCTGGTTCCAGGAAATAGATGGATCGTGAATCACCAGCCAAGGATGACCCAGGATGGTGGCATGCTTGAGTTTCAGAATTAAATAATCCAACCTTGATGGTAAATAGTACTGTTTGGTGCATGATGCCAGAACTAATAGGTGCATTGCATGAGCTCTTTACACATTATAGTCCTTCATTGCAATTGCGATCTCAGAATTCAGGCCAATTTATAATACCTGGAATATCAAAATCAACTGCAGGCGGTAGATCCTTCTCCTATTTGGCACCTGAACTCTGGAACAATCTTCCTAGCATTGTTCGGGAAGCAGACACACTCGGTCAGTTTAAATCTAGACTAAAAACACATCTCTTTAACGTGGCATACACATAACACATTACCAATTTATGTTTTCAAATCTGTTAAAGGATTATTAGGCTGCATAAATTAGTCAGCCGGAACCGGGAACACACTTCCTATAACACCAGATGTACTCGTTACATCAGAAGAAGAATGGCATCTACGCTAATATTAGTCTCTCTGTTTATCACGAGGTTTACCGTAGTCAGCTGGATCCAGGCCGTATCCAGGTGAGATCGAGGACCTGCACTTTGACACGACCACAACGCAGCCCTGACGTATCAGCAGAGATTGAGTCAACTAGATCATCCACTGTGAGGGCCTCATCGACACGACAGCCACGACACAGTTCCTCAACAACCGTCCATACCGGCGTGATCCTCAATACGATCCTCAATTGGATGGAACTGAAATAAATACTTTTAATGTTTCGATCCTATTGGACTTATGATAGCAACCTGAATTGTAACAAAGCACTGTTGGCCAGAGGAGAACTGGCACCCCGACTAAGCCTGGTTTCTCCCAAGGTTTTTTTCTCCATTTTAACACCAATTTGCCACTTGTCTGCCACCTAATGTCACCTGATGGAGTTTGGGTTCCTTGCCACTGTTGCCTCTGGCTTGCTTAGTTGGGGACATTTGACTTGACATTTGATATTCAACAGTGCTTTGATCTGCCTGCATTGACACTATTCTTTTAAGAGCTGCTGTGCAGCCAAACAATGTACCAGTTATCAATGTAAAGCTGCTTTGACACAATCTACATTGTAAAAAGCGCTATATAAATAAAGGTGACTTGACTTGACTTGACTCTCTTTTCTTTCAGTGCAGGTTTGAAGAAGATATTTTGCTCATAAGTCAGTTGTTTAATGCAAAGGGACATTTATTAAATTATGAAGAATTTCTTAATCAGTTCAATATTCCCGTTACCCCTAAAGAATTTGCTATTGTTTTCGATGCCATCCCATCTGGAGCAGTGTCATGTGGTGGTGTTTTAAAATGAGGAGGCAGTTATTTAAAAAAATAAATAAATAAAAATGTATATATCAAATATAAATTCATGAACCTGTTACACTTAATGTTGTCACATTTTCCTGGTTAAATAAACATTACATAAAAAAGAGAGACCAAATACAATTCTGTTTTGTATTTTTTACATTATAGTACTTTTTATTTATTTATTTATTTTTGTATTATTTTTGTATTCTATTTTATTTGTGAACTGATGTTCAGCCTTTTTTTTTAATACTGGCAGTCAACTTCTTTTCAAAGCTAGATAATTCCTATCACAGACATGAAGACCTACCTTCATCTGAAGATCTAACTTCACCAAGCTGATTGTTACAATGGTAGAAAAATATAGTTTTTCAGCTACTTCTTCGAATAGATCAATACATTCACATTTTTTTATTGGAAGTGTGTCAATCCCAAATATTACATTTTATTGGAATGCTTTAGTTCCTGGTATTGTTTGGAATAAAACTTGGCTGATTCCAAACAGATTGTTAATTACTAATAAGAATAAGATAATAAGTTTCAGTTCGAATTGTCCATCGTATATATCCTGTTAATACTTTCTTAAAGAAATACAAAAAAGATATTGATACAAACTGTTCTTTTTGTAAACACCCAGAAACTTTAGTGCATTTATTTTGGCTTTGTCATTATTCTACATTGTTGTGGAAAGATTTTTCCATATTTGTTATTGAGAACATTGATAAAGATTTTTCTTTACTTTGAGAAAATGTTTTGTTTGGATTTGTTCATTGTAAAAAAAAAAAAAAAAAAAAAAAAAAGGTACACTGTAAACAAAATGGTGAAATGTATGCCAGCACAGTGTGCCAAAAGTTTACCATTAATGGAAATAACTGTCAAAGACCATCAACTGAAGAAACATGTTTAGACAGAAAAAGAGAAGAGACGAGCAGAAACACAAGAACTACAACTGACTTCCAGCCACAGCCTTAGATGAAATCAACTGCAAACGAGCAGAAGCGTATGACCCTGTAGGCCAAGACTGAAGCTAAGCAGGGTTGAGTCTGGTCAGGAGTGGATGGTAGACTCCTGTGGCCTGTTGCATGAAGCTAGTTGAACAAACTCTGAGTTTCAGCGTAGGTTTAGAGTTGACAAATCCAGATAAATCCAAACTGGTTAAGATCAGGATCAGATGTTGCACAACGCTCGGTTTAAACTTTCTCTGTCAACTCAGGTTTAATCCAGAGTTTGCGATTAACTCTGAAGCGCATGCACCTGAAAGCGTGACACGTGCGGCAAACAGCCAATCACACGGAACATACAGAGCGTCCATTTGATTCACTTCTCGCGAGAGAGCCGTGCAATTCACTTCTCTTCTGAAGATTAAGAGATCGTTATGAAAAATAACATGAAATTAAATGCATTTACAAGGCAGGAATAAAAACTGCTGCAGTGAAAGTTTGAGAAGGCAAATGAAAGAAAATATCTGACTATGTCAATGCATGTGAATCAAAGAAATATGCCTAATAATTTATAATGTAATAATTTACATTAGATTCACAAAGAGCTAAAATGAATACACATAAGCTTAATTTGTTTAAAAGCTTTATATATTGATGCATGTATTATATTTATATAAATTTAAAAGCAAAGTTAAATATTAATTGTCAAATAATATAATAGTTATATGAATATACTATTATATGAATTATACATCATTAATTCATATAATATAAATATAATAAATAATTAGCAGCAAAAGATGAGCAATTTTGTCTCTAAAATATTTTCACTATAAACTGCTTTAATTTGGAGCGAGAGATACAGGATACCAATCCACCTTCATAAGCCCGAAAAAGCAGAGTTTACTCAAACTAACCTCGAACTTGCCTGGGTAGAAACTGAAACCGGCTTTGTGCAACAGGCCACTGGAAGACTAGTCTGCTGCTGGAATGGTGTTAGTGAGGCCAGCAGGGGGTGCTGCTCATACTGGTCCGGGGCTGAGTCTACTCTATGATTATATGGATGATTATGTTATTAATTTCACATTATTAATTATAGTAGCTCTGTGCACAAATAAAGTTTTGATCTACTTGATCTCTAGTGCCCCCACTCCAGTAGAAATATTAAGTACTCTTTTCTGAATTCACTTGAGTAAATTTACTTGTTTTGATCTGTCTGCCTACACACACATTGTTACATCTGGAGAGATCTGTTAGTGTTTAATGTTCTGTTGCTGCCAGTCATGTGACTGTTTTTAATGATTATTTTTTTACAGGGAAGGTATTTGATTGTGATAATTCAGGAAATACCTGTAAAATAACATTGTATTTTTGTTTGTTAATTTAGATTATGATATTTTACTTATTTTTATTTACTATTATTATTTTTACATATTTACTAATTTTACAGGATGTTTTTTGTTTGTTTTTTTGTTTTTGTTTTGTTTTTTGCTGCCAGCCATTTGACTGTTTCTACAAAGGCAAACAAGAATCAGTGGAGAATGAAGAAAAATGCTTTAAAGAAGAATTTTTGAGACATTTGTTTCTAAACAGACAGCAGATCTGTGTGATTTTTTTTTTTTTTTTTCTGTGGTTATTTTTGAAATTGTCGTTCAGGAAGTTAAAGTAAAGTTTAGATTGCTGGAGCTCAAACAGTGAAAATGGCTTCAGCAGCTGAAGATGATTATATTTGTCCTGTATGTCATGAAATCTTCAAGGCTCCTGTTATTTTATCATGTAGTCACAGTTTCTGTAAAGAGTGTCTTCAATAGTTCTGTGGCCTGTTGCATGAATCTAGTTAAACAAACTTTGAGTTTCCATATAAATCCTTACAAATCCATATAAATCCAACCAGGTTTAGATCAGGTTCAACGGGCTCACAATGCTCAGCATAAACTCTCTCTGTCAACTCAGGTTTAATCCAGAGTTTGCGATTAACTCTGGAGCACACGCACCTGAAAGCGTGACACGTGCGGCAAACAGCCAATCACACGGAACACGGAGAGCGTCTGTTTAATCCACTTCTCGTGAGAGAGCCGCGCAATTCACTTCTCTAAAAACCAATCCACCTTCATAAGCCCGAAAAACCAGAGTTTGTTCAAACTAATCTTGAACTTACCTGGGTAGCAACTGAAACCGGCTTTGTGCAACAGGCCACAGAGGTGTTTATTCCTCTTCATGAGGAGTTTAGCTCCATCAATCCTGCCTGGAAGTGTTCATTGATCCTAATGACCTTGATTAGCTGCTTCAGGTGTGTTTAATTAGAGCTGGAGATAAGCTTGGGTGGAACGATTGGACACTTTCCCATAGTGTAATTGAAGTGTTGATAACTAGATTAAATATACATGATTTTTACAGTATTATAAATATAGTTAAAATATTGTGTGTTTAGTCATTTATAAAAAGTGAATCATATTGTGTTTAGCATATTAACATTGTTGAATGTGACTGTATGTGTGACAACTGAATTGACTTGCTCTTGAGTAACGTCATGCTTTCTTTTTCAGATTTCAGAGAACCCAAAGGAAAAGAGGCAGTAGTCTGATGCAAGCCAGATTTTGAAAACCTGAACCGTTGGAGCGCTTGTATTTATGACACAAGACTTCTGAGAATAATGTTGTTTTTAAAGGTTGTAATGCTTTTGTCGACTCAGTTGCTGGAAAGGGTGTCATTTATGTTTTAAAAGGTTTTCCCAGAACTTTGAAATGGTCAGAATTTTGTTGACGTGTCACTGAAGTGTAGCTGAAATATTAATGTTGTTCAGAATTAATGTTGTTTCAGTTCAATCAGCATCACATTAACATTGATCAAACGATATTTCTAATGATTATTTTTGTTAATTTCAATATGTATTCAACAGCAGTGATGTAGAATCATTGATTTTTTTTTTTTTTGTTAATCTCAGCATTGTTTCAACATTAAATGCGGGTGCAAACGTGATATTGAACCAACATCACCTCATAATGTTGAATCAATAATATTACCATTGATTTGAGGTTGAAATCTCAACATTGCTTCAACAGTAACTGAGGGTGCAAGAGTGAAACTGAAGCAACATCCCTTTGTAACGGTAATTCAATGCAATTAGCACTGAGAAATCAACACTGACTCAACATTGTTTCAATGATTACATGCTATCTGGGATACTATATACCAGAAACACACACCAAATCTGCAGAACCACACACTAATTCTCTGCCTTCGACTCAGTTTTCAATTTCATGAAACACTTTTTGTAAAACACAACACACAATTCTCTATGTAACACACAAAAATCTAACAGGAATATTTCCTTTTTCAAACACAACCATTGTTTCTGTCCAACTACACATGGTTGATGTATTTCTGTTCTTTCGTACTGTAATACTGTATTCACAACCACAAATGCTTACATACAAAAAAGTAAATAATTTGGTTTCAATCTTTTCGTGTTTACCATGAATTTTTTAGCATCTCTCTGCCAGTTTCTTTCAGTATTGTACAGAAATGTACACAGGAGCTCATGAAAGAAGAGCTTTAGGTTTTGAATAACTGATATATCCAAAAATAGAATATTATGGCAAAGGTGTTTGCAACGTAAGACAAATGTTTGCTTTTGAGATGTGTTTGTGATATTTTGAATGCAGCGCTTCATTTTGCAAGAGATGTGAAGCATTTTGCATTTTGTGTGTGTAATTCTTGGATGTGTTTGTGTAAAGTTTTGAAAAAAATAGGTATTGAAAAAAACTGTAATGCATATTAACAATGATTAGGATATATAGCAAAATTTGGGAATGTGCGTGTTGATCCAGAGTTTGCGTCATCGGAAGTCCTCGCAGCGGTTGGCACCGTCTCTTCACAGGTGTTGATCATCTGAAGTCTTCATAAGAGGCTGGAACCAAACTGAAGCTGATGGACTCTCTAGTCACCTCAGGACGGGCGTCCCGAGATGAAACAGAAAAGCAAATGGAGAATAATTAGCGTAGCTGCTGTTCATAACATTAAGCAAAGATAGTCATGTGCAATTGATCTGATATAACTGGAGTACAAGGATATGAGATGCATTATTGCTCTGTCCAAATACCCACACTTGTGGTCTTGGCCACTTGAAAGCGCATGCACACGACAAGTAGTAAGTGTGCAAGACTGTCCCATGTCTTAAAAATGCCAAAATTCCGTGCCCTTAATGCACACTAAACCCACTTCAGAGCGGTATTCGAGGCTAAGCGTATCCCATCATGCATTATGTTCGGGAACTCGCGTGCCCTGAAATCGAGAGTTGCACAGCATTGTATCAAATTCAGTATTGATTCATTCCGATGTAAGAATCAATAGTTATTAATGTAGTTAATTTATCTATATCAGCACTGGAGTAAACAGTGACATCATCATCCAGCCCAGTTCAGTTCGCATACAGTGGTGTCAATGCAGGCAGATATCAATGAAAAAATTCCACTGTAAGTTAAATTAATTAGGTATTACATATACAACTATGTATACAACATTTGCAACTGCTTTTTATCACTTAATTAGAAGCACCAGAATTTTAATATTGCGTCTTCTGTTTGTTACACAGACATTTACAAGTTTATTTTAAAATGCAAAGTATTGAAAATAATCATTTCTGAAAAGCTCTGTAAACACTTCCATTCTTGCAAGACTATAAGTGTGTCCCATCGGATAATCAAAAGTTCTACACACACTTGCAGTCTTCACGCCTACTTGAACACTTGGGCCAAATAGAGGAAATGCGTCATGTAAATAGACTAGTGGTCAAGTGCAAAGACTGCAAGTGTGCGTATTTGGACAGGGCTTATGTGAATGTTTGGCTAAAGAGATGCGTCTTTAATCTAGATTTAAACTGAGTGAGTGAGTTCCTCCTTTAGTGGACTTAGATATTCTAGGTACAACCAGAAGGCCAGAGTTTTGTGATCTTAAAGAGCATGATGGATTGTAGGGAGATACAAGATCAGTTAAATACAGAGGAGCTAAACCATTTAGGGCCTTATACAGGGGTGTCCAACCCTGCTCCTGGAGAGCTACCATCCTGCAGATTTCAACTCCAACCCCAATCAAACACACCTGAACCAGCTAATCAAGGTGTTCAGGGTTGCTTCATAATTACAGACAGGTGTGCTGGAGCAGGGTTGGAACTGAAGTCTGCAGGACGGTAGCTCTCCAGGAGCAGAGTAGTACCCCCCTGGCCTTATAGGTCAGTAGCAATACTTCATCATTGATACAGAACTTAATAGGTAACCAGTGTAATCATATTTTCTTGGCCTGGTAAGAACTGGTAAGAGGCTGTTTTTGTAACATATGAAATATGATTGTTGAAGGACAAGTTGCTGTCTAATATAACACCCAGGTTTTTAACTGTAGAGGATGAAGTAACAGTACATCCTTCTAAATGCAAATATTCTAAAAGATTCTGTGTACAAGTTTTTGGTCCAATGAGTAATACTTCAGTCTTATATTAATTTAATAGAAGAAAATTACTGGTCATCCAATGTTTTATATCTTTAACACACTCTGTCAACTTGAATAATTTAGAGATTTCATGTGCGCAGGCGCGTAGTGTTTCTTTACAAAGTGACATTGCCGACATTCGTGGATCCACTTGAACAAGCGTCGATTTGACAACATTGTCATCTGTACAAAGGTTGCTGTGTAAATGTACAAGTGTTACTTTAACACTCTGAGTGACACATATAGACACCAGCAGTGTTACAGTATCTCACAGAAGTGAGTACACCCCTCACATTTTTGTAAATATTTTATTATATCTTTTGTGACAACACTGAAGAAATGACACTTTGCTACAATGTAAAGTAGTGAGTGTACAGCTCGTACAACAGTGCAAATTTGCTGTCCCCTCAAAATAACTCAACACACAGACATTAATGTCTAAACCGCTGGCCACAAAAGTGAGTACACCCCTAAGTGAAAATATCCAAATTAAGTTTAACCTGAAGAAATCCTGATATTGTTTGAACACACCCAAAGCTGATCATAAACTCCACCCTCTTACAACACTAACCAAGAAGAGACTGACTCATTTCCACATTTCTGTCAAACTGACTCTTGTGTCTCAACAAAACCAATAAAGAATCAGCAATCAGTGGAGAACGAAGAAAAATGCTTTAAGGAAGAATTTTTGAGACATTTGTTTCTAAACAGACAGCAGATCTTTGTGATTCATGTAGTTATTTTTGAAACCGTCGTTCAGAAAGTGAAAGTAAAGTTTAGATTGCTGGAGCTCAAACAGTGAAAATGGCTTCAGCAGCTGAAGATGATTATATTTGTTCTGTATGTCATGAAATCTTCAAGGCTCCTGTTCTTCTATCATGTAGTCACAGTGTCTGTAAAGAGTGTCTTCAACAGTTCTGGAGAACCAAGAAAACTCAGGAGTGTCCTGTCTGCAGATCCTCAAAAGATGAACCTCCAGTTAATCTGGCATTAAAGAACTTGTGTGAGTCGTTCCTGAAGGAGAGAAATGAGAGGAGTTCATCAGGATCTGAGGAGATCTGCAGTTTACACAGTGAGAAACTCAAACTCTTCTGTCTGGAGGACAAACAGCCTGTGTGTTTAGAGTGTATGAATTCACAAAAACACGTCAATCACACAGTCAGACCCATCAGTGAAGTTGTTCCATCATATAAGGTAAGACAAATGACTCTTATTCCACATGTAAAGGGATAATTAGTCAACCTTCCACCCCTCTAGTGATGTCCCTGCTACCTAAAAAGTAACTAATTGTATTACTTAGTTACTTGTTATGGAAAGTAGTGTGTTACGTTACACAAATACATTTTCACGCATCCAGATGGTATTGGATAACTCTTTTGCTTCAATAAATAACAGGATGAGGTAAATCCTTTTTCACAGCATCATATGATCATATAACTGTATCATATTCTTTCTTTCTCTTCACAGTAATCTGATGTTTTATGTATTTTATGTATTTTTGTTCAATTCTAGGAGGAGCTCAATACAGCACTGAAGTCCTTACAGAAGAAACTTCAACACAATGAAGAAATGAAAGGAGAGTTTGAGAAAACAGTTCAACACATCAAGGTGAGGAAACAGAATCAGAGTCATTTTCATTACAGCTGTAGGATCACTATATACAGTTATGATCTGATATATTTAATATAATGGATTCCAGTTTATTATTTCTGTAAATGACGAGCATCAATCTGCTTCTGGATCTGTTATATGTCAGTATCTGAGTTTATCTCTGATATTAATGATGTGAAGTGTTGATGTGTGTTGATTGAGATGATTGAAGTGAATGTGATCTGATTTCAGTCTCAAGCTGAGCACACAGAGCGTCAGATTAAACAGCAGTTTGAGAAGCTTCATCAGTTTCTCAGAGATGAAGAAGAAGCTACAATCACTGCACTGAGGGAGGAAGAGGAGCAGAAGGAGCAGATGATGAAGGAGAAGCTGGAGGAGATGAACAGACACATCTCAGCTCTTTCACACACAATCAAAGACACAGAGGAGATGATGAAAGCCAATGACGTCTGCTTTCTGAAGGTCTGATTTCAGATCATTGGTTGATCATTGGTTCATTGATTGAGTTCTTGATGATAAATGGTGTGTTTGTTCTGCAGGAGTTTCCAGTCTCAATGGAAAGGTGAGTGATCTGCTCCTTTCTCTGGTCTCTCTGGTTCTGATCCAAAGCCACTGCAGTTCTGACTCCTGAATGTTCTTCCAGAGTCCAGAACTCACAGCTGGATCCACAGATGGCTTCTGGAGCTTTGATTCATGTGCCACGTTACTTGGGCAACCTGCCGTTCAGAGTCTGGAAGAAGATGCAGGACATCGTCCAAAACAGTGAGTCTGACTGCAGAAGATCTGAGCTGGAAATGATGGATGGGTGGAGAGAATGTGCTTCATGACACAAACTGAAGCTTGTTAAATGGAGTTACAATTAGAAAACTTAGTCTTAGATTATTATTAATAATAATATAATAACTCAAACACAACAGACAGTAAGAATAAACTATTTTAAAGCAATACACAGACTGTTACAGTACAGACAGGTCGGAGACGGGAATACACAAACAACGATGTTTATTGATACCAACAGAGGAGTGACAGCAGTGCAGGTGAATGAATAGTGATAAATGGATGATGGATGGAATGCAGAGAGGTAATACTATCCTTTGCTGATAGCAGAGATGAAGCTCTTGGATATTGCTGGAGTAACTGGATGAAGGAGACAGGGAACACTCACACACAGAAGGAATTCACACGAGGAGAACTGGAGACGCTGGAGACAGGTAAGTAGATCGCCAGGAGTCCTTGAGGTAAGCATACAGGTAAGTCTTAATGCAAACGAGACCGGACGATGAGTGTGAGTGCGAGTCCTTTATAGTGCTGGTGATTGCTGTGATGATGAGGTGCAGGTGTCGGTGATCAGTACTCGGGTGATTGAGTGCGCTGTGATTGGTGGATGGTGGAACCTGACGTGTCTGATGATTGGAAGGGGGGGCTCGGCGGCTGCCACGTCAGGTTCTGTGGAAACAGAGACAGAAGGGTGGTGAGGTTTGAGGAGTGACACATGGAATGTGGGGTGAATGCGGTACTCAGGAGGTAGCTGAAGTTTGTAGGTGACCGGGTTGATCTGCTCCAGGATGGTGAATGGGCCAATGAACCTGGGACTCAGCTTCTTGCAGGGCAGACGCAGTCTGATGTCCCGAGTTGACAGCCAAACCTTCTGTCCCGGTTGGTAGGAAGGAGCGTGGGAGCGACGAAGGTCGGCTGTCATCCTGCGTCTGCGCAGGGCTCGCTGCAGTTGGTGGTGTGCTGAGTCCCAGACCCTCTCGCTCTCTCGGAACCAGTAGTCTACCGCTGGAACGTTGGATGGTTCCCCATCCCAGGGGAACAGTGGGGGTTGGTAACCGAGTACGCACTGGAATGGAGTGAGTCCAGTAGATGGTTGACGAAGGGAGTTCTGTGCGTACTCGGCCCAACCCAGGTACTGGTTCCAAGAGTCCTGGTGGCCGTGACAGAAGGTACGGAGGAAGCGGCCGATCTCCTTGATCTTCCTCTCCATCTGCCCATTCGACTGAGGATGGTAGCCGGAGGAGAGACTGACGGTCACACCCAGGAGGGACAGGAAGGCCTTCCATACCCGAGAGATGAACTGGGGTCCTCTGTCTGAGACGATGTCTTCGGGAATACCATAGTATCGGAATACGTGATTAAACATGAGTTCAGCAGTTTCCATGGCGGTAGGTAAACCTCTCAGGGGAATCAGACGGCATGACTTGGAGAATCGGTCTACGACTACCAGGATGCAGGTGTGACCATCAGAGGCAGGTAGGTCAGTGACGAAATCCACTCCCAGGTGTGACCAGGGTCGATCAGGAACGGGCAGAGGATTGAGCTTGCCGGCTGGAAGATGGCGAGGGCTCTTGGAGATGGCGCACTCCCTGCAGCCCTGCACGTACCTTCTGACATCCGTTGCCATGTTTGGCCACCAGAAGCGCTCCTTCAGCAGCAAGAGGGTCTCATTGACCCCAGGTGGCCAGTGTCAAGTGATGTGTGGGCAGAGTGGATAAGTGAAATGTGTCATGTCCTGGTGATGTACTGCAAGCTTGCTGGACAACCCGGCGGGGCGTTGGTGGAGGCATTGGAGGAGGGTAATGTCTCCTCTGACCAGGAGATAGGGCTCACGAAGACAGATTCAGGGAGAATAGTTTCTGGTTCTTCATTACTTTCCTCTGGAGCATGGAGGCGAGATAAGGCATCCGCTTTGACATTTTTGGAGCCAGGACGATAGGAGATTGAGAAGTCAAAGAGGGAGAAGAACATAGCCCAGCGTGCTTGTCGAGGATTCAGTCTTTTAGCAGCTCGCAGGTATTCCAAGTTCTTATGATCAGTAAGGACCAGGAAGGGATGTTTGGCTCCCTCCAACCAATGCCTCCATTCCTCCAGGGCCAACTTGACTGCCAGGAGCTCGCGGTCACCGATGTTTTAGTTGACCTCCGCCGGGTTGAGCTTGCGGGAGAAGAAGGCACATGGATGGAGCCTACTTGGTGTCCCCTGCTGCTGAGATAGAACCGCTCCCACTCCGGTGGTGGAGGCGTCCACCTCCACGACGAAGGGCAAGTCTGGATTGGGGTGGACGAGGAGGGGAGCGGTGGTGAAGGCTTCTTTGAGGGCGTTGAAGGCGTTGGTGGCAGCTGGAGTCCAGGACAGAGACTTGGGCTGGTTTCTGAGCAGGTTGGTGAGTGGATGAACGATGGAGCTGTAATTCTTGATAAAACGGCGGTAGAAGTTAGTGAAGCCAAGGAAGCGTTGGAGTTCTTTGATGGTAGATGGAGTGGGCCAAGACTTGATGGCTTCCACCTTCCCCTCATCCATCCGGATGCCACTGTGATCGATGATGTAACCCAGGAAGTGTACAGATGGTTGATGGAATGAGCATTTTTCAGCCTTCAGGAAGAGGTGGAACTGTCTCAGGCGTTGGAGGACCTCCGCAATGTGATGGCGATGTTCGGCCAGGCTCCGGGAGTATATGAGGATGTCATCAATGTAGACCAGGACAAACTTGTGAAGGAACTCCCGGAGCACCTCATGTATGAAATCCTGGAATACGGAGGGGGCGTTGACCAGGCCATACGGCATAACTAAGTATTCATAGTGGCCGGTGGGCGTGACGAGGGCGGTTTTCCACTCGTCCCCCTCGCGTATCCGGATGAGGTTGTACGCGCTGCGGAGGTCCAGCTTGGTGAACACAGTGGCACCACGGAGATGTTCCAGAGCAGCTGGGACGAGAGGAAGGGGATAACGGAACTTCACTGTTATTTTATTGAGAGCACGGTAATCTATGCAGGGCCTCAAGCCTCCACAAAGAAGAAACTCGAAGCAGCAGGGGAAGTAGACGGGCGGATGTAACCTTGGTCTAGGGCCTCTTTGATGTATTCCTCCATGGCCTTCTCCTCCGGTATTGACAGGGGGTAGATCCTTCCCCTGGGCACTGGCTCACCTGGAAGCAGATCGATGGCACAGTCCCATGGCTGGTGTGGAGGCAGCTTAGAGGCTCTTTGTGGGCAGAAGACGTCACTGAAGGGGGTGTAACAGGATGGAATGTCCACGGAACGTTTCTCTACAGGACTTTCGACGGAGGTAGTACAGATGGAGATATCCTTGGAACGAGGAGATTTGGAAACAGGAAACTCAGAGAAACAATTAGAGAAACAGTTATCACCCCACTTCAGGATCTCACCAGTGCTCCATGAGGGATTGTGCTGCTCCAACCACGGGCGTCCTAGGACCACGTCAGAGGTGGATTCCTCCAGAACCAGCAGATAGATTTCCTCAAGATGTAATACACCAATCCGCAGTTGGAGTGGGCCCACACAGCGACTGACTCTCCTTCAACTTAGGGGTTTGCCCGTGATTGAGTGGATCTGGTAGATGGCCGGAGAGGGCGAGGTCTTGAGCTTGAGTTGTCGACAGAGGACACCGGAGATGAAGTTTCCTGCTGACCCTGAATCGAGGAGCGCCACTACTGGAATAGATACATCAGCAACAGTAAGGTTTACAACAGTAGTGAGTGGTTTCATCTTTTTAATGGAGGGAATGATGGCACTCACCAGAGGACGAGGAGGACGAATTGGGCATGCAGAAATGACATGCCCAGGAGCACCACAGTAGAGACACAGATTCAGGGTCAGCCTTCGTTGACGTTCAGTAGAAGAAAGTCTTGAATGCTCTATTTGCATGGGTTCGCTGGCTGGTTCTGGAGGACTGACGGGTTCGGATCGACGGAGGAGGGTGTTGAACAGTGGCTGGCCCTGGTGTTCTTCGATACACGACTGCATACGAGAGCCGAAGCGGATGGACAGCTGGATGAAGCGTTCGAGGCCGATGGAATCCTCGTATGCAGTGAGATGCAACCGCACCCTAGGATCCAGACCTTGCCGGTAGGAGGTGATGAGCGCTTGTTCATTCCATCCACTAGACGCCGCCAGCGTGCTGAATTGCAAAGCATATTCATTGACAGACATGGAACCTTGTTTTAAATTGTAAAGTTTCTCACCAATGGAGGAGTCAGTGACTGGTCTGCCGAAAACTTCCCGGAAGTGATTGACGAAGGAGTTATAGGATTGGACAGCAGGTCCTTTCTGTGACCAAAGGGAGTCTGCCCATTGCAACGCTTTGCAGACAGGAGACAGGTAAGTAGATCGCCAGGAGTCCTTGAGGTAAGCATACAGGTAAGTCAATGACTGTGTGTGAGTGTGAGTCCTTTATAGTGCTGGTGATTGCTGTGATGATGAGGTGCAGGTGTGTGCGCTGTGATTGGTGGATGGTGGAACCTGACGTGTCTGTGACACAGACAATAAGATCCAATAAAATGAAGATGTTCAGATGCTGCTGAAGATCAGACACACACTTACAGTTTTTCATCTACAGCATAAATCTCATCAGATCTCATTGATTTATTGTTATTTTAACTTTCCTAAAGTATCAGTTTCTCTTGATGGACACAAATGTCTGAATCACACATTTAATGTTTGTAGTTGATGATGAAAATGAGTGTGAAACTAATAACAGCACTGACAGTGATCAGAGGAACATGTCTGATGTGTTTGATCAACAGGACGAGTGTCATAATTCATAATAATCTGTGTTGGTTCACTCTTGATCATTATATGAACATCAGAATAAAAGCATCTGTTGATTGTGTCTCATCAGCTCCTGTCATTCTGGATCCAAACACTGCTCATCCACGTCTCATCCTGTCTGATGATCTGACCAGTGTGAGAGACAACTGGAACAAACGACCTCTTCCTGATAATCCAGAGAGATTTGACGAGTATTTCTGTGTTCTGGGTTCAGAGGGGTTTAACTCAGGAACACACTGCTGGGATGTGGAGGTTAAAGAGAGTTCAGAGTGGACTCTTGGAGTAACTACAGCATCAAACCAGAGGAAGGGGTGGGATTTCTTCAACACTGATGTCTGGAGTGTGGAGTATGATGTGGACGAATGTTATTTTGTTTCTAGTTTTCCTGTTAAACAGAAGCTTGATCATGTGAGAGTGAATCTGGACTATGATGGAGGAACGGTGTCATTCTCTGATCCTGTAACTAACACACATCTACACACATTCACAACCACCTTCACTCACACACTCTTTCCATTCTTCAGTTGTTCTCACTCTCTGAGGATCTTAGCGGTTAATAGTCAGTAAACGTTACTCCTGTAGATCTGGATCTTCCAGATTTCATCATGTTTCCAATATTTAATCCAGATCACAAGAGTAAGAGTGCTGTTGATCTGAATATCAGTATGGTGGCTGTGATTGGGCCGTGATGATCACATGACTGATATCCAGCACTACAGCAACACTCATATTGCTTTAATACAACAGATCAATTAACAAGAAGTTTTTATTTATATTCCACTTCACACAATTAGACAGATTGGAGACTATTTTAGCATTCATGTTTTCAGCCTAATTACCATTTAACTAATAATTTCAGTCAAGTGCGACTCTAATTTTCCCATGTTAATCGAATATAATTTTATCGTTCTAGTCACTTAACCAGTTAATTTTACACATGAAAAAATTTCAGTTTTGTTGTAAATGAATAATTATTTCAGTTATAGAGGTTAAATGATCATCATAAAATAATCCACAAAAGTGTTAATAAAATATGAATGCTTATAGAAATACTTGATTCAGCCGATACTACAAAGCATATCTTAAATTAAGTCAGTGGCATGTTTTGTTTTTAAAATGCACACCAGTAATGTTTTTTTCTAAGGCATGTTTATAAATGTTACTTAAATATCCTAACTGAACTAAGGCCTAATCCTGTCTTAATCTAAATTATTTTTGCTACGGTCTCCAATGTTCTTCTATAGACCTTTACTCTGTAATTGTTCATTTAAAGCCAGAAATGTCCATTGTTCATTTGTATATCTCTGTTGAGCCGAGTGATTTTGTGTGTTTGCACAGAAGTCGAAGCGACTTCTGTGCAGGTCTTAAAATGTTAAAATTGAATGTTAAATGACACTGTCTGAATGACACCTGATTGTGACCACTAGAAAAGACTATCTGAATGGCGGAGCGAGATGAGCACACAGTGTTGAGAAGTGGAAACTCCCTGAGTTCACACCAGGAGCGCCTCTAACCCTGGCAGAAGAGTCCCTTGAGATTGAGCAGACTCAAGCTGTTTGCTCCGACTGATAAAGAGTATCTCAGAACAGAGGAAGGATCGACGAGCACCTCATTGCTTAGCAGCAAAAAGTGAAAGGCAACAGAAACTGATGCTAAAGCATAGAATAAAGGGACCAAGATGTGGTCTAGAGGCATCAAAAGATTTATTTTGTACATTTGTATGATACTTCTGATAATGTTGTTGTTTTAGTCAATTTTAGTAACTGGGTCTAGTGTTGATCAAGATTAATTGGATTGTCACAGTCAATATATTACTATTACAGGCCAAAATTAAAAGGGAGCACAAACAGATGAGTGAGAGGTATTCGATCACACTAGAAGTCTTCCTGACAGTAAAAGTCTGACTTTCTGTTCTTGTTGTCACACAATGTGTAAAGTTTGGATAGAGGATTTTGTGGAAGATGACACAGTAGTTGTCTACAGTGAATTCTTACCTACTGTTTAAGAGTGTAAAGAAGGTGTTAATTGAAGGTTGAAGATGTTTTATGAAGCTGGATATTACTGAGGGTAAAGGAAAGTGATTAAGTGTTGTGAGGAAAAGTCACGCTGTGATTAATTGATTATTTTATGATCAAATGGGGGACTGTAAGATAAATCTTATCAGCCTGACTTTACTTTCTCTGTTTCTCCCTGTTTTCTCTCTCCTAGTCTTTAAGGCTGCGAGGGGAGAAGAGTTTTTCTTGTTTCATCACACATCTATTGTAATGTACAATTATATATCTACAATTGAGGTAATGTATCTCTCATTGGTTAAATCCATGTTACTCATGTATTCAATCAATATAATCTCAAGACGAAGACAATAAAGACAAGCCTTTTATACTCTCCCTCAGTGCTGAGTGATTGTTCATTCAATGAATTATTAAGAGGACTGAGATGAGGCACGCCTCGAGATGCTAATTAGTTAACAATATGTCACATGATGTCACATTTGCCTCAGGAAAGCCATTTAATGACCATAGCATGTTACCTGATTGTCAAAACATTTGAAAACTAAACAGAATTTAGTTTAGTTTAGTGACAACGTTTTAATGTTTACATGGTACAATGACTGGTAGGCTACTGTTTTTATTAGTTATACTTGACAAATTATACGGTTTCAATTCATAAGCTTGCGTGTGATTCCAATCTTGATTCAATATCAATTCAGGTACAGTAGATACATGTTAATTTTTCTCAAGGAAAAAGATCTCTCAACTAATGCTGTAAATTCACATGAAGCCCTGTCAGCAGGTATTATTATTAAAGGTTAAAATTAACAACTCAAATTAATATATGCGTTTTTTATAATAATAACTTTATAATATTTTCGATGATATTTGTAACTGTTGTGGCACAATTAAAACGACTCTCACTGCATGAGACAAACGCGTCCACTTGTCTTTCAAAAGTTTTATTTCTTGCAAGAAAGGTCAGCCAAATACTCGTCTCTGTAGTTATTTTTATAGCTAACATACACTTTATTTTGATGCAAGGTTTAAAGCAAAACTCAAGTTGGCAGCCCTCTCTCAGGGTTCACTATTTTGCCTGGTTCTTTACAGTGCAATAAAATCTGCCGTTGTGTGTGTGTTTGCATTTCGGCTACTTGGTTAGAAATATCTTGAATTGAACAGGATCCATCAAGGATCCATCCACTTAAGCTCCACTCTTTTTCTTTTTTTCCTTTTATTTATTTTTTTTCCACTATGCCTTCTGCGGTGCTTGATGGCGTAGCAGTCGAGATATGCACCCTTACTAGGACGCAGCAGAGAAATTAAGAAAAAAATAGGACGCAGCCTTCAGATTGAGAAGCGATTTGACCGATTTGATCATCAATCGTTGGCGGCTGATGACGTCACAGCTCACGCTTTTTCTTCCCTCATTCAGTTTCAGCGTCGAGTCGAACAGTTTACTGTATTTCTCATATTTACACAACCATCAAACACACTTTATACAGTTTGTTCAAGCTTCGAAGCTTTATGAAGCAGTGTTTTGAAATCACCCATGAATAGATATTGTTTAAAAGTCATTATTTTGTTATTTTTGGCACATAAAAAGTACTCTTGTCATTTAATAATATTAAAGTTGAACCACTGTACTCACATGAACTGTTTTAAATATGTTTTTAGTAGCTTTTTGGGCACTGAAAGTGTAAATTATTTTGCTGTCAATGCAGGCCTCACTGAGCCATCGGATTTCATCAAAAATATCTTAATTTGTGTTCTGAAGATGAATGAAGGTCTTACGGCTGTGGAACGACATGAGGGTGAGTAATTAATGACCGAATTTTCATTTTTGGGTGAACTAACCCTTTAAATGATCAAATCACGACTCAGTTTAATATCCTTCTAGCCATTTATTTAGACTTTCTCGTTTTGAGCAACATTTGCACACCCTGTCATGCTGTTGACTATGTGCCACTGCAGTAGACGCATATTGCAGTATTAAGGCTAAAGATTAATTGATTAATTCAGGGGTGTCAAATCCAAACTCAGCAAGGGCCATGCCGAGGGTTGTAAATAAAATCAGGGGCCGGACATATATTTAGAGGATTTTTTTCATTAATTGAAGAAATAAGTGTATTAATATATATATATATATATACACATATACACATTTATCAAAACAATGAGGTTTTAATTTTAAATGTTTTAATTTTGAGTTGGAACACATTTCTGTCACAGCAGAAATAAGGTCTCTGACCAGCATAACTACATAAAACAGTACTTTAAAAACAGCAATTTCGATATAAATACCACATGGTATATAGACAACAAATGGTATCTGATATTATATTATTTGGCTTATTTTGGTAGCTCTTACTTAGAAAAGACAACTTTAGCTTGAAAGGACACATGCACTTGGCATAATGCACACTGCCAGTTAAACAGAACAGTAGGCCTACTTAAAAAACAGCTCATGGATTTTAGGAAAAACTGTTTGATAACATTCATCAAATGGTAGGCTATTATAGATAAATCGTATATAGATAACAAATAACTGAAATTGTATTATTTAGCTTATTTTAGTAGCTCTTACTTTTAAAAGACAACAACAACTCGAAAGGACTCATGCACCGGGCTAATGCCAAACCTATGCTAATTAGGATATTTTTAAACTTACCAGACACTCTGCACTTTTCTTTTTTTAGCTATTGTGCTAGCCACATTTAAAGTCAGATAGCATTTAGGTTGTTTACAGTTATTGCCGTATTCTCTGATAAAATTAGCGAGTTGAGGGAAGCGCGACAGCACCACCTGCGTCTCGATGTTGTAATGTCACAGACGTTTATTTAAAGCTGTTGTATCTTTTTTTGTGTTCAAAATGTACTAAAATTACATAATAAGGATTCATACATCATGAATCCTTTTTTCCAAACAGTGTTTTTGTCTTATCCTGAATCACTATGGTACAACTATAATAAGTGTTTATATTCGGACTATTTTAGACTGTTCTTTTTAGACTTATTTTAGACTGTTTTATTACCCGCTAGAGTGCCAAACCTTACGGACAGCAGCTTTAAACAGCGCACGGGCCACATTAAAATGATTACTAGAATTTGTTTTCGGGCCTGATTAAAAGTCATGGCGGGCCGTGATCGTGACACCACCTTGAATTTGATGCGAGTGACAATTGCCCTTTCACTTTTATGACCTTTCACTTCATATTCCTCTTTTTGAATTGTTTTGATGTTCTGAAAACGAAATTGACATTTTTTTCTTCCTGTTCAGTCCTGATGGAAGTGAAGGAGGAGAGTGAAGAACTGAGTGAAGTGGAGGAGAAACATCATGTCAAACCTGGAGAAAAACCTTCGAGTCGCTCAAAGACTAAAAAGACATTTTTAAAGATTTTTAAAGAGCCAAGAAACCTACAACCTGTACTCAGTGTGGAAAGAGTTTCACAACAAAACATTATCTTGAGATTCACATGAGAGTTTACACTGGAGAGAAGCCGTTCACGTGCGATCAATGCGGGAAGAGCTTCATACAAAAAACATCTCTTAATCAACACATGAGAATGAATTCACACCGGAGAAAAGCCATACAAGTGTGTTCAATGTGGAAAAAGTTTCACATACAAAAGTCAACTTGAGATTCACATGAGAGTTCACACTGGAGAGAAGCCTTATGTATGCCATCAATGTGGGAAGAGTTTCAGTCAATCAACACAACTTACGACACACATGAGAATCCACACCGGAGAAAAGCTATTCATATGTCATCAGTGTGGGAAGAGATTCATACACAAAAGAAATCTTGAGGAAAAAGCTCTATCTCCCTTAGTTTTTAGACGGGAGCGAGGAATAGATAATAGAGCCCTGTCTGAAGATCTTAAAAGTCTAGAGGATGACTGAGGTAAAAGAAGATCTTTAAGATAAAATGGGGCTTGATCATTAAGAGCTTTAAAAACAAACAACAGAATTTTAAACTGAATTATAAAATGGATCAGGAGCCAATGCAGCGAAGCTAAAATTGGGGTGACATGATCATATTTCTTTGTCCCAGTCAACATCCTTGCAGCTGCATTTTGTACCATCTGGAGGCGTGCAAGCGATTACTGAGGAAGACCCAGATACAATGAGTTACAGTAATCTAAGCGTGAGGTAATAAAAGCATGAATAACCTTCTTCAAGTCTTGGAATGACAAAAACGATTTAAGTTTGGAAATAGTCTGCAATTGATAAAAACTGTTCTTAACAACTGAATTAATTTGTTTGGATAAACATAATTCTGAGTCTAGGATGACACCGAGATTCCTAATCTGGAAGGAAACTGAGGGGAAATGATTACCCAGCTCCTTTATTAGACTACTCCTTATTTTGGGGGGTCCAAAAACAATTAATTCAGTTTTGTCCTCATTAAGTTGGAGAAAGTTATTTGATAGCCAGATCTTAATGTCCTGGATACATTTCAATAAAGGTTGTATGGAGTTGCCAGATTTCAAAGGCAAGTACAGCTGTGTATAATCAGCATAAAAATGAAATGAAACATTATGTTTCTTAATAATGTCACCCAGTGGTCGCATATACAAGTTAAAAAGAAGTATACCTAAAATAGAGCCTTGAGGTACTCCACTAAAAATAGGAGCAGAAGATGAATAGAACTTACCTAACTCTACAGAAAAAGACCTGTCTTTAAGATATGAATTAAACCACTGTAAGGCCGTACGCTTAATACCGAATAAATGCTCTAAATGCCAAATAAGGACATTATGGTCTACAGTATCAAAGGCAGCCGTAAGATCAAGTAGGATCAATACAGCATTTTTGCCAGCATCAACTGCAACTAAAATGTCATTGAACACTTTTGGCAAGGCAGATTCTGTGCTATGATGGGCAGTGAAACCAGATTGAAAAGGTTCTAATAACTTGGCTACATTTAAAAACTTTTTCTAAAAGTTTAGATAAAAATGATACAGGCCAATAATTTTTAAAACAACCCTCATCCAAACCTTGTTTTTAAGCAAAGGCTGAACAACTGCATGCTTAAAACTATTCGGGACTACCCCAGTGTCCAGAGATGAATTAATTAACACTCGGACACTGGAGCCAATTATAGGAAAAGTTGCTTTTATAATCTCTGTGGGAATAACATCGAGTGAGTTGGTAGTTGTCTTCATCTTCATCTTCATCATGCAGTTCAATTAAAGAGACATGCTGAAAATGATGAAGAAAAATGGACTAGCGGATGAATTCAAAGACAAATCTGAGAATTGTGAAGTAAAAGATGAACGAATAGCTAAAATTTTATCAGTAAAAGTTTTTATAAATTTCTCACAAAGTTCAGCCGAAGGTTCTGCATGGAATCAGCAGCTTGGACTAATTACAGAATTTATCGTGGAGAATAAAATCCTAGGTCTGTGACTGTGTAAATTAACCAGACACTATTTGAAAATCTCAAATGACACCGTTAAATGATCGTGCTTCCATCTCCTCTCAGCTTTACGACAAGCCTGTCTGAGAGAACGAGCGTTATCATCCAGCCAATAAGAAGATTTGCGCTATGGTTGTTTCAACTTAAAAGGGACAATAGAATCTAAAATGTCAGAACAAGCTGCGTAAAAAAAAAAAAAAAAAAAAAAAATGTGCTGACCAATAAGATATAAACTTTGGGCTGCTGCAGAAACACATTTGAGAGCATTTGGTGGTACTAGTGAAATGAGTTTCTTTAAAATAGTCCATTGAAAGTCACACTTTTGCCATGGGAGACATTTACATTTATGCCTTTGACCGACGCTTTTACAATGGCATGAACTTGCTTTTCCTTCAGTCCAACACATATTTGTTTGATGTTGGGTGTGAAAGAACCGCCTGTCTACAAATTCTCACATTTTTCAATAGTTTAGTGGCCAATCTGCTTGTGCCGTGTAGGAAACGTCTCAGGTTACGTATGTAACCATGGTTCCCTGAGAACCAGGGAACGAGACTCTGCATTTGCTTACGCTATGGGGAACGTCACACGTGACCCGATGTCTGAAAGCCAACTATCCAACAACTCCAATCCCTATTGGCCGGCGACAGCCTATGACGTAATATGGCGTGACCCGGAAGTATAGAAGGAGCGCCTGGAGAAACAGACAGTATCTATCGTCTTGAGGGACTGTTCTGCAGGCAGGCAGACCGAAGCATGGCAAGGAAACGCAGAGTCTCGTTCCCTGGTTCTCAGGGAACCATGGTTACATACGTAACCTGAGACATTCCCTTTCAAAAGGGAACTCGCTCTGCGTTTGCTTACGCTATAGGGAACGATATACCCACGCCGCCTTGCTTAAGGAGAGTGCATGCCAAATAATATGGCTGACAAATGTCGAGCAGTTTCGAAGGAAACGCTTAGCAACTCACCCTCGGGTCACACCAGGCTGTCAGTGACAGCATTCCCTACAGCCAACAGCCCAGGCTAAGCCTCAAAGAGGCCTTCCGTAGAAAGCCTACTAAGGCCGCTCAAGGCATCTGGGACCAACGTTTCTGAGGAAAAGTGGTCCCTTAAAGGGAATGTGGCCAGGGAACCAAAGGGAGCCCCGGCCAGTCACTAGAGGGGAACAAAGTCACCCCCAGTGCCACCAGGGAGGCCGACCTGGACTGATGTAGGACAAACTTAGTCGTGGCCAACCCTGTCTGAATACAGAATCTCCATAACGCATTCTTAGAAGAGAGCAGGTAAGAGCGACTGCAAGAAGGGCAGTAAGCAACTCAAACCCACGCGTAGAGACGTGTATCCTGGAGAGCAGAACTCAGCTGAGTGCTATGAACCCTCGTATTGAGGGGAGTATAATCCGCTCATCCTAGGATCTACTCAGCGCTTGATTATTTGGCAATCATGAGGCTTGCAGGTGAGCCTGTTGGGAAGTTTGAGAGAGGTGTATTCTCTCTCAGCCCCCTGGGGCTGACGAGGATGAGTTGTTGGTTGATGATGTCATCCGTGTTTTGACGTCATCACGTCCGGCAGCGAGCGCTCTTCTGGCTGCTGTGGATGCGGAGCTGCTGGAGTTTGTGGGACGCACTTCTGGCAGGCTGCAGCTGCCATGAGGGCGCGTTAAGAAAAGACACTTGTCCATCACTGTGTGGGGGCCTCTGGCTACAGAAAATCCCCCCTGACTGCTTTGCACTCTACCTTATATACCAACTGTAGATGTGTGAGGGCAAGGCGTTGTCCTACGCTATTTCTTTGAGATCTTCTCTCCAGATGAGTTTTATTGCTTTATTGCAGGGTGCTTGATCTCAGTTTTTGTCTTAGCAGGAAAATCAAGTCTTACAGTTCCGCCCCTGGCCCCTTGGGGCAAATTCCGATCAGTCCTGAGGGGCCACTTTTGGACATTTCCTGCTTCCATATATTGGGTGTTGTTTTCAGTGTTCATAGGCTGGCACTTAGCAGCACCAGTCGATGGGTGCAGGAGTCAAGTCGTCACCTGAAATAACAACATTAAGGCAGGTTGAACATTAAGATGAAAGTACTGCAGAATGCATCTCTGTGACACACAGTCCCTTTAGGTGTGGGTATACTGCGGTGAGTGGATGCTGCAGCAGCTGGACATGATGTCTGCGATCCTCTTGGTCAGGTTTGTTTCCACCTGCACTTGGCTGTGGTGGTATTCTGTCTGTAGAATGACTGGTTGTACCAAGTCTGTTGTGTTGGTCAGCATAAGCAGAACGTGTCAGGAAAGTCTCATTACACTTTACGGAAGCATCTGTGTCCGCCCCAGGTTTAATTGATCCTGTGAGAAGTCCTCGGTTACCTTCAAGTAGAAGGTTTCGTTGCCGGGCAGGTCAAATGTCCATGGGTGAAGGATTCATTTCACTGATGATGCTCCATTGCGTGCAGGACACCTGAACAACTTTTGGATGATCATGCAATACTTGAACACTAATGAATTTGATATTATTGTAAGATGAGAAAAAGGGTTGTTGGAAAACAGAATAACACAAAATAACACATGATGAACATGTCAAAAGTGCGAATGGTAAACAAGGTCTCCTCTTCAGAGTCCTATCTTTAGTGAACAGGTCTCATTCTAATCACCAGATTCTTCACTATCACTGTGATATGATAGTGGAATTTAGACTTGGTCTGGATGAGTTAAAGGAAAGTAGCAAAGAGTCGAAATAACTAGTATATTTACCAGTGGTATGCATAATTAAATATATCACATACTTAAACATAGAAATACACAATTTCATAATTACAATTATAAAACTGTCTATAATGGTTGTTTTAACTGCAAATCTTTAATGCAAAACTAAGGTTTCAATCAAGTCAATTAGAGAATGGAATTTACTAAAACAGAGATTTGAAATCTCTTGTTTAGCTTTTACAACCATCATCTGTGCATTTGATGTACAGGCTAAGTCACACTCAAGAATACAGGTCTGACTGGGAATTGAGTAACAGATTGACAGAAATGCCTGCATTTCAGTTCTAATTCTTTTGTTACATTTGTCATTGGTCATATGTTGGAAACTAGGGGGCCCTCCTAGTTTGCAACAATGCCAAGGACTGGACATAATAACCATTTTGTCTAAAGAGACCAGTTGCATTACTGAATAGGTCTCATTTAGATTTTGAATTTGGAATTTGAATGATCAGAAATTCTATTAATTGATGTGTGACAAAAGCCATGCACATGTCCTGCATATTACAGTGTTTCCATAACACCTTAAAATTGACACAATTAAAAATGAAAAGAAATTATGGCAATAATTTCCCTTGTCCTATATGTATGAAGGTAAATGATGTATGCTAAATTTGCATTATGTGAATAATTTTAGCCTAGATAGTCTTATGATCTATGCCAGGTAGAAATGTTGTGAGTTTGTAGTGTGTGTGTTTTCTGTATGTTTGTGTAGAAGATGGGTGGTGTCTATCCTACCATGATTTGTGTTGCATAATTTAGTTCCAGTTCTACACTGGGAGGCCATGTATCTATGAGTGCAATGAGGTTTGAATGGCCTCTTGAAGTTTCTACACACCCATCTTCTGCAAGTAAAGTTGTGTCCTGGCTAAATGCAGGTGGGACCAGATACCCTTGTGGAATCTGGCCCTAAAATGGCAGCTGTCAGTCCTGAAAGGGAAACAGACACACAGAAAAAACAGTTGATCTTGAACCTTTAAACAAATTGCATTAAGATAGATGGTGCCATCTTAATTTTCTTGAATGGTCTTATCCAGACAGTTGTTGCAGATGGCTTTAATCTGTTAAGATTTTATGCCATTAGAAGAAAATTTGTTTTAGTTTACAAAGACATAGATCATTATTATGATTATGTTTCTGCAAAGATAAAAGCCAGATAAAACTGAATGTTCGTGGTCAGTTTAAGCATTGTCAGAGAATCTTGCACCTTGAGTTGCTGTTGCAGCTGTGCTTACACAGTCTGTTGTGTTTTGAGGATTATGACACCCAGGTCTCCTGGGGGAATCTCACACTAGCCAGATCTGTGATTAGGGCACCAGATCACCATTTGTGGTGTTGTGCTGTTTGTTTAACAATTGGTATTTATGGTGTCATTCAAATACTTGACCATTTGGACCTCTGTGGTCTGTAAAAACAGAAGAGTTTCTGCCTGATATTAACATTTCACACAACTTTAATTACATGTCCAGTAAAATAACTTCCCTGATCGGATCCCATATGATCTAGCGCTCCCAGAGTGGAGTTTGCTAACACTTGTCCACTTTGTTTGTGGTTTTGTTGCAAAGGAAAATCAAAACTTGTATCTCCACTTGTCACTGGGTTACAGATCAATAGAATCAAGTTTTAAATCATGTTTAGATCTTGAATGGATTTAGCCTATTCAAGATATGATAATCAGGTGGATTGTTTTAGTTAATAAATACTGGGCGTTGTAATTTTTCTCATTAAAGATTATTGCACAGATAGAAGATAAAGAAGTTATTTCCCATTAATTTGATTTCTTCCTTCCATTTTACTTTCCTAACAACTTATTTAATGCAATTGTGAAGCACATTGTAGCTTTATGGCAATTCTATGCTCCTGTACATGGTGTAACTGCAGCTATACGGAAGATAGCAGAGTGATCCAAAGGAGACAAATTCAACATAGACACACATACAACTTGAAATTGTTGTACAATTTCAGTACTACAGTTATTCCAACTTACACAAGACACATGGTCTAGAATGCATAGCATCTACAACCTTAAACCTAAGTGTGTCATGCATCACTTACAGTAAAGCAGTCATGTGTTTTAAAGAATAAACTCAACTAGTCTAGGTGCACATATAGTAGCACAAACAACTAGAATGTGTGTTCTATGAGAACAATGTGTCTAACACAATTACAAATTTGAATCCTTACGTTAGTTCCTTATAATTCTTCCAGCACTGATAGTGCTCCAAACTTCTGTCTACATTCTGGTTCCATTTTACTACATTCTAATTCCTTCTGCTCTTCTCCAAAACTCCTTCTTCTTCCAAACCATTGCTTGAATCATCATGAGATTAAAGGCCATTCCTGGCCATTATAATATAATATATATCATGACGTGATCATAATATAAATATATTATATTAAAACAGTATAAATTAAAAATAATTGTATTTGCTGGTCTCAAGAGGGTCAGAGTGATTTGTTATCACCTCACTGATCTTTTGGAAGGCATTTGGCCCTGCAGCTACAGCTGTGATGGCATGTGTATTGTGTTCACAGCAACAAGACAAACTGGAAACCAGTTATAGACTTTGATGCTGTGAATGTTGGGTCAAATCATTGCTCAATTCATTTAAAGATTCATCTTATTCGTTGGCAAAATTTATTTTATGAAACAAAGACAAGCTGAGCATGTCCTCTGAATGGGTGAAACCCTCAGGCTTGACTACAAGCTTCTCAGTGACATCATAATTATCATTATGTACATCAGTTTTAACATTTAGTGTAATTGCAGTCTCTAGGACTTCTGCATGGCAGCAGTTCTCCAGGACTGAGACAAAATTTCAACCAAATCTTTTCTTTTGAAAATTTTTAGTTTCACTACTGTGTTTTGTCCAGCTTTACATTTCACACACAAAGGATTACAGTGAGAGATTTTGTTCCTTGTTCTATTTTGGTTTATCCAATCACAAGATTTTTCACAAGTTAACATGACCATTTGCTTATTTTCAATGTTGCAACGTTGTTACAGCAAAGCAAATAAACATGTAGGTGGGCATTCTTCACCTCAGAATTTAGGTTTTAATTTACAGCCCTCTGTTGAGTACCAGAATAAAATTTGGATGATGTTATTCCAATTTAAGGTTAATCTCTTGTTGCGTAGGCAAACAAGGAGATCTTTAAAGTTAAAGCAAGGGATATCATTCCTCATCTACGCTGCCGCTATCATGTCCCTGATAAAATGTGGTTGTCTAATTCTCCAGCCCCACCGGATTTCGGTCTCCGGTCTTAATATGGGTATGCCGACCCATTCTACAAATGTGTCTATATGGGATGCATCTATCTTTCCCTCAACACTTCTAAAAGGCAAATAAGAACTATAATAAGGACTTACTACAACAGCTGAAGAAAGAAGAAGATCAAACCTTGCTTGTTGCAAATCCCTATTTTCCGCTGAAAAGACACTCGCCAACAGGATATGGGAGATCACGTCGGGGTCACCACTTGGAACCCCACATCGGCCCAAAAACGGAATCCGACGGCCTGGGCGAAGGTTAACGCGTGTATGTCTTTTCAGCGCATCTGTGAAGTTCACTTAATTTCACTCGTTTAATCTGATTCCAATTTTAAATGATTATTACTCTTAGGTATTGTTCCCAATTGGAAATTAATCATTTGTTATGTACTAATTTAGATTTTTGATTATTCTGGGTATCTCATATTTTCAATTATTCGTTCATTACAGACCCATATCACTTAGAAAAGTCACTTCGGCCGGTGAGTGCCTTTCACGATCACAAACTTGCCAGTTCTGATCTTAGTCAGAGGGTGCAGAGTTTACTAATGCATTTGAGTCGAATCGCCACATGCTTGTTCATACAAAAACACAGTTTTCTTAGTCACGATACTGCAACTTGCTAAGTCAGTTGATAGATAAAAATCAAAAAGTCCCATGATGTGCTCACATGCTCCTTTCATGGGCCTTTAGTTTGAATCTATCCTGACGCAGATTTGCGGAAATATGAACTCCAATAATCTACTGGTCATAATGATTTCAGAAGAATCCAGAGTAAATCATATATAACATTTTATTTGTCAAGTAAAAATGTATCATGTCAATTTCATAGTGGGACAATTAGAAGCCAATTCAGAAATAATAAATGCATAACATCAGTTGAAACGCACATGCACACAGTGGTGGATTAGTGTTTGAAGACACTTGTCCATCACTGTGTGGGGGTCTCTGGCTACAGAAAATCCCCCATGACTGCTTTGCACTTTACCTTATATACAGACCAGAACAAAAGGGTTGTAAATATTTATTACACCAACACCTGTTTTGGGGGGAGAGGAGTGGGTTTTTACAAGAGACACCACCCAAAAAGAGGACAGAATTCCCCTTAGTTTTCAATCTTCTTCATAATACCAGTGACTGCTGTGAAATTGAGACCATTTTACCAATCGCACTGAGACATTTAAAATGATACCAAACATGAAAGGAATAAACAATAGATACACCAGATACATTATACTTCTTGGAGAACTTTCAGTGACTTGAGTCAGGGGGAAAGGAAGGAGGGTGTGTGTGTGTGTGTGTGTGTGTGTGTGTGTGTGTGTGTGTGTGTGTGTGTAAGTGTGTGTTGGGGGGGGGGGGGGGGCTGTTGCATCCTGTAGATGTGTGAGGGCAAGGCGTTGTCCTACGCTATTTCTTTGAGATCTTCTCTCCAGATGAGTTTTATTGCTTTATTGCAGGGTGCTTGATCTCAGTTTTTGTCTTAGCAGGAAAATCAAGTCTTACATCATATTCTTTTTGATCAAATGTTTTCAGTTTTCTGCTATTTAATTTTGAATGCATTTTGTTCATTTTTAACCTGAAGAAATCCTGATGGAGTCATCTGACCTGTTTGAACACACCCATGTGATCATAAACTCCACCCTCTTACAACACTTTCCAGGAAGAGACTGACTCATTTCCACATTTCTGTCAAACTGACTCTCGTGTCTCAACAAAATCAATAAAGAATCAGCAATCAGTGGAGAATGAAGAAAAATGCTTTAAAGCAGGATTTTTGAGACATTTGTTTCTAAACAGACAGCAGATCTTTGTGAATCTCGTGGTTATTTTTGAAACCGTCGTTCTAAAAGTAAAGTTTAGATTGCTGGAGCTCAAACTGTGAAAATGGCTTCACTATCTGTAGAAGAACTTTCTTGTCCTGTGTGCTATGAAATCTTCAAGGCTCCTGTTTTTCTATCATGTAGTCACAGTGTCTGTAAAGAGTGTCTTCAACAGTTCTGGAGAACCAAGAAAACTCAGGAGTGTCCTGTCTGCAGGAGAAGATCCTCAAAAACTGAACCTCCTGCTAATCTTGCATTAAAAAACTTGTGTGAGTCGTTCCTGAAGGAGAGAAATGAGAGGAGTTCATCAGGATCTGAGGAGATCTGCAGTTTACACAGTGAGAAACTCAAACTCTTCTGTCTGGAGGACAAACAGCCTGTGTGTTTAGTGTGCTTTACTTCACAACAACACGTCAATCACACATTCAGACCCATCAGTGAAGTCGTTTCATCATATAAGGTAAGACAAATTACTCTTGTTTCACATGTAAAGGGACAATTACTCAACCTTCTGTCCCTCTAGTGATGTGCTTGCTACCTAAAAAAGTAACTAATAGTGTTACTTATACTTGTTATGAAAAGTAATGTGTTACGTTACGCAAATCCATTTTCACACAGATCCAATTGGTATTGGATAACTCTTTTGCTTCAATAAAAAATTTCTTTTTTTTTACAAATTCTACTTTGTGTTCACTCAGACTTCCTTTGTTATATAGTAGGTTTTAATTTCTGAATCAGTTTAGTTTGAGATGTTCACAAAAACATGGGCCACCATGGGCCACTCGATCCACAGCGTTGACATCAGCAAACCGCTCACCCACACGACACCATACACGCTGTCTGCCATCTGCCCTGTACGGTGAAAACCGGGATTCATCCGTGAAGAGAACACCTCTCCAAAGTGCCAGACACAATCGAATGTGAGCATTTGCCCACTCAAGTCGGTTACGACGACGAACTGCAGTCAGGTCGAGACCCCGATGAGGACGACGAGCATGCAGATGAGCTTCCCTGAGACGGTTTCTGACAGTTTGTGCAGAAATTCTTTGGTTATGCAAACCAATTGTTGCAGCAGCTGTCCGGGTGGCTGGTCTCAGACGATCTTGGAGGTGAAGATACTGGATGTGGAGGTCCTGGACTGGTGTGGTTACACGTGGTCTGCGAGGCCGGATGGATGTACTGCCAAATTCTCTAAAAAAACTCCTTTGGAGACGGCTTATGGTAGAGAAATGAACATTCAATTCATGGGCAACAGCTCTGGTGGACATTCCTGCAGTCAGCATGCCAATTGCACGCTCCCTCTAAACTTGTGACATCTGTGGCATTGTGCTGTGTGATAAAACTGCACATTTTAGAATGGCCTTTTATTGTGGCCAGCCTAAGGCACACCTGTGCAATAATCATGCTGTCTAATCAGCATCTTGATATGCCACACCTGTGAGGTAGATGGATTATCTCGGCTAAGGAGAAGTGCTCATTAACACAGATTTAGACAGATTTGTGAACAATATTTGAGAGAAATAGGCCTTTTGTGTACATAGAAAAAGTCTTAGATCTTTGAGTTCAGCTCATGAAAAATGGGGGCAAAAACAAAAGTGTTGCGGTTATAATTTTGTTCAGTGTAATAACAGCACTGACAGTGATCAGAGGAACATGTCTGATGTGTTTGATCAACAGGACGAGTGTCATAATTCATAATAATCTGTGTTGGTTGTTCACAAAAACAGAATAAATCAGGATGGGCCAAATACTTTTCCACAGCATTATCTGATCATATCACTGTCTTCTCTTCACTATAATCTGGTGTTTTATAATTTTGTTCAATTCTAGGAGGAGTTCAATACAGCACTGAAGTCCTTACAAGAGAAACTTCAACACAATGAAGAAATGAAAGGAGAGTTTGAGAAAACAGTTCAACACATCAAGGTGAGGAAACAAAATCAGAGTCATTTTCATTACAGCTGTAGGATCACTATATACACTTATGATCTGATATATTTAATATAATGGATTCCAGTTTATTATTTCTGTAAATGATGAGCATCAATCTGCTTCTGGATCCGTTATATGTCAGTATCTGAGTTTATCTCTGGTATTAATGATGTGAAGTGTTGATGTGTGTCGATTGAGATGATTGAAGTGAATGTGATCTGATTTCAGTCTCAAGCTGAGCACACAGAGTGTCAGATTAAACAGCAGTTTGAGAAGCTTCATCAGTTTCTCAGAGATGAAGAAGAAGCTACAATCACTGCACTGAGGGAGGAAGAGGAGCAGAAGGAGCAGATGATGAAGGAGAAGCTGGAGGAGATGAACAGACACATCTCAGCTCTTTCACACACAATCAAAGACATGGAGGAGATGATGAAAGCCAATGACGTCTGCTTTCTGAAGGTCTGATTTCAGATCATTGGTTGATCATTGGTTCATTGATTGAGTTCTTGATGATAAATGGTGTGTTTGTTCTGCAGGAGTTTCCAGTCTCAAAGGAAAGGTGAGTGATCTGCTCCTGTCTCTGGTCTCTCTGGTTCTGATCCAAAGCCACTGCAGTTCTGACTCCTGAATGTTCTTCCAGAGTCCAGAGCTCACAGCCGGATCCACAGATGGCTTCTGGAGCTTTGATTCATGTGCCACGTTACTTGGGCAACCTGCCGTTCAGAGTCTGGAAGAAGATGCAGGACATCGTCCAAAACAGTGAGTCTGACTGCAGAAGATCTGAGCTGGAAATGATGGATGGGTGGAGAGCTAAAGGTGCTTCATGATTGATAGGTAGATAGATAGATAGATAGATAGATAGATAGATAGATAGATTTAAATTTTTGTCAGTTGGAGTTTGAACAGTTTTGGCTCTTTTGAACATTCCATTTTGATCGTCATTTTTAGGAAAAGCGTGAGTCTGATCAGTTATAAAAGATAAGGTCTAAAGGTCTGAGTCAAGTTTGGTGATTGTTAGGAGGAGTTACAACTAGAAAATGTAGTCTCAGATTAATAGTATTAATTTCACAAGCCAACATAACTCAAACACAACAGACAGTAAGAATAAACTACACAGACTATATGAGGCAATAAAATGAAGATGATCAGATGCTGCTGAAGATCAGACACACACTTACAGTTTTTCCATCAACAACATAAATCTCATCAGATCTCATTGATTTATTGCTATTTTAACTTTCCCAAAGGATCAGTTTCTCTTGATGGACACAAATGTCTGAATCACACATTTAATGTTTGTAGTTGATGATGAAAATGAGTGTGAAACTACATTGAACAAAATTATAAATGCAACACTTTTGTTTTTGCCCCCATTTTTCAAGAGTTGAACTCAAAGATCTAAGACTTTTTCTATGTACACAAAAGGCCTATTTCTCTCAAGTATTGTTCACAAATCTGTCTAAATCTGTGTTAGTGAGCACTTCTCCTTTGCCGAGATAGTCCATCCACCTCACAGGTGTGGCATATCAAGATGCTGATTAGACAGCATGATTATTGCACAGGTGTGCCTTAGGCTGGCCACAATAAAAGGCCATTCTAAAATGTGCAGTTTTACTGTATTGGGGGGCCGAAAACCAGTCAGTATCTGGTCTGACCACCATTTGGCTCACACAATGCAACACATCTCCTTCGCATAGAGTTGATCAGGTTGTTGATTGTGGCCTGTGGATTGTTGGTCCACTCCTCTTCAATGGCTGTGCGAAGTTGCTGGATATTGGCAGGAACTGGATCACGCTGTCGTATTCGCCGATCCAGAGCATCCCAAACATGCTCAATGGGTGACATGTCCGGTGAGTATGCTGGCCATGCAAGAACTGGAATGTTTTCAGCTTCCAGGAATTGTGTACAGATCCTTGCAACATGGGGCCGTGCATTATCATGCTGCAACATGAGGTGATGGTCGTGGATGAATGGCACAACAATGGGCCTCAGGATCTCGTCACGGTATCTCTGTGCATTCAAAATGCCATCAATAAAATGCACCTGTGTTTGTTGTCCATAACATACGGCAGCCCATACCATAACCCCACCGCCACCATAGGCCACTCGATCCACAGCGTTGACATCAGCAAACCGCTCACCCACACGACACCATACACGCTGTCTGCCATCTGCCCTGTACGGTGAAAACCGGGATTCATCCGTGAAGAGAACACCTCTCCAAAGTGCCGGACGCCATCGAATGTGAGCATTTGCCCACTCAAGTCGGTTACGACGACGAACTGCAGTCAGGTCGAGACCCCGATGAGGACGACGAGCATGCAGATGAGCTTCCCTGAGACGGTTTCTGACAGTTTGTGCAGAAATTCTTTGGTTATGCAAACCGATTGTTGCAGCAGCTGTCCGGGTGGCTGGTCTCAGACGATCTTGGAGGTGAAGATACTGGATGTGGAGGTCCTGGACTGGTGTGGTTACACATGGTCTGCGAGGCCGGATGGATGTACTGCCAAATTCTCTAAAAAAACTCCTTTGGAGACGGCTTATGGTAGAGAAATGAACATTCAATTCATGGGCAACAGCTCTGGTGGACATTCCTGCAGTCAGCATGCCAACTGCACGCTCCCTCTAAACTTGCGACATCCGTGGCATTTTATTGTGGCCAGCCTAAGGCACACCTGTGCAATAATCATGCTGTCTAATCAGCATCTTGATATGCCACACCTGTGAGGTGGATGGATTATCTCAGCAAAGGAGAAGTGCTCACTAACACAGATTTAGACAGATTTGTGAACAATATTTGAGAGAAATAGGCCTTTTGTGTACATAGAAAAAGTCTTAGATCTTTGAGTTCAGCTCATGAAAAATGGGGGCAAAAACAAAAGTGTTGCGGTTATAATTTTGTTCAGTGTAATAACAGCACTGACAGTGATCAGAGGAACATGTCTGATGTGTTTGATCAACAGGACGAGTGTCATAATTCATAATAATCTGTGTTGGTTCACTCTTGATCATTATATGAACATCAGAATAAAAGCATCTGTTGATTGTGTCTCATCAGCTCCTGTCATTCTGGATCCAAACACTACGAATCCACGTCTCATCCTGTCTGATGATCTCAACTGTCTGAGATTCAATGGGAACAAACGGCCTCTTCCTGATAATCCAGAGAGATTTGACCATTATGAGTGTGTTCTGGGTTCAGAGGGGTTTAACTCAGGAACACACTGCTGGGATGTGGAGGTTAAAGAGAGTAAATACTGGATTCTTGGAGTAACTACAGCATCAAACCAGAGGAAGGGACAGGATTTATTTGACACTGATGTTTGGTGTGTGACATATGGATGGACTGTAGGTTCCGGTTTTCTTGTTAAACGTAAACTTGATCGTGTGAGAGTGAATCTGGATTATGACAGAGGAACGGTGTCATTCTCTGATCCTGTAACTAACACACATCTACACACATTCACAACCACCTTCACTGACACACTCTTTCCATTCTTCAGTTGTTATGATGGATCTCTGAGGATCTTAGCGGTCAATAGTCAGTAATCGTTACTCCTGTAGGTCTGGATCTTCCTGCTTTCATCATGTTTAATCCAGATCACACGAGTAAGAGTGCTGCCGGTCTGAATATCAGATCAGAATACAAGTACATTTATTCATCTTTTTAAAATGATGTGTCATGAATCTCCACCCATAACAGTATAGTAACTGCCTAGCAACCACCCAGAACACCCTAGCAACCATGTAGCAACACCCTGGAAAGCACACAGAACACCCTATCAACTGTATAGTGATGTGTGTTTTTGTGTGTCTGAGAGACAGCATGGACTCAAAACCTTCACACTTAAATCATTCAGACTTTCAAAAGGATAGACTTTCTCAAGCCAACATGAAAGTCTACTTACATTATAATATCATATTTTTCTAGTGTACCACTGAAAGAGTTCATTCAACACTTTTTTTAGTTTTTGTTCTTGATGAATAATTGTTTATTTCTGTTCTAAGGTTGAAATGATCATTTGTTGATTGAAGTAAATGGATGTAAAAGGTTCTTGCTGATCCACAATAAAGTTCAATGAAATATAAACACTTAATCTGATCATTTGTTCTGAGGCATACCTTTTTGCCGGCATGGGCTGAAGATTATATGATTCGAAATTGGACAAACCTTCTAGAAGTAATTCAAAGAAATATGATTTTAAAGAATATCATAATGGCAGACAGGAAGTTTGGCTGACTATGGCAAAATTGGCATCGATGTTCTCAACATGACCCACAGAATCAATTAAGATCAGTCTCATTACAATAGGCCACAAATTTTATAAAACTATTAGCATTTTTAAAAATACCATTATGACATGGTACCTTCAGAGCATCTGCCGATGGCACATACTGAGTTTTGTAATGGTACACCAATGCATTCATAAAATATAGAATTTTATATCTAATAATAATAATAATACATTTATTTTATATAGCGCCTTTAAAAGTGTTTTTCTCAAAGCGCTTTACAAGAAAACATATATTGTTCCGCCGGGTTCTTTATTTTAACGCTGTTACATGCACTCGTCTCACTGAACGTCTTTTTTTTCGTCTTTTTTTTATTCTGCTATTTATTCCATTCAATTTAAGGCGCAGACGTCACGTAAATCACGTAAATCATGTGTGGCAGTGAAGTGTCGAGCCAGACGTCACGCGTGATTCACGTGTAGCAGTAAAGTTGTTTTTTGTTGTTGTTGTTTTTTGCTAACACACTACTCACACGGCTCAGTGCAGTGTGTGAGCTAATTCACAATTTACTTGTCCTTCATTCACTCCTCTTATTGGACGTGATTTCTGCGTCTGACTTATAACATGACGTCTGCGTTTTTTTTTTTTTTTTTTTGCAGTTTTTAGTGTGTCTTTCTTTTTCCCGGCTAACGTATACAATATACATTAATCATGTTGTCATGAGTCGGGTTTTATATTTTCCCTGTTTCTCTTTCTCCTATCATTACTGCTACTTAGACTCAGCTGTTCGTTACTGCAATCAGCGCTCGTGCTGATCATCTCCACACCTGTTCTTTCTCTACTCTGATTTTCTCTGCTACATGTGGGTTTCAATGAACCTGCCTTGATGGCACGCTTTTTGGAGAGTTTGAACTCCGATCTTAAGGATGAGATTTATGCCCATGATTTTCCCACTGGCCTGGATCAACTGGTGGAGTTGGCCATCCGTCTTGACAATCGTTTTGAGCTGCGTCGCAGCGCACGGGGCGTGGTTACTGAGACACCTGCTCCCCAGACTACACCTGCTGTCTCCTTTGAAGCTGCGCAGTTTCCTGAGCCCATGCAGCTGGGAGGGATACAGATTTCTCCTGCTGAACGCCAACGTCGCATCCTTTACAGACTCTGCATGTACTGTACATCTTGTCGCTGTGTGCCCGCTAAAAGACGATGCTCGTCAGTAGATCGGGAAATACGCAACCGCTCTCTCCCCTTCTGGAAAGACTCGCACCACTTTCTCAGTCATTCTTCGCTGGCCTGGCTCTTCTGTTTCCTGCTCAACTCTCATCGATTCAGGAGCTGAGGGAAATTTCATTGATGAGACGTGGGCGCTGGAGAGGGGCATTCCTTTGCGTAATCTTAAGGATCCTTCCACTGTTTTGGCTCAAGATGGCAGTGTTCTATCAAAGGTCCATCGAGCCACCGTTCCAGTGAGTCTCACCATCTCTGGCAATCATCAAGAGATGATTTTTAATTTTTCCTTCTCCTGTCACACCTGTAGTTTAGGGCCATCCTTGGCTTGTGCAGCATAATCCTCAGATTAATTGGACTGAGGGGACAATTTTGTCATGGAAGTTGTCTTGTCATGTTAAGTGTTTAGTCTCTGCTGTCCTTGCTGTTTCTTCTGTGTCTGTGTTTCAGGAGGAACCCGGTGATTTGTCTGGAGTGCCGGAAGAGTACCATGATCTGCAGGCTGTGTTCAGCCGTTCCCGGGCTGCTTCTCTTCCTCCCCATCGACCATATGACTGCAGCATCTAGGCCCTTAGGGCACTTTGAATATCGGGTTTTACCGCTCAGGCTGGTCAATGCTCCCGCCATTATTCAAGCCCTTGTTAACAACGTTTTAAGAGACATGCTCAATATTTTCATTTTTGTGTGTCTGGACGTCATTTCTATCGTCTCTTCAGATGCATGTTCAACACGTCTGTCGTGTATTACAGCATCTCCTGGAGAATCGTCTCTTTGTAAAGGCAGAGAAGTGTGCTTTTCACGTCAGGTCTGTCACATTCCTAGGCTCGGTTGTGTCTGCAGAAGGAATCCGTATGGATCCTGCTAAGGTTCGTCCGGTCATTGAGTGGCCAATCCCTGAGTCTCGTACCGCACTCCAACGATTTTTGGGGTTTGCAAATTTTTATCAGTGTTTCATTTTATTCAGGTTGCCACCCCCTTGACTGCTCTCACCTCGACTAAGTCTCGTTTTGTCTGGTCAAAGTCCGCCCAAGATGCGTTCAATTACCTTAAGAGATCATTCACCTTCTTATTACACCTGATCCTAGAGACAATTTATCGTAGAGGTGGATGCCTCCGATGTGGGAGCAGTGCTGTCACAGCGCTCTCCACTTGATGAAAAGGTTCACCCGTGTGCGTTCTTTTCCCATAGACTCTCGCCTGCCGAACGTAATTATGACATAGGGAGCCGTGAACTTCTAGCTATTCGCTTGGCTCTTGGAGAGTGGCGCCACTGGCTAGAGGGGTCCTATGTATGTCTGGACAGATCACAGAAATCTCGAATACATTCGTTCAGCTAAGAGATTAAACACCCGCCAGGCTCGTTGGGCTCTTTTCTTTGGTCGTTTCGATTTTTCTATTTCCTTCAGACCCTCTCTTGCCAGTTTGGTTCGTCGGAGAGCGCCACGACCACGGAGACGATCTTACCAAGCAGCTGCGTGGTCGGGGCCGTTGTCCTTCCTGACACATGTGCATATTTAATATAAACATATTAATATATAATAATAATAATTTAGACATTTTTTGACGTTTATTTTTATTACACTCTTTGTAAAAGTATAAAATTACATAAAATGTATAAAAAGTCTACAACATATAACAAATGTCTCCGTAAGGAATCCTTGAGTGAAATTTGTGTTGCTTATAGGTATACTCATATAAACATTTTATTATTCATTTTTTCATTCAACATATTCTATGTTTTGAATAATAATCTGCCAGGATTCAATCAATCAATCCTGTAAAAAATATCACAGAAAAAACTTTAAGCAGCACAACTGTTTCCGACGTTGACAATACATTAAATAATCGTGTGACACAGAAGACTGGTGTAATAAAGCAGAAAATTCAGCATTGCATTTCAGAAATAAATATAAAATATATTAAAATAGAAAACCATTATTTTGAATTGTAATGATATTTCACAATATTAACCAGGCCCCGCCCCTTCAATAAATAAATAAATGTGTTGCGCTGCACAGCTTATTTTGATATTCTTCATGTTCTGCGTGGTCAGTTCACAGCAGTGATAGAAATTAATATTTTCCGACAAAAGTTATTTTTATTGCCGCTTTATGGGGATTTTTAATTTTATAAAGCCTTTTTTTTTTATTTCTAGAAGTGTGCATTATCTTTTGCATCAAATTCTTATATTTAATCAAAAAGGTGAATTAGAATAATAAGACATTTGGGGCTGTTACCAAACCAATAAAATCATTATAAACAAAATTCATCTTTGCCATGCAGGAAACACAGAAGCTGCATCTGAAGAGGCATTTAGATGCATTTACACACTTTAATGCAGGACATGAATGTTTAACTTGCAGGTACAAATGCAGAAATAATGTTTTGATATTTTAATTCTAAAACTTTGAATAGCCTACTGATATTTGAAATAATTTTTTTTTTTTTTTTTTTTTAAATTAAAATGTGCTTTAAATGTAAAATTAAAACCGCCAGTAGGAGGCAGCAAGTCACTATTAATAGTGATTGCTTATTTAAACGGTTGATTCATTCAGGGACAAAACACTGTCATGTTGCTCAGAGACGCAAAATAGTGTTGGGGCTCTGTTTGGAATTAACTATTTTTATTGGCGAAATAGAGCAAAAATAGGCAATAATATGGTGTCTATAACGTAAGTCTGTTAATATTAACGTCTTGTTTATTTAACTGTTGTATAAAATCAATATCACATTTGTGCGATATTATGAAATAAGTATATGGCTTACATTTTCTGTCCACATATCCTGAATTTTGGGAGCATTCTAAATGCATTTTATTAGACTGAACCATGCAGTGAAAGAAAACACTCTAAATGAAAACAGTCAGTAAAATACGATAACACGAGCAGTTCTAAATTTAATACAGCAATTGAATCTTTACATTTAATTTTCTTTTTCACTAGTTTCATGTTTCAAGTATATTTTAGTATATTCAAAACATTATTTTGGGGTGTTATAAAAGAAGAGGCAAGAAATCTTTCACCTGCACTCAGTGTGGAAACAGTTTCACAAACAAACATAATCTTGATTGTTACATGAGAGTTCATACTGTAGAGAAGCCGTTCACATGTGATCAATGTGGCAGAACTTTTTTTTGGGTCATCAAACCTAAAGTCACACCTGACAGTTCATATGAAGGAGAAGCCACATTCATGTTCTGTGTGTGGAAAGAGTTTTTCAGTGCTGCAAAGTTTACATAAACATCAGAAAATTCACACTGGTGTGAGAGAGTACATTTGCTTTGAGTGTGAGAAGACTTTTACTACAGGGAGTGATTAAAAACGTCACCAGAGAATTCACACTGGAGAAAAACCTTACAAGTGTTCACACTGTGACAAGAGATTCAGTCTGTCAGAACATCTGAAAACACATGAGAGGATCCACAGCAGAGAGAAGCCACACACGTGTGATCAGTGTGGAAAGAGTTTCACTATTAAAAGTCACCTGAAGCTACACATGAAGATCCATGCAGTGGAGAAACCACATCACCACAGACTGAGATCACAGTAAGTAGTTCATCTTTATGTGCTGAACAACAGAAGTTGCTTTTCCATCGTCAGGCTGAACAGTTCATAGATTGGGAAGGCACTGGTTCCAGTTGGTGTTTCCACTTGAGTCTGTTCTCGGTGTGGAATTCTTGGCAGGCTACCAGTTTCTCTGTAGCTGGGCTAAGCCAATTGTTTAAAAGATCAAAAATCTGTTCAGTCATTTTTGTGCGGCTCGGTCCAAAGATCATCTGAGCTGACTTTGGACAAAAGTGGGCAAAATTTGTTGAAGTATCGAAAAAAACAACGTTTTTATTTGCTTCAATATGGCAGACAGTCACATTGTTAGAAATGACAAATGAGATATCGTCAGAATTGGCATGAACCAAGGAACGTAATGACATCAAAAGCAAAAACATACATCTCTGGAACACTAGGTGGCGTTGTGTTCATTTTTCTCAGGTGTCTTCAGGACATGCTGTTGATGATCCCTACCAAATTTTGTGAAGATTTGTCACATTTTAAAAAAGATATGTGAATTTGACAGAATTCAAAATGCCAACACCTGGTTTGTCCAATCCTGGCAAAATCGATATCCTCAGATTCAGCATGACACAAGGAATCCATATACATCAAGTTCATGATTTTCTAACAAACTGTTCAAAGTTATTAGCAAAAATAGTTTTAAAAATATCATAGTCATTATCTCATGACCTGTAGGTGGCGCTGTTCCCAAATTTGGCATGGGACCTCAGATCATGGTTTCGAATAAGCATACCAATTTTCTAGGGGTGCAACGGTTCAGATTACTACGGTTCAGTTTGTATCATGGTTTTAGGCTCACCGGGTTTTCAGTACGGTTCGGTATGTGCTATGTTCAGGGCTAAAAAATACTACTGTCAAATAAAAATAAAGAAAACAAGAACAAATGAAGAGTTTGGTTCCAAAATGTGATAAACGCCATTTAAAAAAAAATTGAGTTCTTGCCAAAAATCAGTATTGTATCTGTCGGCATTGGAAAAGTCATCATTAATTTTACTCAAAATGCGATATTTGTCATGTTATCTATCATGTTTTCTCCTTTCTTTCTAAAGTCAAGTCAAGTCACCTTTATTTCTATAGCACTTCTTACACTGCAGATTCTTGAATCATTCCATTGTAAAAATCAATAATTAGTTAGTTTATCTATATTATCAGCACTGTAGAAATCAGTCCATCGTCATCGTCCAGCTCAGTTGTGTTCACATACAATGGGTCAATGCAGGCAGATCAAAAACATTTTTGAATATCACAAACAAAAACGCGACAAACGCCACTCTCCCGTCTCCTGCAGAATGCAATATATCCGCGTGATCCAGTGATCTTGACTTTGAGCTTCACTTTCATGTACACGTTGTCTCTCATTTGAAATCTCACATGATTTAAATGAACGAATCAATCTCTGAGAAAACTCGCTGTAAATAACTAACTTTGAATTAGCTAAAATTAGTCACTTTGAAATAGCTCTTAAATTTAGGCACTTAAATTAAAGCTTTGTAGTCTCACCAATAAGTCACAAAGACAATTCAAACATTTTCTTTGACTTTTACTGTGCTATGGATGTGAAAAACATAGTATTAGTATTTACAGATTTGGCCCAAATTTTCACAGATCTTTAAAAAGTAAATCCTTTTTGAAAATCACTCAATAATTTGCACAGTTATGGATGATGTTGCCACTGCTAAAACCATATAACATTTAACACCACTCAAAGAGACCACAGACTGTAAACTCAACGAGAATCCAGTCATCTGAACTCGCAGGTATTGAATCATTTCATCACAACATACCAGCAAAAATGAGATCAATAATGACTTTAAGACACAAGCATTTACTCAGTTTTCATGCATTCAGAGACCTCATGCTCTGTGAAGTGAATCAGGAGTTTAACCACATGTTTGTTGATCTTCAGGAGCTGAGAGTGTGAAGATCAGAAGCTCCAGAGCAGCTGCAGTGAGTTCTTCTGCTGACCGCAGTCATAGTGCCGTGTGTCACGTTTCACTCGAGACAGACAGAAGTTCATATCCAAGATTAACAACCTCACCAATGAGAGAGACCAGCTCATATTCATGAATGAGAATCTGACTAGAGAGAGAGACCAGCTAAAACGGTATTTTGATATTCTTGGTAAAAATGTTTCTCTGGTCATTTTAATAGTCGATACACAGCAGGAATATGATCTGGTTAGCTACAAAATAAACCCTAATGTAAAAAAACCATTTAAAATGTAAAATGTAAAGTGATGTGTACTTGCCATATAGCTTACTACTTGCATGTAAAGTTCCTGTTGTGTTGGGTTTAAGTGACTTCAATTAAAATCAATATAATTTACACCTCAAAGACAAGTGAGTCAAGTTAAAAATCCAAATGAACAACCTGACCAATCTAATTTGGAAAACTGCTGCATGTGATTGTGAGCGGAGGCTATATGCCACCTAAGATGTAGAGTATTGTACATTTTCACTGCCGGTTTTCCAAACAAATGAAAGAACAAGCAGAGATGTGCGTAAACAATCCTCTTTATTTGACACTTAATTAAAAATATTGTAGTATAACATAAGTATAATCACATAAAAGACAATACTTTGGAAAGAAAATACACAAGGTGAATCTGCAGCTTTAAAGAAATTTTCATTAAAAAAACCTAAGCTCTTTTATTCTACAAGATAAACTTGTTACTTGAATGCTATGTAGTTTCACTGAGAATGAACTGAGCCATAGTTCAGAGGTGTTTATTCCTCTTCATGAGGAGTTTAGCTCCATCAATAAACAATAAATCAATAAATAAAGATAAGACTTGTGTGGAATGATTGGACACTTTCCCATAGTGTTATTGAAGTGTTGGTAACTAGAGTAAATGAAAAACTGAATCATATTGTGTTTAGCTTGACGTTACTCAAGAGCAAGTCAATTCAGTTGTCATAGTCACATTCAACAAAGTTAATATACTTTCTTTTTCAGATTTCAGAGAACCAAAAGGAAAAGAGGCAGTAGTCTGATGTAAGCCAGATTTTGAAAACCTGAACCGTTGGTCCGTTTGTAGTTACAGACTTCTATAAAGTAATGTTGTTTTTTAAAGGTTGTAATGCTTTTGTTGACTCAGTTGCTGGAAAGGTGTCGTTTATGTTTTAAAGAGTTTTCTCAAAAACAGAAATATGTTGACGTACCATTGAAGTGCAGCTGAACTATTAATGTTGTTCAGAACATTATTTTATGTTGATATTTCAGTTCAATCAATATCACATTTGTCACAGTTCCCTCTGTTCCTGGACTCCATTACCCATAATCCTTCGTGTTTCCACACCTGCCACCTGGACTTCATCATCTGCACTCCCTTTATTATGGACTCACTCCCTGCACTCCTTGTCTGTTCTTATGTTAAACTAATATTAGTATATGTGTATTGGTTATGTTGATTCTCCTTCTTTGTTAATAAATGCTTATCTTTTGTGATATCCGTGAACGCCTCATCTGTACAACAACCAACCGTAACAACATTAACATTGACCAAACAATATTACCATTGATTGTTTTTGTTCATTTCATATTACCATTGATTTGAGGTTGAAATCTCAACATTGCTTCAACAGTAACTGAGGGTGCAAGAGTGAAACTGAAGCAACATCCCTTTGTAACGTAATTCAATGCAATTAGCATTGAGAAATCAACACTGACTCAACATTGTTTCAAAGATTACATGCTATCTGGGATACTATATACAAATCATGCAGTTAGGTAACAGTGTATTAATTTAAACAATGTATTAATTTAAGGTAGAAACAATGAGCTCATAGAAGTAATTACAGTTTTTTTTTTTAAACTGCTTACACACACAAAATCAATTTCTGAAAGCTGACACTCACACACCCAGAACCACAAACCAAATCTGCAAAACCACACACTAATTCTCTGCCTTCGACTCAGTTTTCAATTTCATGAACAGTTTTTGTAAAACACAATGCCATTTAATTTTGAATGCATTTTGTTAAAATTTAACCTGAAGAAATCCTGATATTGTTTGAACAACACCCAAAGCTGATCAGAAACTCCACCTCTTACAACACTAACCAAGAAGAGACTGACTCATTTCCACATTTCTGTCAAGCTGACCCAAGTCTCAACAAAACCAATAAAGAATCAGCAATCAGTGGAGAATGAAGAAAAATGCTTAAGAGAATTTTTGAGACATTTGTTTCTAAACAGACAGCAGATCTTTGTGATTCTCGTGGTTATTTCTGAAACTGTCGTTCAGGAAGTTAAAGTAAAGTTTATATCGCTGGAGCTCAAACAGTGAAAATGGCTTCAGCAGCTGAAGATGATTATATTTGTCCTGTATGTCAAGAAATCTTTCAAGGCTCCTGTTCTTCTATCATGTAGTCACAGTGTCTGTAAAGAGTGTCTTCAACAGTTCTGGAGAACCAAGAAAACTCAGGAGTGTCCTGTCTGCAGGGAGAAGATCCTCAAAAAACTGAACCTCCTGCTAATCTTGCATTAAAAAACTTGTGTGAGTCGTTCCTGAAGGAGAGAAATGAGAGGCGTTCATCAGGATCTGAGGAGATCTGCAGTTTACACAGTGAGAAACTCAAACTCTTCTGTCTGGAGGACAAACAGCCTGTGTGTTTAGAGTGTATGAATTCACAAAAACACGACAATCATAAATTCAGAACCATCAGTGAAGTCGTTTCATTATATAAGGTAAGACAAATGTGTCTTGTTTCACATGTAAAGGGATAATTACTTTATGTATTTTCTGTGTTTTTGTTCTATTCTAGGAGGAGTCTCAATACAGCACTGAAGTCCTTACAAGAGAAACTTCAACACAATGAAGAAATGAAAGGAGAGTTTGAGAAAACAGTTCAACACATCAAGGTGAGGAAACAAATCAGAGTCATTTTCATTACAGCTGTAGGATCACTATATACACTTATGATCTGATATATTTAATATAATGGATTCCAGTTTATTATTTCTGTAAATGATGAGCATCAATCTGCTTCTGGATCCGTTATATGTCAGTATCTGAGTTTATCTCTGGTATTAATGATGTGAAGTGTTGATGTGTGTCGATTGAGATGATTGAAGTGAATGTGATCTGATTTCAGTCTCAAGCTGAGCACACAGAGTGTCAGATTAAACAGCAGTTTGAGAAGCTTCATCAGTTTCTCAGAGATGAAGAAGAAGCTACAATCACTGCACTGAGGAGGAAGAGGAGCAGAAGGAGCAGATGATGAAGGAGAAGCTGGAGGAGATGAACAGACACATCTCAGCTCTTTCACACACAATCAAAGACATGGAGGAGATGATGAAAGCCAATGACGTCTGCTTTCTGAAGGTCTGATTTCAGATCATTGGTTGATCATTGGTTCATTGATTGAGTTCTTGATGATAAATGGTGTGTTTGTTCTGCAGGAGTTTCCAGTCTCAAAGGAAAGGTGAGTGATCTGCTCCTGTCTCTGGTCTCTCTGGTTCTGATCCAAAGCCACTGCAGTTCTGACTCCTGAATGTTCTTCCAGAGTCCAGAGCTCACAGCCGGATCCACAGATGGCTTCTGGAGCTTTGATTCATGTGCCACGTTACTTGGGCAACCTGCCGTTCAGAGTCTGGAAGAAGATGCAGGACATCGTCCAAAACAGTGAGTCTGACTGCAGAAGATCTGAGCTGGAAATGATGGATGGGTGGAGAGCTAAAGGTGCTTCATGATTGATAGGTAGATAGATAGATAGATAGATAGATAGATAGATAGATAGATTTAAATTTTTGTCAGTTGGAGTTTGAACAGTTTTGGCTCTTTTGAACATTCCATTTTGATCGTCATTTTTAGGAAAAGCGTGAGTCTGATCAGTTATAAAAGATAAGGTCTAAAGGTCTGAGTCAAGTTTGGTGATTGTTAGGAGGAGTTACAACTAGAAAATGTAGTCTCAGATTAATAGTATTAATTTCACAAGCCAACATAACTCAAACACAACAGACAGTAAGAATAAACTACACAGACTATATGAGGCAATAAAATGAAGATGATCAGATGCTGCTGAAGATCAGACACACACTTACAGTTTTTCCATCAACAACATAAATCTCATCAGATCTCATTGATTTATTGCTATTTTAACTTTCCCAAAGGATCAGTTTCTCTTGATGGACACAAATGTCTGAATCACACATTTAATGTTTGTAGTTGATGATGAAAATGAGTGTGAAACTACATTGAACAAAATTATAAATGCAACACTTTTGTTTTTGCCCCCATTTTTCAAGAGTTGAACTCAAAGATCTAAGACTTTTTCTATGTACACAAAAGGCCTATTTCTCTCAAGTATTGTTCACAAATCTGTCTAAATCTGTGTTAGTGAGCACTTCTCCTTTGCCGAGATAGTCCATCCACCTCACAGGTGTGGCATATCAAGATGCTGATTAGACAGCATGATTATTGCACAGGTGTGCCTTAGGCTGGCCACAATAAAAGGCCATTCTAAAATGTGCAGTTTTACTGTATTGGGGGGCCGAAAACCAGTCAGTATCTGGTCTGACCACCATTTGGCTCACACAATGCAACACATCTCCTTCGCATAGAGTTGATCAGGTTGTTGATTGTGGCCTGTGGATTGTTGGTCCACTCCTCTTCAATGGCTGTGCGAAGTTGCTGGATATTGGCAGGAACTGGATCACGCTGTCGTATTCGCCGATCCAGAGCATCCCAAACATGCTCAATGGGTGACATGTCCGGTGAGTATGCTGGCCATGCAAGAACTGGAATGTTTTCAGCTTCCAGGAATTGTGTACAGATCCTTGCAACATGGGGCCGTGCATTATCATGCTGCAACATGAGGTGATGGTCGTGGATGAATGGCACAACAATGGGCCTCAGGATCTCGTCACGGTATCTCTGTGCATTCAAAATGCCATCAATAAAATGCACCTGTGTTTGTTGTCCATAACATACGGCAGCCCATACATAACCCCACCGCCACCATAGGCCACTCGATCCACAGCGTTGACATCAGCAAACCGCTCACCCACACGACACCATACACGCTGTCTGCCATCTGCCCTGTACGGTGAAAACCGGGATTCATCCGTGAAGAGAACACCTCTCCAAAGTGCCGGACGCCATCGAATGTGAGCATTTGCCCACTCAAGTCGGTTACGACGACGAACTGCAGTCAGGTCGAGACCCCGATGAGGACGACGAGCATGCAGATGAGCTTCCCTGAGACGGTTTCTGACAGTTTGTGCAGAAATTCTTTGGTTATGCAAACCGATTGTTGCAGCAGCTGTCCGGGTGGCTGGTCTCAGACGATCTTGGAGGTGAAGATACTGGATGTGGAGGTCCTGGACTGGTGTGGTTACACATGGTCTGCGAGGCCGGATGGATGTACTGCCAAATTCTCTAAAAAAACTCCTTTGGAGACGGCTTATGGTAGAGAAATGAACATTCAATTCATGGGCAACAGCTCTGGTGGACATTCCTGCAGTCAGCATGCCAACTGCACGCTCCCTCTAAACTTGCGACATCCGTGGCATTTTATTGTGGCCAGCCTAAGGCACACCTGTGCAATAATCATGCTGTCTAATCAGCATCTTGATATGCCACACCTGTGAGGTGGATGGATTATCTCAGCAAAGGAGAAGTGCTCACTAACACAGATTTAGACAGATTTGTGAACAATATTTGAGAGAAATAGGCCTTTTGTGTACATAGAAAAAGTCTTAGATCTTTGAGTTCAGCTCATGAAAAATGGGGGCAAAAACAAAAGTGTTGCGGTTATAATTTTGTTCAGTGTAATAACAGCACTGACAGTGATCAGAGGAACATGTCTGATGTGTTTGATCAACAGGACGAGTGTCATAATTCATAATAATCTGTGTTGGTTCACTCTTGATCATTATATGAACATCAGAATAAAAGCATCTGTTGATTGTGTCTCATCAGCTCCTGTCATTCTGGATCCAAACACTACGAATCCACGTCTCATCCTGTCTGATGATCTCAACTGTCTGAGATTCAATGGGAACAAACGGCCTCTTCCTGATAATCCAGAGAGATTTGACCATTATGAGTGTGTTCTGGGTTCAGAGGGGTTTAACTCAGGAACACACTGCTGGGATGTGGAGGTTAAAGAGAGTAAATACTGGATTCTTGGAGTAACTACAGCATCAAACCAGAGGAAGGGACAGGATTTATTTGACACTGATGTTTGGTGTGTGACATATGGATGGACTGTAGGTTCCGGTTTTCTTGTTAAACGTAAACTTGATCGTGTGAGAGTGAATCTGGATTATGACAGAGGAACGGTGTCATTCTCTGATCCTGTAACTAACACACATCTACACACATTCACAACCACCTTCACTGACACACTCTTTCCATTCTTCAGTTGTTATGATGGATCTCTGAGGATCTTAGCGGTCAATAGTCAGTAATCGTTACTCCTGTAGGTCTGGATCTTCCTGCTTTCATCATGTTTAATCCAGATCACACGAGTAAGAGTGCTGCCGGTCTGAATATCAGATCAGAATACAAGTACATTTATTCATCTTTTTAAAATGATGTGTCATGAATCTCCACCCATAACAGTATAGTAACTGCCTAGCAACCACCCAGAACACCCTAGCAACCATGTAGCAACACCCTGGAAAGCACACAGAACACCCTATCAACTGTATAGTGATGTGTGTTTTTGTGTGTCTGAGAGACAGCATGGACTCAAAACCTTCACACTTAAATCATTCAGACTTTCAAAAGGATAGACTTTCTCAAGCCAACATGAAAGTCTACTTACATTATAATATCATATTTTTCTAGTGTACCACTGAAAGAGTTCATTCAACACTTTTTTTAGTTTTTGTTCTTGATGAATAATTGTTTATTTCTGTTCTAAGGTTGAAATGATCATTTGTTGATTGAAGTAAATGGATGTAAAAGGTTCTTGCTGATCCACAATAAAGTTCAATGAAATATAAACACTTAATCTGATCATTTGTTCTGAGGCATACCTTTTTGCCGGCATGGGCTGAAGATTATATGATTCGAAATTGGACAAACCTTCTAGAAGTAATTCAAAGAAATATGATTTTAAAGAATATCATAATGGCAGACAGGAAGTTTGGCTGACTATGGCAAAATTGGCATCGATGTTCTCAACATGACCCACAGAATCAATTAAGATCAGTCTCATTACAATAGGCCACAAATTTTATAAAACTATTAGCATTTTTAAAAATACCATTATGACATGGTACCTTCAGAGCATCTGCCGATGGCACATACTGAGTTTTGTAATGGTACACCAATGCATTCATAAAATATAGAATTTTATATCTAATAATAATAATAATACATTTATTTTATATAGCGCCTTTAAAAGTGTTTTTCTCAAAGCGCTTTACAAGAAAACATATATTGTTCCGCCGGGTTCTTTATTTTAACGCTGTTACATGCACTCGTCTCACTGAACGTCTTTTTTTTCGTCTTTTTTTTATTCTGCTATTTATTCCATTCAATTTAAGGCGCAGACGTCACGTAAATCACGTAAATCATGTGTGGCAGTGAAGTGTCGAGCCAGACGTCACGCGTGATTCACGTGTAGCAGTAAAGTTGTTTTTTGTTGTTGTTGTTTTTTGCTAACACACTACTCACACGGCTCAGTGCAGTGTGTGAGCTAATTCACAATTTACTTGTCCTTCATTCACTCCTCTTATTGGACGTGATTTCTGCGTCTGACTTATAACATGACGTCTGCGTTTTTTTTTTTTTTTTTTTTTGCAGTTTTTAGTGTGTCTTTCTTTTTCCCGGCTAACGTATACAATATACATTAATCATGTTGTCATGAGTCGGGTTTTATATTTTCCCTGTTTCTCTTTCTCCTATCATTACTGCTACTTAGACTCAGCTGTTCGTTACTGCAATCAGCGCTCGTGCTGATCATCTCCACACCTGTTCTTTCTCTACTCTGATTTTCTCTGCTACATGTGGGTTTCAATGAACCTGCCTTGATGGCACGCTTTTTGGAGAGTTTGAACTCCGATCTTAAGGATGAGATTTATGCCCATGATTTTCCCACTGGCCTGGATCAACTGGTGGAGTTGGCCATCCGTCTTGACAATCGTTTTGAGCTGCGTCGCAGCGCACGGGGCGTGGTTACTGAGACACCTGCTCCCCAGACTACACCTGCTGTCTCCTTTGAAGCTGCGCAGTTTCCTGAGCCCATGCAGCTGGGAGGGATACAGATTTCTCCTGCTGAACGCCAACGTCGCATCCTTTACAGACTCTGCATGTACTGTACATCTTGTCGCTGTGTGCCCGCTAAAAGACGATGCTCGTCAGTAGATCGGGAAATACGCAACCGCTCTCTCCCCTTCTGGAAAGACTCGCACCACTTTCTCAGTCATTCTTCGCTGGCCTGGCTCTTCTGTTTCCTGCTCAACTCTCATCGATTCAGGAGCTGAGGGAAATTTCATTGATGAGACGTGGGCGCTGGAGAGGGGCATTCCTTTGCGTAATCTTAAGGATCCTTCCACTGTTTTGGCTCAAGATGGCAGTGTTCTATCAAAGGTCCATCGAGCCACCGTTCCAGTGAGTCTCACCATCTCTGGCAATCATCAAGAGATGATTTTTAATTTTTCCTTCTCCTGTCACACCTGTAGTTTAGGGCCATCCTTGGCTTGTGCAGCATAATCCTCAGATTAATTGGACTGAGGGGACAATTTTGTCATGGAAGTTGTCTTGTCATGTTAAGTGTTTAGTCTCTGCTGTCCTTGCTGTTTCTTCTGTGTCTGTGTTTCAGGAGGAACCCGGTGATTTGTCTGGAGTGCCGGAAGAGTACCATGATCTGCAGGCTGTGTTCAGCCGTTCCCGGGCTGCTTCTCTTCCTCCCCATCGACCATATGACTGCAGCATCTAGGCCCTTAGGGCACTTTGAATATCGGGTTTTACCGCTCAGGCTGGTCAATGCTCCCGCCATTATTCAAGCCCTTGTTAACAACGTTTTAAGAGACATGCTCAATATTTTCATTTTTGTGTGTCTGGACGTCATTTCTATCGTCTCTTCAGATGCATGTTCAACACGTCTGTCGTGTATTACAGCATCTCCTGGAGAATCGTCTCTTTGTAAAGGCAGAGAAGTGTGCTTTTCACGTCAGGTCTGTCACATTCCTAGGCTCGGTTGTGTCTGCAGAAGGAATCCGTATGGATCCTGCTAAGGTTCGTCCGGTCATTGAGTGGCCAATCCCTGAGTCTCGTACCGCACTCCAACGATTTTTGGGGTTTGCAAATTTTTATCAGTGTTTCATTTTATTCAGGTTGCCACCCCCTTGACTGCTCTCACCTCGACTAAGTCTCGTTTTGTCTGGTCAAAGTCCGCCCAAGATGCGTTCAATTACCTTAAGAGATCATTCACCTTCTTATTACACCTGATCCTAGAGACAATTTATCGTAGAGGTGGATGCCTCCGATGTGGGAGCAGTGCTGTCACAGCGCTCTCCACTTGATGAAAAGGTTCACCCGTGTGCGTTCTTTTCCCATAGACTCTCGCCTGCCGAACGTAATTATGACATAGGGAGCCGTGAACTTCTAGCTATTCGCTTGGCTCTTGGAGAGTGGCGCCACTGGCTAGAGGGGTCCTATGTATGTCTGGACAGATCACAGAAATCTCGAATACATTCGTTCAGCTAAGAGATTAAACACCCGCCAGGCTCGTTGGGCTCTTTTCTTTGGTCGTTTCGATTTTTCTATTTCCTTCAGACCCTCTCTTGCCAGTTTGGTTCGTCGGAGAGCGCCACGACCACGGAGACGATCTTACCAAGCAGCTGCGTGGTCGGGGCCGTTGTCCTTCCTGACACATGTGCATATTTAATATAAACATATTAATATATAATAATAATAATTTAGACATTTTTTGACGTTTATTTTTATTACACTCTTTGTAAAAGTATAAAATTACATAAAATGTATAAAAAGTCTACAACATATAACAAATGTCTCCGTAAGGAATCCTTGAGTGAAATTTGTGTTGCTTATAGGTATACTCATATAAACATTTTATTATTCATTTTTTCATTCAACATATTCTATGTTTTGAATAATAATCTGCCAGGATTCAATCAATCAATCCTGTAAAAAATATCACAGAAAAAACTTTAAGCAGCACAACTGTTTCCGACGTTGACAATACATTAAATAATCGTGTGACACAGAAGACTGGTGTAATAAAGCAGAAAATTCAGCATTGCATTTCAGAAATAAATATAAAATATATTAAAATAGAAAACCATTATTTTGAATTGTAATGATATTTCACAATATTAACCAGGCCCCGCCCCTTCAATAAATAAATAAATGTGTTGCGCTGCACAGCTTATTTTGATATTCTTCATGTTCTGCGTGGTCAGTTCACAGCAGTGATAGAAATTAATATTTTCCGACAAAAGTTATTTTTATTGCCGCTTTATGGGGATTTTTAATTTTATAAAGCCTTTTTTTTTTATTTCTAGAAGTGTGCATTATCTTTTGCATCAAATTCTTATATTTAATCAAAAAGGTGAATTAGAATAATAAGACATTTGGGGCTGTTACCAAACCAATAAAATCATTATAAACAAAATTCATCTTTGCCATGCAGGAAACACAGAAGCTGCATCTGAAGAGGCATTTAGATGCATTTACACACTTTAATGCAGGACATGAATGTTTAACTTGCAGGTACAAATGCAGAAATAATGTTTTGATATTTTAATTCTAAAACTTTGAATAGCCTACTGATATTTGAAATAATTTTTTTTTTTTTTTTTTTTTTAAATTAAAATGTGCTTTAAATGTAAAATTAAAACCGCCAGTAGGAGGCAGCAAGTCACTATTAATAGTGATTGCTTATTTAAACGGTTGATTCATTCAGGGACAAAACACTGTCATGTTGCTCAGAGACGCAAAATAGTGTTGGGGCTCTGTTTGGAATTAACTATTTTTATTGGCGAAATAGAGCAAAAATAGGCAATAATATGGTGTCTATAACGTAAGTCTGTTAATATTAACGTCTTGTTTATTTAACTGTTGTATAAAATCAATATCACATTTGTGCGATATTATGAAATAAGTATATGGCTTACATTTTCTGTCCACATATCCTGAATTTTGGGAGCATTCTAAATGCATTTTATTAGACTGAACCATGCAGTGAAAGAAAACACTCTAAATGAAAACAGTCAGTAAAATACGATAACACGAGCAGTTCTAAATTTAATACAGCAATTGAATCTTTACATTTAATTTTCTTTTTCACTAGTTTCATGTTTCAAGTATATTTTAGTATATTCAAAACATTATTTTGGGGTGTTATAAAAGAAGAGGCAAGAAATCTTTCACCTGCACTCAGTGTGGAAACAGTTTCACAAACAAACATAATCTTGATTGTTACATGAGAGTTCATACTGTAGAGAAGCCGTTCACATGTGATCAATGTGGCAGAACTTTTTTTTGGGTCATCAAACCTAAAGTCACACCTGACAGTTCATATGAAGGAGAAGCCACATTCATGTTCTGTGTGTGGAAAGAGTTTTTCAGTGCTGCAAAGTTTACATAAACATCAGAAAATTCACACTGGTGTGAGAGAGTACATTTGCTTTGAGTGTGAGAAGACTTTTACTACAGGGAGTGATTTAAAACGTCACCAGAGAATTCACACTGGAGAAAAACCTTACAAGTGTTCACACTGTGACAAGAGATTCAGTCTGTCAGAACATCTGAAAACACATGAGAGGATCCACAGCAGAGAGAAGCCACACACGTGTGATCAGTGTGGAAAGAGTTTCACTATTAAAAGTCACCTGAAGCTACACATGAAGATCCATGCAGTGGAGAAACCACATCACCACAGACTGAGATCACAGTAAGTAGTTCATCTTTATGTGCTGAACAACAGAAGTTGCTTTTCCATCGTCAGGCTGAACAGTTCATAGATTGGGAAGGCATGGTTCCAGTTGTGTTTCCACTTGAGTCTGTTCTCGGTGTGGAATTCTTGGCAGGCTACCAGTTTCTCTGTAGCTGGCTAAGCAATTGTTAAAAGATCAAAAATCTGTTCAGTCATTTTTGTGCGGCTCGGTCCAAAGATCATCTGAGCTGACTTTGGACAAAAGTGGGCAAAATTTGTTGAAGTATCGAAAAAAACAACGTTTTTATTTGCTTCAATATGGCAGACAGTCACATTGTTAGAAAATGACAAATGAGATATCGTCAGAATTGGCATGAACCAAGGAACGTAATGACATCAAAAGCAAAAACATACATCTCTGGAACACTAGGTGGCGTTGTGTTCATTTTTCTCAGGTGTCTTCAGGACATGCTGTTGATGATCCCTACCAAATTTTGTGAAGATTTGTCACATTTTAAAAAAGATATGTGAATTTGACAGAATTCAAAATGCCAAACACCTGGTTTGTCCAATCCTGGCAAAATCGATATCCTCAGATTCAGCATGACACAAGGAATCCATATACATCAAGTTCATGATTTTCTAACAAACTGTTCAAAGTTATTAGCAAAAATAGTTTTAAAAATAGTCATAGTCATATCTCATGACCTGTAGGTGGCGCTGTTCCCAAATTTGGCATGGGACCTCAGATCATGGTTTCGAATAAGCATACCAATTTTCTAGGGGTGCAACGGTTCAGATTACTCACGGTTCAGTTTGTATCATGGTTTTAGGCTCACGGTTTCAGTACGGTTCGGTATGTGCTATGTTCAGGTAAAAAATACTACTGTCAAATAAAAATAAAGAAAACAAGAACAAATGAAGAGTTTGGTTCCAAAATGTGATAAACGCCATTTAAAAAAAAATTGAGTTCTTGCCAAAATCAGTATTGTATCTGGTCGGCATTGAAAAGTCATTCATTAATTTTACTCAAAATGCGATATTTGTCATGTTATTCTATCATGTTTTCTCCCTTTCTTTCTAAAGTCAAGTCAAGTCACCTTTATTTCTATAGCACTTCTTACAATGCAGATTATTGAATCATTCCATTGTAAAAATCAATAATTAGTTAGTTTATCTATATATCAGCACTGTAGAAATCAGTCATCGTCATCGTCCAGCTCAGTTGTGTTCACATACAATGGTGTCAATGCAGGCAGATCAAAAACATTTTTGAATATCAAACCAAAACGCGACAAACGCCACTCTCCCTTCTCTGCAGAATGCAATATATCCGCGTGATCCAGTGATCTTGACTTTGAGCTTCACTTTTCATTACACGTTGTCTCTCATTTGAAATCTCACATGATTTAAATGAACGAATCAATCTCTGAGAAAACTCGCTGTAAATAACTAACTTTGAATTAGCTAAAATTAGTCACTTTGAAATAGCTCTTAAATTTAGCACTTAATTAAAGCTTTGTAGTCTCACCAATAAGTCACAAAGACAATTCAAACATTTTCTTTGACTTTTACTGTGCTATGGATGTGAAAAACATAGTATTAGTATTTACAGATTTGGCCCAAATTTTCACAGATCTTTAAAAAGTAAATCCTTTTTGAAAATCACTCAATAATTTGCACAGTTATGGATGATGTTGCCACTGCTAAAACCATATAACATTTAACACCACTCAAAGAGACCACAGACTGTAACTCAACGAGAATCCAGTCATCTGAACTCGCAGGTATTGAATCATTTCATCACAACATACCAGCAAAAATGAGATCAATAATGACTTTAAGACACAAGCATTTACTCAGTTTTCATGCATTCAGTGACCTCATGCTCTGTGAAGTGAATCAGGAGTTTAACCACATGTTTGTTGATCTTCAGGAGCTGAGAGTGTGAAGATCAGAAGCTCCAGAGCAGCTGCAGTGAGTTCTTCTGCTGACCGCAGTCATAGTGCCGTGTGTCACGTTCACTCGAGACAGACAGAAGTTCATATCCAAGATTAACAACCTCACCAATGAGAGAGACCAGCTCATATTCATGAATGAGAATCTGACTAGAGAGAGAGACCAGCTAAAACGGTATTTTGATATTCTTGGTAAAATGTTTCTCTGGTCATTTTAATAGTCGATACACAGCAGGAATATGATCTGGTTAGCTACAAAATAACCCCTAATGTAAAAACCATTTAAAATGTAAAATGTAAAGTGATGTGTACTTGCCATATAGCTTACTACTTGCATGTAAAGTTCCTGTTGTGTTGGGTTTAAGTGACTTCAATTAAAATAAATATAATTTAACCTCAAAGACAAGTGAGTCAAGTTAAAAATCCAAATGAACAACCTGACCAATCTAATTTGGAAAACTGCTGCATGTGATTGTGAGCGGAGGCTTATGCCACCTAAGATGTAGAGTATTGTACATTTTCACTGCCGGTTTTCCAAACAAATGAAAGAACAAGCAGAGATGTGCGTAAACAATCCTCTTTATTTGACACTTAATTAAAAATATTTAGTATAACATAAGTATAATCACATAAAAGACAATACTTTGGAAAGAAAATACACAAGGTGAATCTGCAGCTTTAAAGAAATTTTCATTAAAAAAACCTAAGCTCTTTTATTCTACAAGATAAACTTGTTACTTGAATGCTATGTAGTTTCACTGAGAATGAACTGAGCCATAGTTCAGAGGTGTTTATTCCTCTTCATGAGGAGTTTAGCTCCATCAATAAACAATAAATCAATAAATAAAGATAAACTTGTGTGGAATGATTGGACACTTTCCCATAGTGTTATTGAAGTGTTGGTAACTAGAGTAAATGTAAAAACTGAATCATATTGTGTTTAGCTTGACGTTACTCAAGAGCAAGTCAATTCAGTTGTCATAGTCACATTCAACAAAGTTAATATACTTTCTTTTTCAGATTTCAGAGAACCAAAAGGAAAAGAGGCAGTAGTCTGATGTAAGCCAGATTTTGAAAACCTGAACCGTTGGTCCGTTTGTAGTTACAGACTTCTATAAAGTAATGTTGTTTTTAAAGGTTGTAATGCTTTTGTTGACTCAGTTGCTGGAAAGGTGTCGTTTATGTTTTAAAGGTTTTCTCAAAAACAGAAATATGTTGACGTACCATTGAAGTGCAGCTGAACTATTAATGTTGTTCAGAACATTATTTTATGTTGATATTTCAGTTCAATCAATATCACATTTGTCACAGTTCCCTCTGTTCCTGGACTCCATTACCCATAATCCTTCGTGTTTCCACACCTGCACCTGGACTTCATCATCTGCACTCCCTTTATTATGGACTCACTCCCTGCACTCCTTGTCTGTTCTTATGTTAAACTAATATTAGTATATGTGTATTGGTTATGTTGATCTCCTTCTTTGTTAATAAATGCTTATCTTTTGTGGATATCCGTGAACGCCTCATCTGTACAACAACCAACCGTAACAACATTAACATTGACCAAACAATATTACCATTGATTGTTTTTGTTCATTTCAATATTACCATTGATTTGAGGTTGAAATCTCAACATTGCTTCAACAGTAACTGAGGGTGCAAGAGTGAAACTGAAGCAACATCCCTTTGTAACGGTAATTCAATGCAATTAGCATTGAGAAATCAACACTGACTCAACATTGTTTCAAAGATTACATGCTATCTGGGATACTATATACAAATCATGCAGTTAGGTAACAGTGTATTAATTTAAACAATGTATTAATTTAAGGTAGAAACAATGAGCTCATAGAAGTAATTACAGTTTTTTTTTTTTAAACTGCTTACACACAAAATCAATTTCTGAAAGCTGACACTCACACACCAGAACCACAAACCAAATCTGCAAAACCACACACTAATTCTCTGCCTTCGACTCAGTTTTCAATTTCATGAAACAGTTTTTGTAAAACACAATGCCATTTAATTTTGAATGCATTTTGTTAAAATTTAACCTGAAGAAATCCTGATATTGTTTGAACACACCCAAAGCTGATCAGAAACTCCACCCTCTTACAACACTAACCAAGAAGAGACTGACTCATTTCCACATTTCTGTCAAGCTGACCCAAGTCTCAACAAAACCAATAAAGAATCAGCAATCAGTGGAGAATGAAGAAAAATGCTTAAGAGAATTTTTGAGACATTTGTTTCTAAACAGACAGCAGATCTTTGTGATTCTCGTGGTTATTTCTGAAACTGTCGTTCAGGAAGTTAAAGTAAAGTTTATATCGCTGGAGCTCAAACAGTGAAAATGGCTTCAGCAGCTGAAGATGATTATATTTGTCCTGTATGTCAAGAAATCTTCAAGGCTCCTGTTCTTCTATCATGTAGTCACAGTGTCTGTAAAGAGTGTCTTCAACAGTTCTGGAGAACCAAGAAAACTCAGGAGTGTCCTGTCTGCAGGAGAAGATCCTCAAAAACTGAACCTCCTGCTAATCTTGCATTAAAAAACTTGTGTGAGTCGTTCCTGAAGGAGAGAAATGAGAGGCGTTCATCAGGATCTGAGGAGATCTGCAGTTTACACAGTGAGAAACTCAAACTCTTCTGTCTGGAGGACAAACAGCCTGTGTGTTTAGAGTGTATGAATTCACAAAAACACGACAATCATAAATTCAGAACCATCAGTGAAGTCGTTTCATTATATAAGGTAAGACAAATGTGTCTTGTTTCACATGTAAAGGGATAATTACTTTATGTATTTTCTGTGTTTTTGTTCTATTCTAGGAGGATCTCAATACAGCACTGAAGTCCTTACAGAAGAAACTTCAACACAATGAAGAAATGAAAGGAGAGTTTGAGAAAACAGTTCAACACATCAAGGTGAGGAAACAGAATCAGAGTCATTTTCATTACAGCTGTAGGATCACTATATACACTTATGATCTGATATATTTAATATAATGGATTCCAGTTTATTATTTCTGTAAATGTCGAGCATCAATCTGCTTCTGGATCTGTTATATGTCAGTATCTGAGTTTATCTCTGGTATTAATGATGTGAAGTGTTGATGTGTGTCGATTGAGATGATTGAAGTGAATGTGATTTGATTTCAGTCTCAAGCTGAGCACACAGAGCGTCAGATTAAACAGCAGTTTGAGAAGCTTCATCAGTTTCTCAGAGATGAAGAAGAAGCTACAATCACTGCACTGAGGGAAGAAGAGGAGCAGAAGGAGCAGATGATGAAGGAGAAGCTGGAGGAGATGAACAGACACATCTCAGCTCTTTCACACACAATCAAAGACATGGAGGAGATGATGAAAGCCAATGACGTCTGCTTTCTGAAGGTCTGATTTCAGATCATTGGTTGATCATTGGTTCATTGATTGAGTTCTTGATGATAAATGGTGTGTTTGTTCTGCAGGAGTTTCCAGTCTCAATGGAAAGGTGAGTGATCTGCTCCTGTCTCTGGTCTCTCTGGTTCTGATCCAAAGCCACTGCAGTTCTGACTCCTGAATGTTCTTCCAGAGTCCAGAGCTCACAGCCGGGTCCACAGATGGCTTCTGGAGCTTTGATTCATGTGCCACGTTACTTGGGCAACCTGCCGTTCAGAGTCTGGAAGAAGATGCAGGACATCGTCCAAAACAGTGAGTCTGACTGCAGAAGATCTGAACTGGAAATGATGGATGGGTGGAGAGTTAAAGATGCTTCATGACACAAACTGAAGCTTGTTTGGAGGAGTTACAATAAGAAAACTTAGTCTCATATTATTATTATTATTATTAATTTAATCAGTCAAACACAACAGACAGTAAGAATAAACTATTTTAAAGCAATACACAGACTATAAGATGCTACAATAAAATGAACCCACCGACTACAATAAAATGAAGATGATCAGATGCTGCTGAAGATCACTTACAGTTTGACCAGTGACGTGTCAGAAGCTATATCCATTCCGTTCATGTCACGGTCAGTCTCTGAAGTCAATCTCTCAGTCCGAGTGAAATGAGACAGTCGAACATAGTGGAAGACGAATACAACCAAGTCACGAGGACTACACCCACCTAAATGCTGTCCGATAATACAGCAGAACTGACCAAAGGAATGGGGGCCACATTGATTCTATTAAATTTTGTGAATGTGCAAGGTCCTTCCGAACTGGCAATGGTTGTGGGGGACCAGTCGTAACTGCCAACAGCAGACTGAACCACGGCCTTGCTGGCCAGCGGAATAACTGTCTGAAGTGTCTTAGGGTAAGAAGCACTGCCCACAGCTCCAAGACATTTATGTGAGATGTCCTCTGCTGCAGGGTCCAGCTGCCTCGTACACCCTGATGTTGCCACAGTCCTCCCTATCCGGTGAGGGACGCATCTGTTGTAACCACTCCCATTGGTCCGCCCCTTTGCAGAAATCGTTCCTGTCTCCAAAGCCTCAGGGAGACAGAACAACTGGCTGTCACCCAAACCGCGGTGTGTCGGTTGTGGACTGCTGACAACCGTCTGGCTATCAACCAGCGCTGAAATAGGCGAAGGTGTAAAAGCCCTAATTGAATGGCCAATGAAGCTGCCGTGAGAAGGCCCACTAGCCACAGGAAGCTGAGATAAGATAGTTTGCGTCGAACATGGAAATAAGGTAGCTTGCGTCGAAGTATAGCTCCCCGTATAGCCTTCCTCCTGCATGCTGTGAGGGTGCTGTGAGGGTGGCCCTCATCCCTCTGGAGTCTAGATGTAATCTAGACATCTAGATTACATCTAGAAAGCATATTGACTGGCATGGAGTGAGGCAGCTCTTCTGTAGGTTTACCCTCAGTCCTAAGGCAGTGACATGCTTTAGTAGGCGCTGTGTGTTGTTGGCCGCTTGTTGCGGTGATCTGGCACAAAGCAACCAGTCATCCAGGTATGGGAGAATCAACATGCCCTCACATTGTAGAGGTTTTAATGCTACTTAGACACATCGTGTGAATACAAGGGGCAAGAGGGAGAGGCCAAATGGTAGGACACAATATTGGTGTATCCTGCCCTGGAACGTGAACTGAAAAAACCTTCTGTGATGAGGTGCAATGGAGATGTGGAAATATGCATCCTTCAGGTCCACAGAAGTAAACCACATGCCATGTTCAATTGCTTGTAGGACATCTATGACATGCAGCATGTGCAAAGGAAGGTGTTTGAGACTCCTGTTCAGGTGCCTGAGATCCAAGATGGGCCTGAAACTTCAATCTTTCTTTCGAACGAAGAAGTATTTTGAATGAAATCCCCCCTGGGTGGATTTGGGGGTTACTAACTCTATTGCACCCTTTTCCAGTAGCCTCAGGACCTCGAGAGATAGAGCAAGAGCTTGACGAGGGTTCCAAACCACTGTGGACTGAGTACGTGTGCATAATGGGAGGCTGTGACGGAACTGAAGACAGTAGCCCTTCTCGAGTGTGTCGAAGAGCCACTTGTTGTCTGTAATCCCTCTCCAAAGCTGTAGTTGAGAAGCTGTAAAGTGTCCCATCACAGACCATGGACCAATGCCTCGCTTCTTGAGTCAGGACCAGGTCGAGCAGTCTGCTGTGCAGGACTGTAAGACTGTCCCTGCCTGTGTTGGAGCGGATTTGTGTGATTAACAGGCATTCGCTGTATGGATGGCCCATAATAATTTACAGTGCTGGGAACGAGACTCCACTGCACGAACCATGCGCTCAAGAGCTTCTTGAGCAGCTGGACCAAAACCTTGTGAAGGTACCAGTGGTAGCTGATGAAGATTGTTACAGCAAGCCTCTGAGAGTTTAGACTGTGCTAGCCAAACCTGCCCCCTAGCTTGTGTAATAAGCTCAAGAGCCTTTCCGCTAGAGAAAGCAATTGAACCCAAAGCCTGCAAGGAAGCATCAAGCAACTCTGATGTGGTATTGTCCGGTGGGTTAATGCTCATAGTAGAGTGAAGCACTAACAGAAGATGAGCCATGGAATTCCCTACACGACTCAAGCCTGAGACGGTGTTTTAAATCCTGACCAACAGATCATCCGTGCATCTACACTCCGGGCTAGGACAGTGAAGAATCTGTCTAAGGGCTTCATCTGGTGATACTACCAGTGAAGAAATTCATGGTTCAACTGGAGGCATGTTACCAAGGCAATTTTCCCAGGCCTCAGCCATTGCTGCTAGCGTGCGAGCCACGCAAATCTGGTCTGGATGAGGAAGCGGACTGAAACACAGAAGAAACAACATCTGTAAAGTTAGGACAGCTTGGCATTAGGAAATCCTCTTGCTGAGAATCTGAATAATAATCCTGCTCATCCTTATCTAATGAGTCAGAGGCCGAAAGAGACAAGGTGTCTGGTTCCCCTCTGGAAAAACTGGATGTCAACTCACACCTGGGAAAAGGAGAAGCCGATACATATGCCCTTGTTCCCTCGCTCACACTCCGATGAGTAGGGGGTATAGATAATAAAACTTTAATGCACTGAACTGTGTTTGCAAGCCCAGCTACTTGATGGGCCAATGTATCTGACTCTGAGGATGTATCTGACTCTCACCAAAAAAGCTGTGCAAGCTCAACTGAGATCTCTTTGCAAGAATGACAAAGAGACTGACCATGACGTGAATGGAACGGATATAGCTTCCGACACATCACTGGTCAAGGTTGCAGGTGACAAATTAATACGGGATTCTCGATATGGCTCATGAAACACAACTGCTTCCACTACGTTCGACCGTCTCTGGTGGTCTGAAACAGTGAAATAGAACAGCACTGACAGTGATCAGAGGAAAATGTCTGATGTGTTTGATAAACAGGACGCGTGTCAATTCATAATAATCTGTGTTGGTTCACTCTTGATCATTTAATGAACATCAGAATAAAAGCATCTGTTGATTGTGTCTCATCAGCTCCTGTCATTCTGGATCCAAACACGGCTCATCCACGTCTCGTCCTGTCTGATGATCTGACCAGTGTGAGATACAGCAGGATAAATCAACCTGTTCCTGATAATCCAGAGAGATTTGACCAGCATCTCTATGTTCTGGGTTCAGAGGGATTTAACTCAGGAACGCACTGCTGGGATGTGGAGGTTAAAGAGGGTTCATGGTGGACTGTTGGAGTAACTTCAGCATCAAACCAGAGGAAGGGACGTGATTTCTTTGACACTGATGTCTGGAGTGTGAGTTATGATGAGGATGGAGAGTGTGAATCATCTATGAATGAATTTTGTGTTAATCAGAAGCTTGATCGTGTGAGAGTGAATCTGGACTATGACAGAGGAACGGTGTCATTCTCTGATCCTGTAGCTAACACACATCTACACACATTCACAACCACCTTCACTCACACACTCTTTCCATTCTTCAGTTGTTATGGTGACTCTCTGAGGATCTTAGCGGGAAATAGTCAGTAAACGTTACTCCTGTAGATCTGGATCTTCCAGATTTCATCATGTTTCCAATATTTATTGCAGATCACATGAGTAAGAGTGCTGTTGATCTGAATATCAGTACGGTGGCTGTGATTGGGCCGTGATGATCACATGACTGATATCCAGCACTACAGCAACACCCACACTCTCATATTGCTTTAATACAACAGATCAATAAACAAGAAGTTTTCATTTATATTCCACCTCACACAATTAGACTGATTAGAAAGCATTTTAGCATTCATGTTTTCAGGCAAATTACCATTTAACTGATTATTTCAGTCAAGTGTGGCTCTAATTTTCCCATGTTAATCAAATATAATTTTATCGTTCTAGTCACTTAACCAGTTAATTTTATACATGAAAAAATTTCAGTTTTGTTGTAAATGAATGTTTATTTCAGTTATAGAGGTTAAATGATCATTTGTTTGTTGAAATAATCCACAAAAGTGTTAATAAAATATGAATGCTTAGTATAGAAATACTTGATTCAGCCGTTACTACAAAACATATCTTAAATTAAGTCATGTTTTGTTTTTAAGACCAGTAATGTTTTCACACCAGTAATGTTTTTTTCTAAGGCATATTTATAAATGTTACTTAAATATCCTAATTGAACTAAGGCCTAATCCTGGCTTAAAAATGGTATTAAAAGTATTAAATTGGGGTCAAATTGAGCAACTGACTTGCCAAAATGGCTTCATTACATCATGACAGTCGACAATAATAAACATGGCAGAGGCCACAGAGAGAACAGCATTGAGTCTTGAATTTCAAATGAGCTTATTTAGTTGCGACAAGTTCATACATGTAAAATTTAAGTAATCATGTTCAACTAATGTGGTTTCATTACGTGTACATGCAACCAAATATTTCATTAGTAATCATTTTAAGGCTCAATCAGACTGAAAAGCCTTCATGTAAACACCTTAATCGATCTGACTGAGCTCCAAATTTTGATTGGATTGGAAGGAGTGGTTTATTCCTGTTCTAATCCAAACAATAGGACGTGTAACCAAACATGAATGAACATTAGAAGGTATGTTGAACAGGGGAAAGAGGCCAGTAAAACAGTAGGAGGACAATATGTGTAAGATAAATCACATTACATGAAAGTGTCATTAACACTTTACATACTTTAAAAGAATTAATTTTCCTTAAGAAAAACAAACATTGTTGAACCTTTTTACAGATGGCATCAGTATAATCATCAAAGTTTAATTTATTGTCAATCAGTGTACCCAGATATCTATACCCATCTTTTTAAATTTAGACCACAATTTGCACACCAAGAAACAAAATCCTCCACCACAGGTCCATGAGATGTCTCCTCATTTGCTAGGAGGCTCACAATGACAGTGTCATCTGTGGACTTCAGTATATTGTCAAATGTGTTACTGCAATCATTAGTATATAAAATAAAAAGCAGAGGGGAAAGAACGCACCCTTGAGGGGAACCTGTAGAGCAGTGGTCGGGAACAGGCCCGCCATTTTGATAGCGGCCGGTTCTGAAATAGATCTTCGTCTCGTGGTGCAGTCTAATATTATCACCGCACTTGGACTACGTTAGAAATAGAACGGGGAATCCATTTACTGTCAGGAATTTGTTGTGTCGCGTCACGTCTGGTGTAGACACGGTGTTATATTCTTTGCAAACAGCGACAAATTCATTGCAGATAAGACACACTGGCTTTGTAGGCTACGTCAAATAATTGTTACAATAAGTTAGGTTCCATTGTGTAACAAAAAAATTATTCACAATATGGAAAGAGGAAATAAAACATAGTTGGTTAAGAGCATGACTCAAACACATGTGTGTTTTAGTAAGGCGGTCTGTGTTGCAAGTTGGTTAATGAAGATGCTTGCCAGGTTTTGTGTCACTACTCTGCTTTATTAATTTATCCAGTGTAAAACCCGGTAAAAAATGTAAAATGGCTTTTTGTTAATGACTGTTCTACTACAGGATTTAACACAGAGTAACAGCTTACCAGTTACAAAAGACACTGTAACAGTCTTTCACAGGCAATTCTAGTTGCATTTTTCATCAATTAATTTAAATTATTCTTTGACTATGTTCTGGCCCACCATCTAGTGGCGAAAACTTTTTTGGGCCCGATGCCAAACTTACTTGCTGACCCCTGCTATAGAGGAACATAACTTAGAAGATAGCAAACCATTGACTCGCACACACTGAGTCCTGTTTGATAAAAAAATCTACTATCCACCTTACCAAATTAAGATCCAGGTTAAATAACTTTTCAGCTAACACATATGGCCTAATTGTGTTGAACGCACATGAGAAATCAATAAAAGCCAGCCGCGCCCTTGTTTCCAAATGTTGAGCTACTAAATGCACAAGAGTAGTTATGACATCCCTGCCCTATACGCAAACTTAAAAAATCAAACTTATCTTCTACATGCTTCAATATTTCCACTCTCACAATTTTCTCAAATGTTTTCATCACCAGTGAGGTGAGGGCTACTAGTCTGAAATCATTTAAAACCTTTGGGGTCCTACATTTTGCCACAGGAACAACTGTGGCATGTTTCCAAATTTGCGGTTGGCATGCAGTGTGAGCGCTAACCGTGCCTGAGCATGGAACAGTTACTACTTTTGTGTGCGCTACTGTCATCATTATGACGGCAAACATCTTTATTACTAACATATATATATTAGGCAGTATCTTAACGAAAGAGCGTTAAGATACTGCTTCCTGTTCTTCCTTCCATTCTTCCTGTTTTCTTCCATTCAAAAAGTTGCATCGTATATAACGTAAGCGTACTTCGGCCCAGGGGTGCGTTTCCCAAAGCGAACTATGGTCGCAAGTTCCGTCATTACCAATAGAGTTCAATGGGACTTACGACCATAGTTGGCTAACAATGCTTATGGGAAACGCAAAATCTGTACACTCCCCGTATGGATCCGTAACATAAGTCAAGAGTCTTATTTCCACGAGTATTACAAGTGATGTACTGATGCAAGTGGCTTAGTGTTTTATTGCAGTTACTATAATTAAAATCACCCATAACAAGGCACAGGGCATCAGGTGAGATAAACTAGTATGATGATAATATTTCTGAGATATACACGCGTAGGTTGCCAAATTTATGGACATGCAAAAGAAAGCCTTGTCTAGGCTCTGCTTCAGTATGGTTTGTGTCAAGGCATTCGTTAGTCTGGCTGTTTGACGAGAAAGAGATTGAATGTAGTTGCAATAAACGCGTTAAGAATCCACAGCAGCGAAGGACTGTTATTCTGCTGCGCTGAACTGCGGAAGAACCGTTGACGGCACTGTTTAATGTTTGGTCGACCAATCAGCGGAAAGGAGTGTTTCATTCCCGCCCACATGTAGAGATCAAATATTCAAGTTGTTGATTCATTTTCTACCCCTGAACGAAAAGCTGAATTCTTGTTTTTCGTTTTGTTTGAAAAAAATTAAAAAACAAAAATGGTGCCGTTTTTTCATTTTCCAATTTCTGTATTAAATCAAAAAACGAATGACAAAAAGATACACTGACCCCTTACACACTTAATTAATTTCAAAGCCTTAAAATTCGCTCATTAAAACAACACACGTATAGCGTGACTGTCCAAATTAGTCCAATTTAGCGATTCTTGATGAACAGCCTATCAATTGCTACCTAGCTAATTGCCGATACTTACCCACACAGCAGGAGACTCCTAGGCGGATCCGCATTCAAGTCGCCAAACCCGCGTGACTGTCACATTCGTTTTGGTGCCGCCCAGAGGATCAGCTCCACCTCCGGGCAGCGCCGTAAATTCTACTGTCAATCAGCGGATCCTGAGCGGACCCATGTCGGATCCGTGGACGTGCACGCGCCTTTACTGTAACAGTTGTATCAATTTGCGGGTCCCAAACGGACCTGCCGCGGAGGTAAGGTTTTAATCGTGGATGCGGCGCGGAGCCACGGGCGGGTCCGCGATCCGCCTTCTTTGTAGATCCATCACTGCGCGCAAGTGGACGCCGATACGGGTCCGTTCGCGGATACATTCCAGAAGCCGCGATACCTCCGCGGCCGATCTGCCACGGAATACTTTTGCTGTGTGGGTAATTTTACAGAGAGAAAAGTCATGAAACACATCTGTGGTTGAATATTATGTCAGAATTAAATAAACGAGAAAGAAGGGATTCTTTAATGAATTCATCCCATGAACATACACAACACAGCGCAGAGTAGCAGTGGCGGTGCTAAAGACACGCGGAGAGAGAGAGAGGGCTACATAAATGTTACATTAATACTCTGAGTGTGACACATATCAACACCAGCAGTGAAGAGCAATAAATAAAACACAAAAACAAAAGGCCTTAAAGGTATCTATTATCAATATATGTGATCTTGTGTTCTTTTTGATCAAATGTTTTCTAGCATTATACTTGAGGGACTGTCGATGCTATTACATTTTGTTAATATTTAACCTGAATAAATCCTGAAATGGACCTGTTTGAACTCCTCCACATGATCATAAACTTTATCCTCTTACAATACCTACCAGGAAGAGACTGACTCATTTCACCTTCCTGTCAAACTGACTTGCGTCTCGACAAAAGCAATAAAGAATCAGTGGAGAATTTTTGAGACATTTGTTTCTAAACAGACAGCAGATCTTTGTGAATCTCGTGGATATTTATTTTTGAAATCGTCGTTCAGGAAGTGAAAGTAAAGTTTAGATTGCAGGAGCTCAAACTATGAAAATGGCTTCAGCAGCTGAAGATGATTATATTTGTCCTGTATGTCATGAAATCTTCAAGGCTCCTGTTCTTCTATCATGTAGTCACAGTTTCTGTAAAGAGTGTCTTCAACAGTTCTGGAGAATCAAGAAAACTCAGAAGTGTCCTGTCTGCAGGAAAAGATCCTTAAAAAGCAAACCTCCAGTCAATCTGGCATTAAAAAACTTGTGTGAGTCGTTCCTGAAGGAGAGAAATGAGAGGAATTCATCAGGATCTGAGGAGATCTGCAGTTTACACAGTGAGAAACTCAAACTCTTCTGTCTGGAGGACAAACAGCCTGTGTGTTTAGAATGCTTTACTTCACAACAACACGTCAATCACACAGTCAGACCCATCAGTGAAGTTGTTCCATCATATAAGGTAAGACAAGTGTCTTGTTACACATATACAGAATACTTAGTCATAAACACAGATATCACATTAGGGGTTTTTGCACCAGAGGAACATTTTCATAGTTCCTGTCCTATTCAAGTCAAGTCACCTTTATTTATATAGCGCTTTTTACAATGCAGATTGTGTCAAAGTAGCTTTACAGTGATAAGCGACAAATAAATTTGGCTGCACAGCAGCTCCAGAAGAAAATGGTGTCATTGTCCAGCTTAAGTAAAATCACTACTGATTCATTCCGTTGTAAAAATCATTAATTATTAATTGAGTTTATTTATCTATACAGCAGCTCTGATGTCATCGTCCAGCTCAGTTCTGTTCACATACAAGAGTGTCAGTGCAGGCAGATCAAAAACACTGCTGAATATCTAATGGTACTATTACTAGTACTATTGGTGGAAGTACCTGCTTTGGGGTATGTCCACACTGCAGGAACTTTGAACGATTTTAGTTTTAGGAATGCTTTTGGGAAGACTAAATTAGCTCCTACTTCAGAGTAGTGTCTAACCCAGCTCAATATGAACTACCAGTGTCGTAAGTGTATGTTGATTGGCCGAACGCATGCCATACGAAACACTGACACCCAATGTTTTTAAAAGCCATGTAAACACACAGTTTACATATACTTACACAAACTCCAGGAACATGGAAAACAGTGATAGGTGGTATTTACTGGTCATCACCGGTTCCCCCTCAGATGAAATCACGGAGGCTCCTAGAAACATCACAAACTTCCACCCCTCCAGCGATGTCCCTGCTCCCTAAAAAAGTAACTAATTGTGTTACTTGTTATGTAATGTGTTACATAATCACAACTTCAGAAGTGGGGATTTATAGCACGTGAAGGCAGCATTACTCCTGATTTCTCTCAACATGGGGGCAGGAGAGCTGTCAGTCAATACCTAGGAAACAAAGTAACTTGTGTTATTTATTTGAAAAAGTAACACATTTTGTTGCAAATTTAAAAGTAAAGCATTACTTCATTAGTTACATGAAAAAAAAAAAGATTACGTAACTCACGTTGTAATGCGTTACCCCCAACACTGCACATGACCTACACTGTGCTGTGAAAAAATATTTGCTGATTTCTTTTGTTTGTGTGTCTCATATTAAATAGTTTTAGATGTTCATATAAAATGATTCAACACCTATCACCCATGCAATCACCAATGCAATAACTGCAATAACTGCAGCTGAACACTTGTGATAACTGGAGATCAGTCTTTCACAGCGCTGTGGTGGATTTTAACCCACTTCTCTTTGCAGAACTGCTTTAGTTCAGCCATATTGGAGGGTTTTAAAGCATTAACTGCCTGTTTAAGGTCCTGCCACATCATCTCAATTGGGTTCAAGTCAGGACTTTGATGAGGACGCTCCAAAACTTTAACTGTGCTTTTTTGAGCCTTTCAGAGGTGGATTTACTCCTGTGCTTTGAATCATTGTCTTGATGTTTGAGCTTCAACTGAAGATCAGAGATCCTCCTTTACGATTTTCTGAAAAGCAGAAAATAGAAGAAATGCAGTTCCTTCAGTGTTGTTCTTGGCTCTTTTTTGACTTCTTGGATGAGTCTCTTCTTTGAAGGTTTGATACTGTGCCGAGTGTTTTCCATTTGGAGATAATGGCTCTCACTGCGGTTCTTTGAGTCCAAGAGCCTTTGAAATAGCTTTGTAACCCTTCACAGATGGATGTATTTCAATCACCTTCATTATTTCTGGAGTTTCTTTATCATAGTGTGTTACTGTTTAAAACCTTTTAACCAACTTCATGCTGTTGAAAAAGTCCTATTTAAAGGATTAGTTCACTTTCAAATAAAAATTTCCTGGTAATTTACTCACCCCCATGTCATCCAAGATGTTCATGTCTTTCTTTCTTCAGTCGAAAATAAATTAAGGTTTTTGATGAAAACATTCTAGGATTATTCTCCTTATAGTGGACTTCACTGGCCTCCAGACGGTTAAAGCTTCAAAGAGCTTTAAACAATACCAGACGAGGAATAAGGGTCTTATCTAGTGAAACGATCGGTCATTTTCGAAAAAAATGTAAATGTATATGCTTTATATAAACAAATGATCGCCTTCCAAGTGCTTTCGCCAAAACCATACTTTCGTATTCTTCAAAAAGCTTATGCTGTATGTCCTACACCTTCCCTATTCTACTTACGGAAAAAATGGAACTGGTGCTGCGTTTGTTCTGTAAGTAGAATAGGGAAGGTGTAGGACATACAGCATAAGCTTTTTGAAGAATACGAAAGTATGGTTTTGGCGAAAGCACTTGGAAGGCGATCATTTGTTTATATAAAGCGCATACATTTACATTTTTTTCGAAAATGACCAATCATTTCGCTAGATAAGACCCTTATTACTCGTATGGTATCGTTTAAAGCCCTTTGAAGCTGCACTGAAACTGTAATTTTGACCTTCAACCGTCTGGAGGCCATTGAAGTCCATTATAAGGAGAAAAATCCTGGAATGTTTTCATCAAAAACCTTCATTTCTTTTCGACTGAAGAAAGAAAGACATGAACATCTTGGATGACATGGGGGTGAGTAAATTATCAGCAAAAGTTTATTTGAAAGTGGACTAATCCTTTAACTGTTGATTTGATTGAACACGGCTGCAGTGATCAGGACTGGTTGTGTTTAGTTCAACTGAACCACATTATAAACACAGTTCCATAGATTTGAGGAATTAGTTACTATATGGAGGCAAATACGTCAATATGCTTCAATAAATAACATTGTAATTTGGGTTAGGGTTAGGGTGTTCACTCAAGCTGCCTTTGTTTTATGGTAGGTTTTAATTTTTGAATCGGTTTAGTTTGAGATGTTCACAAAAACAGAAGAAATCAGGATGGGTGCAAATACTTTTGCACAGCATCATATGATCGTATATTATTTTTGTTCAATTCTAGGAGGAGCTCAATACAACACTGAAGTCCTTACAAGAGAAACTTCAACACAATGAAGAAATGAAAGGAGAGTTTGAGAAAACAGTTCAACACATCAAGGTGAGGAAACAGAATCAGAGTCATTTTCATTACAGCTGTAGGATCACTATATACAGTTATGATCTGATATATTTAATATAATGGATTCCAGTTTATTATTTCTGTATTTCTGTATTTCTTGATTTCAGTCTCAAGCTGAGCACACAGAGCGTCAGATTAAACAGCAGTTTGAGAAGCTTCATCAGTTTCTCAGAGATGAAGAAGAAGCTACAATCACTGCACTGAGGGAGGAAGAGGAGCAGAAGAAGCAGATGATGAAGGAGAAGCTGGAGGAGATGAACAGACACATCTCAGCTCTTTCACACACAATCAAAGACATGGAGGAGATGATGAAAGCCAATGACGTCTGCTTTCTGAAGGTCTGATTTCAGATCATTGGTTGATCATTGGTTCATTGATTGAGTTCTTGATGATAAATGGTGTGTTTGTTCTGCAGGAGTTTCCAGTCTCAATGGAAAGGTGAGTGATCTGCTCCTGTCTCTGGTCTCTCTGGTTCTGATCCAAAGCCACTGCAGTTCTGACTCCTGAATGTTCTTCCAGAGTCCAGAGCTCACAGCCGGATCCACAGATGGCTTCTGGAGCTTTGATTCATGTGCCACGTTACTTGGGCAACCTGCCGTTCAGAGCCTGGAAGAAGATGCAGGACATCATCCAAAACAGTGAGTCTGACTGCAGAAGATCTGAGCTGGAAATGATGGATGGGTGGAGAGTTAAAGATGCTAGATAGAGAGATAGATCACTCTTGATCATTATATGAACATCAGAATAAAAGCATCTGTTGATTGTGTCTCATCAGCTCCTGTCATTCTGGATCCAAACACTGCTGATCCACGTCTCGTCCTGTCTGATGATCTGACCAGTGTGAGATTCAGTGGGAAAAATCATCCTCTTCCTCATAATCCAGAGAGATTTACCTGCCATTACGGTGTTCTGGGTTCAGAGGGGTTTAACTCAGGAACACACTGCTGGGATGTGGAGGTTAAACAGAATACAGACTGGGAACTTGGAGTAACTACAGCAACAACCCAGAGGAAGGGAGAGGATTTCTCTGACACTGTCTGGAGTGTGTCAAACAATGCGTTTTCACCGTCTGGTTTATTTGTTAATCAGAAGCTTGATCATGTGAGAGTGAATCTGGACTATGATGGAGGAACGGTGTCATTCTCTGATCCTGTAACTAACACACATCTACACACATTCACAACCACCTTCACTCACACACTCTTTCCATACTTCTGGTGTCATGATGGATCTCTGAGGATCTTAGCGGTCAATAGTCAGTAATCGTTACTCCTGTAGATCTGGATCTTCCTTTTCCACATGTTTCCAATATTTAATCCAGATCACATGAGTAAGAGTGCTGTTGATCTGAATATCAGTACGGTGGCTGTGATTGGGCCGTGATGATCACATGACTGATATCAGCACTACAGCAACACTCACACTCTCATATTGCTTTAATACAACAGATCAATACATAAGAAGTTTTCATTTATGTTCCACTTCACACAATTAGACCAATTAGAGACTATTTTATCATTCATGTTTTCAGACTAATTGACATTTACCTGATGATTACCGTCAAGTGTGTGTGTTTGTTCATTTCTGAACTTTTCACATCATAATTATATATAATAATATCATAATGTTTTTCTTGTATTACATCAAATCACTGAAGCAGTAAATTCAGCATTTTCATTATGAGACTAAATGAATAATAATTTCAGTTCTAGAGGTGAAATGATCATTTGTAAATTGAAGTAAATGGATGTAAAAGGTTCTTGCTGATCCACAACAATGTTGAATAAATTATAAATACTTAATATAGAAATACTGGATTCAGCTGTTCATAAATCTGATTCTCAGAACAAATGACTCACTAAAATCTCTGACAAAGATTGACTAATATTGATAATCCCTTGAACTATGTTTTTTCTTTAAATAAATATTATGTAATTTCAGTATCATTTTCATAATGTGTTTCATAGTGACTCTTAATTCTATAATGCAGATATCTTCAACAGTCGGACAGTGGAAGACTGAAACCAGTGTCATCTTCACCTGTTAGAGAAGTTTTTGATAATTTTCACAAAACTTTCATGGCCCCCAGAATATTTTGTTGTATTAAAAATACATTTTATTCTAGCTTCATGCATTCTTATTTTATAAACACTCTAGTGTGGGTAAGTTTCATTAAAAAAGCAACATTTTTAACAAAAAGCTGAAAAAAATCATGTTTTTGTCAAAGACTTCATCCAGATTCAGAACGGTGATCAAAACACAGATGGAGTAGATTGAGTCCATCAACACCCTCAAAGCTTCACAGTAAGTTTTCATTCAGTAACGTTAGGCAGTTCATTGTACTCAATTATTACTGAAAGAGTGAACTCAATAACTGAAATAGAACTCAAACTGAATAAGTTATAGCAATTTTATAGTTCCCAACATGATAATGGATAATCATTGATAATCATGATAAGTGGATAATCATTGATAATCATGATAAGTGGATAATCATTGTATAATTAAGTTATTAATTGAGTGATGATTGAGCCCAAGATCCTCCAGAATTCAGCCCAGAGCCAAGCTACTAGGCAAGGCACTTTTATTAATATAGCACATTTCATACACAATGGTAATTCAAAGTAGGGCTGCATGATATATCGAAATTTTCGAAATATCGCAAATGTACATATGGCAATATGTATATCGCAATGGAATGCGATACATGAATGATTTTAATAGGCTACTACAAAACGTTGCGAAAAGTCAAAGTTTTAGGTCAACACACATAGCAGTGAATAGACTGGGCACACGACTGTTACTTACGTGATGTTAAAAAGAGTTATTAACCGCAACAAGTTGCGGAAAACAACTCCTTTTGGTCTCAACTCCTAACCCTGTCTGCTGTCCGACACACACCCGAGAAATTCACTCACTGCCCTTGACCGAATAACTTTTGTAGCTTTATGATGAATCAATGTATATTTAATTAATGTGAAGACAATGCAGTGTTTTAGATTTACATTCAGTTTCTGTATCGTTTCTTGCTTGAATGGTATTCAATGGTATTCGCGAGGAAGATCTGTTTAGATCCGCTCTGACAGACAACAATGTTGAGTAGAGTTATCCCTAGCTGGAGCTCTGGGTAGAGTTAGTCCATGAAGATCTGACTGTAAGGTAAAAACATTACCCTTACAGACAAATCTTCATGGACTAACTCTGTCAGAGCTCCATCCAGGAATAACAAATGCTTACTTCCTAATTCTCCCAGCTCTTTCAACTATATAGCAAGATTTAAAATTCATTAAAAGTCAGAAATACTATAATCAATGATGTGAAATTTATAACATGTCATCCATATAATCATAGAATAGACTCAGAATGAGATCAGTTAATCAGGTCACTACATGATGATTATATCTTTTTCATCAAGAAGTTGTCATGGATGCTCTAAAACTTGTTTAAGATCCAAGTGCAGTTTTATTTGGATATCCAGAATTGTTGTACACAGCCAGGCAAGAGTCATAACCCATAAATCCATCCAGAAAAACAAGAAAACAAAACCAGAGAAATGCTCAGAAGTACAAGTAACAAAATACAAAGCCTCCATGATGATGACAGAAACAAACCGGGTATAAACAGACAGACACAAATAACATAAGTGATGACGGCTGTGTGTAATGAACAATGATGAGACTGGGACAAAGGATTATGGGAGATGGAGTCTGTGATAGTGAGACAATAATCTGGGCTGGAGTGCCCTCTAGTGGCTAACCAGGCCACTCTAGAGGGTGATCATGACATTACCCCTTCTCTAAGGAGTGGATTCCAGAAGCTCCAAAAAGGCAACAAAAAAACAACAACAACAAATAACCATAGAAGTATGACGGCATAAAATGCTAAAATGTAGTTTATTGCTGCTCATTATACATCCAGTGGATGTGGTGTAGCATAATGACTGTGTAGGCCAGTGATCCTCCAGGGGGGTTGGAGATAACATTTTTGAGATAGCTTAAAATTAATTTAAATATATTAATATAATTCATTAATTGTATTATTAATATGTTAAATTAAATATTAACAATCACCACCTCTCTGTGTATTCTGCAATTGTTTCGGAGCAGCCCAAGCCGTGCTGTGTGAAATACAGACTGAACGGCGGCCCAAAACACCCAACCGCATTATGAACATAGCATATGCAAACTATCTCTCAGGTAGATAAAGAAAACCAGTGTCGCTAAAAAGTTTTGATGAATGACAATTGTAATGAAGGTAAAGACGATTACAGTGACATACAGGAGTTGTACATCAGGCATCCACGAGTCCATTATTATTGATGCGCAAACAAACCGTGTATGTGCGCTCGCGGCTCACTGATATTTCTGCATCAGTTGCTTTGTCTTTCCCGCGCACTCATCCGGCGCATTCTTTCTCTTCTCCGACCCTGAAGCTCTCTCGGTTATCTTAGTGTTAGCGTGGCACCGGTCCATGGGTTTTTACAAGTGCTGAATGTTCCCTCAGTGCAGCACATAGCTTGCAATATTGCATTTGTCTGTTACGTTCTTGTCCTTTTCTCTGAAAATAATGGGAGTTGAAAAAACCAGCATATGCTGGTTAAGGTAGGTTTTGAAGCTGGTATGCTGGTTTGAGCTGGTTTATGCTGGTCAAGTGCTGGTCCTATGCTGGTCCTATGCTGGTTCTGTAGTCGTCTCTAGACATACTATTTTACCCTTGGACTTTTTTCTCTGGTGCTGGAATGTCTTGCGGTGTTGGTAAAAAATAAAACTAACAACACTTAATTTTGGGTTAAAATGCATAATATTACCCAAATTTTATTAGTAATGCGTTATATTACTGCGTTACAGCAAAAAGTAATATATTACTGTAATATAATTACTTTTGTGATGTGTTACTCCCAACACTGGTAGCCAAAATAATTGTTGCTGATTGTGGAGTTGTTTAATCCTGTGCTGAGATCTTGAGATATTTAATGCCGTACAGTCTGATATTAATGACAACTGAGATCCCACAGTGAACATGGCTTACAGCGCAGATCATGTTCGTACAATCGTACAAGACTATTATAAATCATACAGTATGTACCCAGCTTAAGGCTGTGGCTGGAAGTCAGTTGTAGTTCTTGTGTTTTTGCATGTCTCTTTTCTTTTCTCTTTCTCTTTGTCACGATCACCAGTTTGGAGTGCCCTGGTTCACCACTAGAGGGCACTCCATCCCGAACTATTGTATCACTCTCAGAATTTCATTTCCCATGACCCTTTGTCCCGGACTCATCATCTCTTCATTGCACCCAGCTGTCATCATTTATGTTGTTAGTGTCTATTTATACCCAGTTTGTCTTGTTTTGTTTTCTTGATTTTTGTATGGACTGGATTTATGTTTTTTTTGACCCTTTGCCTGGCTGTGACTACGATTTTGGATTTCCCTTAATAAAGCTGCACTTGGATCTTACCTGCAAGTCTCAGAGCAACCGTGACATAAAACTCAATCACTACAGATCCAGCAGCAAGTGAGTTTGGAAGTCTTTTTGGACTTTGACAATATGAGTTTTCATTTTGTTCATCCTTCTACTAAGAAGGAATTAAAAGCAAGGCGTCAGGCATTGGCTGCCTTGCGTCAAGAGGGACTTGGGATCTCTGGGTTTTCCCAGATTTTTTGGACTTTGACTTAAATATCAAGAATCAGAAATTGAAATTTAACAATTGCTTGGATTACCCCTTACCGTCATGTGAAATGGGTGAACTTAAAACTCTGGGCTACAGGGGTTTTATTGACTGCCTGATCTATTGTCACCAGTTGACTCAAGTTCTCATGACTTCTGATTCTACAGTCAACATGGCTAACATACACGTACCTCAAGCCAACATGGCCACCACATCAGAATCTCCAGTTGGCAAGACATGGATGTCTTGCCAGAGTCTCCAGCCATCGTGGGAATTACGCCAGAGCCTTCAGCTGTCATGGATGACCCATCAGTGTTTCCGGTCATCATGGACGTTGTGTTTGAAGACAGGATGGCAATTCCAAGATATTTGAAAATGGCTTCTAATCTAGAAGAGACACAGATGACGTCTGTTCAAGCAGCTGGTATCTCAGTGGTGTTGTCGAGCATGGGGGTCTTGGAGGTGGTAACAAAGTCGACGATATTTCCCATCACTGACGAAGGATCTAATCCTAATCTCACTCCAGCCCAAGAATCCACTTCAGTGTCTTCTCCAGTCCCTGAGCCCGCCCCAGAGCCCGCCTGAGCCCGCTCCAGTCCCTGAGCCCGCCCCAGAGCCCGCTCCAGTCCCTGAGCCCGCCCCAGAGTCCGCCTGAGCCCGCTCCAGTCCCTGAGCCCGCCCCAGAGCCCGCTCCAGTCCCTGAGCCCGCCCCAGAGCCCGCTCCAGAGCCCGCTCCAGTCCCCGCTCCAGTCCCTGAGCCCGCTCCAGAGCCCGCTCCAGTCCCCGCTCCAGTCCCTGCTCCAGTCCCTGAGCCCGCTCCAGAGCCCGCCCCAGAGCCCTGAGCCCGCTCCAGAGCCCGCTCCAGTCCCTGAGCCCGCTCCAGAGCCCGCTCCAGTCCCTGAGCCCGCTCCAGAGCCCGCCCCAGAGCCCTGAGCCCGCTCCAGTCCCTGAGCCCGCTCCAGAGCCCGCTCCAGTCCCTGAGCCCGCCCCAGAGCCCGCTCCTGTCCCTGAGTCCATTCCAGAACCCTCAGCCGAGATGGCTGCCACACCTGAGCTTTCAGAAATTGTAGCACTGGCCATTATTGCCACAGCCATTTGGTGTGTGTGTGGGCTGTGCACACATCAGCTCCAGTCTATGAATTCACTTCAGAGTTTGCCTCTGTCCTAGAGCTCATCCTTGTGATCTATGAACTTCCTGTCTGCCCTGATACGATCACAGAGGTCATCCCTGAGTGCTCTTTCTGCCCTGATGTGACCACAGAGGTGGTTCCTGAGTTTCCTGTCTACCTCGACACGACCGTAGAGGTCGTTCCTGAACTGTGTGCCTGCCTCAACACGACCGTAGAGGTCTTTCCTAAAGTAACTGCCTGCCTCAATACAACCAGGTCACTGGAGGTCACTCTGGACAATGCCTTGAAGGGTGTTCCTGAGATCCCTGCCTGTCCTGTTGTGGCCCTAGTGGTCACCCCTAACTTCTCTGTGTTTAATGTTTCAGTTGGTTTGGGGGGGGGGGATTGGTAATGTCATGATCACCAGTTTGGAGTGCCCTGGTTAGCCACTAGAGGGCACCCCGGATTATTGTATCACTCTCAGAACTTCATTTCCTATGACCCTTTGTCCCGGACTCATCTCTTCATTGCACCCAGCTGTCATCATTTATGTTGTTAGTGTCTGTCTATTTATACCCAGTTTGTTTCTATCTGTGTCATCGTGTTTTAGCAATTGTTACATGCAGTTCTGAGCACTCTGTCTTGTTTTGTTTTCTTGCTTTTTGTATGGACTGGATTTATGTTTTTTTTTTTTTTTTTTTTACCCTTTGCCAGGCTGTGACTACGATTTTGGATTTCCCTTAATAAAGCTGCACTTAGATCTTACCCACAAGTCTCAGAGTAACCGTGACACTCTTTCCTTCAGTATTTCTGCTTGTTAAGAGCAGGTGTTCGTCACTAATGCTCAGTCATCACTTGATTAATCACTTAATTATGTAATTAACTTCAACACTGCTTCAGGGGCCGTTTACACAACACCAAGAAAGGGCCTTGAGTGTTTTTATGATCAATATTTGTCATGTTCTTTTTGATCAAATGTTTTCTAGCATTATACTTGATGGAGTGTCAATGCTATTTAATTTTGAATGCATTTTGTTAATATTAACCCTGAAGACATCCTGATAGTGACCTGTTTGAACACACCCATGTGATCATTAACTTCACCCTCTTACAACACTTACCAGGAAGAGACTGACTCATTTCCCCTTCCTGTCAAACTGACTCTCATGTCTCGACAAAAACCATAAAGAATCAGCAATCAGTGGAGAATGAAGAAAAATGCTTTATAGAAGGATTTTTGAAACGTTTGTTTCTAAAAAGACAGCAGATCTTTGTTATTCTTGTGGATATTCATTTTCGAAACCACCATTCAGAAAGTGAAAGTAAAGTTTATATTGCTGGAGCTTAAACAGTGAAAATGGCTTCAGCAGCTGAAGATGATTATATTTGTCCTGTATGTCATGAAATCTTCAAGGCTCCCGTTATTTTATCATGTAGTCACAGTTTCTGTAAAGAGTGTCTTCAACAGTTCTGGAGAATCAAGAAAACTCAGGAGTGTGCTGTCTGCAGGAGAAGATCCTCAAAAGATAAACCTCCATGTAATCTGGCATTAAAAAACTTGTGTGAGTCGTTCCTGAAGGAGAGAAATGAGAGGAGTTCATCAGGATCTGAGGAGATCTGCAGTTTACACAGTGAGAAACTCAAACTCTTCTGTCTGGAGGACAAACAGCCTGTGTGTTTAGTGTGCTTTACTTCACAACAACACGTCAATCACACATTCAGACCCATCAGTGAAGTCGTTTCATCATATAAGGTAAGATAAATGACTCTTGTTTCACATGTAAAGGGACAATTACTCAACCTTCTGTCCCTCTAGTGATGTCCCTGCTCCCTAAAACAGAAACCATGTTACTTAGTTACTTGTTATGGAAAGTAATGTGTTATGTTACGCAAATACATTCAAATATGTTTCCACATCATTATATGATCATATCACTGTCTTCTCTTCACTATAATCTGGTGTTTTATGTGTTTTTGTTCAATTCTAGGAGGAGCTCAATACAGCACTGAAGTCCTTACAGAAGAAACTTCAACACAATGAAGAAATGAAAGGAGAGTTTGAGAAAACAGTTCAACACATCAAGGTGAGGAAACAGAATCAGAGTCATTTTCATCACAGCTGTAGGATCACTATATACAGTTATGATCTGATATATTTAATATAATGGATTCCAGTTTATTATTTCTGTAAATGACGAGCATCAATCTGCTTCTGGATCCGTTATATGTCAGTATCTGAGTTTATCTCTGGTATTAATGATGTGAAGTGTTGATGTGTGTCGATTGAGATGATTGAAGTGAATGTGATTTGATTTCAGTCTCAAGCTGAGCACACAGAGCGTCAGATTAAACAGCAGTTTGAGAAGCTTCATCAGTTTCTCAGAGATGAAGAAGAAGCTACAATCACTGCACTGAGGGAGGAAGAGGAGCAGAAGAAGCAGATGATGAAGGAGAAGCTGGAGGAGATGAACAGACACATCTCAGCTCTTTCACACACAATCAAAGACATGGAGGAGATGATGAAAGCCAATGACGTCTGCTTTCTGAAGGTCTGATTTCAGATCATTGGTTGATCATTGGTTCATTGATTGAGTTCTTGATAATAAATGGTGTGTTTGTTCTGCAGGAGTTTCCAGTCTCAAAGGAAAGGTGAGTGATCTGCTCCTGTCTCTGGTCTCTCTGGTTCTGATCCAAAGCCACTGCAGTTCTGACTCCTGAATGTTCTTCCAGAGTCCAGAGCTCACAGCCGGATCCACAGATGGCTTCTGGAGCTTTGATTCATGTGCCACGTTACTTGGGCAACCTGCCGTTCAGAGTCTGGAAGAAGATGCAGGACATCGTCCAAAACAGTGAGTCTGACTGAAGAAGATCTGAGCTGGAAATGATGGATGGGTGGAGAGTTAAAGATGCTTCATGATAGATAGATAGATAGATAGAAAGAAAGAATGCAGATTGTGTCAAAGCAGCTTTACAGTTTGGGTTCCTTGCTGCTGTCGCCTTTGGCTGGCTTAGTTAGGGACACTTGATATTCAACAATGTTTTTGATCTGCCTGCATTGACACCATTGTATGAGAACTGAACTGAGCTGGACGATGACATCACTGTTTTCTTCAGTGCTGATATATAGATAAATTAATTATTTATTTTCAGTTATCACTGACACAATCTGCATTGTAATAAGCGCTATATAAATAAACGTGACTTGACTTGACTTGACTCGGTAATAGGTAAATAATTTTGGCTGCACAGCAGCTCCTTAAGAAAATGGTGTCATTGTCCAGCTTAAGTAAATTCAGTATTGATTCATTCAGTTGTAAAAATCAATAGTTACTAATTTAGTTAATTTATCCATATATCAGCGTCCAACATGCCAGGTTAAAGAGATGCATTTTTAGTCTAGATTTAAACTGACAGAGTGTGTCTGTTTCCCGAACAATGCTAGGAAGATTGTTCCAGAGTTTAGGTGCCAAATAGGAGAAGGATCTACCACCTGCGGTTGATTTTGATATTCTAGGTATTATCAGCTGGCCTGAATTCTGAGATCGCAATAGACGTGAAGGACTATAATGTGTTAAGAGCTCGCTCAGGTACTGGGGAACTAAACCATTTAGTGCTTTGTAAGTAATTAGCAAGATTTTAAAATCTATACGATGTTTAACAGGAAGCCAATGCAGTGTTGACAGAACTGGGCTAATATGGTCATACTTCCTAGTTCTAGTAAGAACTCTAGCTGCTGCATTTTGTACGAGCTGTAGTTTATTTATCAGGCGAGCAGAACAACCACCCAGTAGAGCGTTACAGTAATCTAGCCTTGAGGTCATGAACGCATGAACTAACTGTTCTGCATTTTTCATTGAGAGCATATGTCGTAGTTTAGATATATTTTTAAGATGGAAGAATGCGGTTTTACAGATGCTAGAAACATCTTCAAATGAAAGATTGGTATCAAAGAGCACACCCAGGTTCCTAACTGACGACGAAGACTTAACAGAGCAGTCATCAAGTGTTAGACAGTATTCTAGGTTATTACGTGAAGAAGTTTTTGGTCCAAAAATTAGAATCTCTGGTTTTTTCTGAATTTAGTAGTAGGAAATTACTGGTCATCCAATTTTTTATATCAGCTATGCATTCCGTTAATTTTGTGAATTGGTAAGTTTCGTCAGGGCGCGAAGAAATATAGAGCTGAGTATCATCAGTGTAACAGTGAAAACTAACGCCATGCTTCCTAATGATATCTCCCAAGGGTAGCATGTACAGAGTGAACAGCAACGGTCCTAGTACTGAGCCTTGCGGTACTCCATATTGAACTTGTGATCGATATGACATCTCTTCGTTTACTACTACAAACTGATAACGGTCAGATAAGTATGATTTGAACCATGACAATGCAATTCCACTAATGCCAACATAATTTTCGAGTCTATTTAAAAGAATGTTGTGATCAATAGTGTCAAATGCAGCACTAAGATCCAGTAACACTAATAGAGAGATACAACCACGATCTGATGATAAGAGCAAATCATTAGTAACTCTAATGAGAGCAGTCTCAGTACTATGGTATGGTCTAAATTCTGACTGGAAATCCTCCTTTCATCTACAGCATAAATCACATCAGATCTAATTGATTTATTGTTATTTTAACTTTCCCAAAGTTTCAGTTTCTCTTGATGGACACAAATGTCTGAATCACACATTTAATGTTTGTAGCTGATGATGAAAATGAGTGTGAAATAACAGCACTGACAGTGATCAGAGGAAAATGTCTGATGTGTTTGATCAACAGGATGAGTGTCATAATAGGTCGTTTGCACATGACGTCACATGGTGGTGTGAAATGCAGATAGAGGGCAGGAAGCGATTTTCTACATACACTGTAAACCTAAACAGTATAACTAACTTATAATGGAAAGTACATTTTACTGAAAAGGTGCCAAAAAGTTTAACTATTATTCTTGAGTTCATGCAACATCTATCAGAGATTTAAGTTAACACTAAATATTTTTTTTAGATTTTACAACTCCACTAAAGTTTAGCATTCAGGGAACTTGAAAAAATAGATTCAACCATGATCAAATATTTTAATGTCAAACATACGCCCTCTAGTGGTGGTTTTTTTTACCAAAATGTGAAGTCACATTTTGGTATATTTTAAGTAAATAGATTTTTTGATATATTTTAAGTAAACTGAACTGTTTCATAGTTTTGAGTTTTATGAACCTATTCCTTTTAATTTAGATTAACTTAAGTTTAACTGAAGTGGCCTGCGGGCCGGCAGTTTGAGACCACTGGTTTAAGGGATTATATCAAAGACTTTATATATTATATAGACATATAATATAGACAATCCCATATTTATATAGACATTCCCAGAAATTATCCCTTAAAGTCTCATACTTGAGGTGTTTTATGCAACCATATGTTGTGATTTTCTGTCTATACCTCTCTTGTAATAGTGTCTAAACCAGTACATTAAGCACTTTCCTCCATCTCATCCATTCTGCTTTTCACTTCCTGCCCTCCATCTGGATTTCACATGTCACCAGGACCATGTGATTGCAAAAAAGCTATTCATAATAATCTGTGTTGGTTCACTCTTGATCATTATATGAACATCAGAATAAAATCATCCGTTGATTGTGTCTCATCAGCTTCTGTCATTCTGGATCCAAACACTGCAAATCCATGGCTCATCCTGTCTGATGATCTGACCAGTGTGAGATACAGCGGGATCAATCAACCTCTTCCTGATAATCCAGAGAGAATTGACCATTATCCCTGTGTTCTGGGTTCAGAGGGGTTTAACTCAGGAACACACTGCTGGGATGTGGAGGTTAAAGAGAGTTCAGAGTGGACTCTTGGAGTAACTACAGCATCAAACCAGAGGAAGGGGTGGGGTTTCTACAACACCGATGTCTGGAGTGTGGAGTATGATGTGGATGGAGAGTGTGAATCATCTATGAATGAATTTTGTGTTAATCAGAAGCTTGATCGTGTAAGAGTGTATCTGCACTATGACGGAGGAACGGTGTCATTCTCTGATCCTGTAACTAACACACATCTACACACATTCACAACCACCTTCACTCACACACTCTTTCCATTCTTCAGTTGTTATGATGGATCTCTGAGGATCTTAGCAGTTAATAGTCAGTAATTGTTACTCCTGTAGGTCTGGATCTTCCTGCTTTCATCATGTTTCCAATATTTAATCCAGATCACATGAGTAACAATGCTGTTGATCTGTATATCAGTACGATTGGGCCGTGATGATCACATGACTGATATCAGCACTACAGCAACACACACACTCTCATATTGCTTTAATACAACAGATCAATAAACAAGAAGTTTTCATTTATGTTCCACTTCACACAATTAGACCGATTGGAGAGCATTTTATTATTCATTTACCTGATTATTTCAGTCAAGTGTGTTACGACCTTGTCTTTTCCTTCGTCACCTGGTGGTGGCATGTCAAATTGGATAATTTATGGGTGGAGAGTATAAATATCTGGCTGATCTACTCAACCGTACTTCCTCTGGTAGAACGTGTTTCTCCAGAGAAGTCATTTGCTCCAACCTGCTTTCATTTTGTTCTTCCCAACCTTTCTTACCCATTGGATTCTTATTTTCTTTTGTTTATTTAATTCCCTAGACATTGTGCTATTTTGTTTGGAACAGATAATTTTGTAATAAACATGGCAATTCAAAGAACTCATTTGTTTGTGTGATCCTCTTTATGTGGCGGTCAAGAACGAGCTGGCCGTGACATAAATTGGGGGCTCGTCCGGGATCCTTTGGAGTAGGAAATGTTGGTGAGTATTTAACTATTTTTGTGAATGGTCACCTTTTTGAATGAGAACTCTGGTTAGGAAGAGTGTATCCAGCTGGGTTGTGTATACAATCCTTCCGACGGAACACTGGTTGTTGTTTTGTTTATTATTTTTCCTTTTTTATTTTTGAGGGTTATTCTGGGTGGAGATATAAATCTCTGTTGGGGGTACGCTTTCGGACTTTCAGTTTGACTGATCGGCACTGAGTTTAGTGTTTAATGCCGCCCCGAGCCTGGTATATCCTTGAAGACTAGATAGGAATTAGTTAGTGATTTATTTCAGGTAGGAGCTGGAGTGTCTCAGTTCATGGAGGTGAACCTATTCAGCAAAACTTGTGAATAATTATTTGTTTTTTAGTGCGCTCTTTTTTTTTTTTTTTCCCGCGAACCTACAACGTGTTTTCGACTTGTGGTAAGTCTTTGAAGTTTTCGTGAATGAGTAGGTTACGTAACGGACTGACGTAGATGAAGCAGTGGCTTATGGGAGGTGTAGTTCTAGTAATCACGAGCGTTCATTTCTGAACTTTTCACATCATAATTATATATAATATCATAATGTTTTTCTTGTATTACATCAAATCAATGAAGCAGTAAATTCTACATTTTCAATGTTTGTTCATTATGAGACTAAATGAATAATTATTTCAGAGGTGAAATCATTTGTTCAAGTAACTGGATGTAAAAGGTTCTTGCTGATCCACAACAATGTTGAATAAATTGTAAATACTTAATATAGAAATACTTGATTCAGCTGTTCATAAATCTGATTCTCAAAAAAAGAAAAAAAAAAAAAAAAAATTATATATATATATATAATAATTTCAGTATCATTTTCATAATGAAAAGTTACATTTTTACAAAAATTATTTATACGTCAAGTTCATTTTATTAAGTACACTGGAAGTTCAAGTATATTTTTAAGTATTCTTTATGTAGTAAGTATACTAATATCAGTGTACTAGCAGGTATATTGATAGTTTACTACTTGTAGCACATTTTTTAGTTTATGAAAGTACTCTTTGAAGTATACTAGCAGTCAACTGAAATATGAATATCTGAAGTCAATTTATTAAAAGAAAAAAACAGACCCTCTGCTTTTAAACACACACACAAAAAAAAAAACATTTTATTTTAGATTCATGCGTTTATTTTTTTTATCAACACTCTAATATGGGTAAGTTTCATTAAAAAAAAGCAACATTTTGAACAAACAGTTGAGAAAGACTGCATCCGGATCAGATTCAGAACAATGATAAAACATAGAGTAGATCGAGTCCATCAACAGTCGTTTCTTCTTCCTGCGTTCAACATTTCATTTAGTAATGTTAGGAAGTTTTGATTTATATGCTGTTTGATGGTCTCGTTATTTTATATGTGCGTCAGCAATGCTTCTGTCACTCGTTTCTGCTTCTTCTTCATCTGTGTTTTGATCTGGAGATTCAGTACTCTTTCAGAAGATGCATAGTAGCGCCCCCTACTGTATAACAGTGAAAACATGGATTTCAATTCTAACCATGGTGGGAAAGAGTAAAGTGGATTTGAAGTAAATTGCTATGTACACTACCAGTGGATTAAACAAAAATTCACATACTCAGAATTAGGAAAATATCTGTTTTCTTTATAAATCAATATTTTCAAACAACATAAATTTATAATACATTATATAAAACAATGTGGAAAAAGCTGAATCAAGAGATTAAACAGAACTACAAGCCAAGTATACTTAGAATGCTTAACTACCTCAATCAACAAGTATAGGCCTAATATACTTAGACCTTTCTGTCAGTGTAATTTTAAGTATATTTCTGAGAAGTACATTAAAAGAAGACAAAGTAAACTTTCTTATTTTTTAGTGCACACTTGAATAAACTTGTTTTTGTGAGGGTTTACTGAATGAGCACTTTACTATTCAATTCAATTCACATTTATTTGTATAGCACTTTTCACGATACATATTGTTTCAAAGCAGCTTTACAGAGAATGCATGTCAACATTACAATTTGGAGAATTAAGTTAGCTAACAATGTAACAATTTAGGCAATTAATTTACAATCACTGTTAGCAATTTAATTGAAGGTAGACGCAATGAGCTCCTGGAAAAATGAATTACAGTGGGTACGGAAAGTATTCAGACCCCTTAAATTTTTTACTCTTTGTTATATTGCAGCCATTTGCTAAAATCATTTAAGTTCATTTTTTTCCTCATTAATGTACGCACAGCACCCCATATTGACAGAAAAACACAGAATTGTTGACATTTTTGCAGATTTATTAAAAAAGAAAAACTGAAATATCACATGGTCCTAAGTATTCAGACCCTTTGCTCAGTATTTAGTAGAAGCACCCTTTTGATCTAATACAGCCATGAGTCTTTTTGGGAAAGATGCAACAAGTTTTTCACACCTGGATTTGGGGATCCTCTGCCATTCCTCCTTGCAGATCCTCTCCAGTTCTGTCAGGTTGGATGGTAAACGTTGGTGGACAGCCATTTTTAGGTCTCTCCAGAGATGCTCAATTGGGTTTAAGTCAGTGCTCTGGCTGGGCCATTCAAGAACAGTCACGGAGTTGCTGTGAAGCCACTCCTTCGTTATTTTAGCTGTGTGCTTAGGGTCATTGTCTTGTTGGAAGGTAAACCTTCGGCCCAGTCTGAGGTCCTGAGCACTCTGGAGAAGGTTTTCGTCCAGGATATCCCTGTACTTGGCCGCATTCATCTTTCCCTCGATTGCAACCAGTCGTCCTGTCCCTGCAGCTGAAAAACACCCCCACAGCATGATGCTGCCACCACCATGCTTCACTGTTGGGACTGTATTGGACAGGTGATGAGCAGTGCCTGGTTTTCTCCACACATACCGCTTAGAATTAAGGCCAAAAAGTTCTATCTTGGTCTCATCAGACCAGAGAATCTTATTTCTCACCATCTTGGAGTCCTCCATGCGGGCTTTCATGTGTCTTGCACTGAGGAGAGGCTTCCGTCGGGCCACTCTGCCATAAAGCCCCGACTGGTGGAGGGCTGCAGTGATGGTTGACTTTCTACAACTTTCTCCCATCTCCCGACTGCATCTCTGGAGCTCAGCCACAGTGATCTTTGGGTTCTTCTTTACCTCTCTCACCAAGGCTCTTCTCCCCCGATAGCTCAGTTTGGCCGGACGGCCAGCTCTAGGAAGGGTTCTGGTCGTCCCAAACGTCTTCCATTTAAGGATTATGGAGGCCACTGTGCTCTTAGGAACCTTAAGTGCAGCAGAATTTTTTTTGTAACCTTGGCCAGATCTGTGCCTTGCCACAATTCTGTCTCTGAGCTCTTCAGGCAGTTCCTTTGACCTCATGATTCTCATTTGCTCTGACATGCACTGTGAGCTGTAAGGTCTTATATAGACAGGTGTGTGGCTTTCCTAATCAAGTCCAATCAGTATAATCAAACACAGCTGAACTCAAATGAAGGTGTAGAACCATCTCAAGGATGATCAGAAGAAATGGACAGCACCTGAGTTAAATATATGAGCGTCACAGCAAAGGGTCTGAATACTTAGGACCATGTGATATTTCAGTTTTTCTTTTTTAATAAATCTGCAAAAATGTCAACAATTCTGTGTTTTTCTGTCAATATGGGGTGCTGTGTGTACATTAATGAGGAAAAAAATGAACTTAAATGATTTTAGCAAATGGCTGCAATATAACAAAGAGTGAAAAATTTAAGGGGGTCTGAATACTTTCCGTACCCACTGTACGTATTAATAATTAGGATATATCGAAATTTGGGAATGTGCATGTTGATCCAGATGTTGCGTCATCTGAAGTCCTCGCAGGAGTTGGCACCGTCTCTTCAAAGGTGTTGGTCATCTGAGGTCTTCTTAAGAGGCTGGATCTAAACTGAAGCTGATTCATTATCAGAAAGGCTATTCCAGAGTTTAGGAGCCAAATGTAAAAACGCTCTCCCTCCTTTAGAGGGCTTAGCTACTTAGTTAGGTACAAACAGAAGTCCAGAGTTTTGTGATCTTAAAGGCGTGAAGGATTGTAGGGCGATAGAAGATCGGTTAAGTACACAGGAGCTAAACCATTTAGAGCCTTATAGGTCATTAGCAGTACTTTATAATCGATACCGAACTTAATATGTAACCAGTGTAGAGATGATAAAATTGGTGTTATATGATCATATTTTCTTGACCTGGTAAGAACTCTAGCAGCTGCATTTTGTACTAATTGTAGCTTGTTCATTGAGGAAGCAGGGCAACCAGCTAGTAATGCATTACAGTAATCTAGTCTAGACATCAGGAAAGCATGAACTAACTTTTCTGTCTGTATTATTTTTTTTAACTGGTTTAATACAATCTAAATCAGTGTTTAGTCAATGTTTTATTCTTTGCTTTGATTGTCATTTTTATTATCCATTTGTTGTTGTTATTTTGATTCTTTATTTTATTCTTTTTAAGTAAAATACTTTGAATTACTATTGTGTTTGAACATGCTATATACTGTAAATAAACTTGTGTTGCCTAAAATCTTGTTTGTCATCACACATTCAGACACATTTGGTTTCTCCTCATTTTTTAAACATTGTATGATATTTTAGTATATTAAGGTTTAATGCCTGATAGTGTATGACAAGTTTTGTTTTTGTTTCAGTTTCTCCATGTGTGAATCAAACAGCTGCTGAAGTGAGCCGATCATCTTTTCATAGAGGCTTATGAATCTGTTGATGTGACAGATTCTGTACAGCATCGGTGGAAGATTTTTTTATTTTATTCCATGACTATCTGACATGTTGAAGTTTCTTTTTAGGGAAAAGTTGTGTAACCTTCTTATAGTTATGTGTTATTAGTATGAAAGTTATTTCACATCAATAAAAAAAGACTATAAAACTATAAAAAAAAAGACTATATTACAATAAAAAAGAGAAACTAATCGCAGATGAATGATCATTTTACACAAAAGGACAAATAATATACATTGGACTGATGTGAAATTCTTTTCCAACATTCATGTTCAATAGATGATGTAATATAAACACAGAGTGAATCTTCAGCTGCTGCCATCAGACTGCCAGAAAAACAAGGAAGTTCATCACTCTAATGTCGACATTAACAAATGAAATAACATTTACATGAAGTATAGTTTAATTAATCAATTAATTAATTGCTGTTTAATTTAATATTTGTACTCTGAAAAAAAGAAAGAAAAAGAACTTGTCATTAAGTGCATTTTATATTGGACTATTTAGTATTTAGTTTGACTAAATTGAAATAACACTCCCCACAGAACAAAAATGAGAATAAACAATTTTGTTTAATTGGTATTTTTGCTTGACACCAGAGTGACTGCTGTGCTGAGTTTGCTTTTCACCAAACATAGCGTTTGGAGTTCAGTCCAAAAAAGTCAGTTTTGGTCTCATCAGAACAACCCGATAACAACGGATCTTAGGACTGGGTCCTTTTCCACTGTGGATCCCCCTATACCAAAACACAGCCGTGCACTTTGTGCAACAGATGTCAAGCCTGAGCCCGCCAAGAGGCCAGCGCCATAGCTGAAGCCTGAGCCCAGTATCGTCCCAGTGCCTGAACCATTCAAGTTTGACCATGTGCATGAGCTGGCAACATCGTCTGTTCCAGAGGGATCACTAGTGATGTATGAGGGGATAGCGTAGAGCCCTGTCCTTTCAGCCAAGGCAGTTATAAGTGCGCTGAACTCAGCAGCTCTAATAGGGTTTGAGTAGATTTGCACCATACAAAGAGTTGTTGATGTCTCTGATGTTCCCGTCCTGCCTCCCACTCTCACTTCTTCTACTTGTTCCGAGTCAGCCAAGAGGGCCATCCCTAAGAAATCTGTCGTGTATCAGCCAGGAAGCCCTTCATCATGGTGCTTGGTGTTTTGTGGATCTGCCTCAGGTTGATGGTTCATCAGCTTGACCCTGGACTGTCGACCCATGTGGTCCTCCTAGAACCTCTGAGGCCATCACTCCACCATGGCTCCTCGCCCCTCAGCTCCACCTGGGACCATCGTCCCTCCAGCTCCGCCTTGGTCAGTTGTTGTTTTGCCATCGCCATGCACTTACAGGCCTTCGTCTATGACTCGTCCCTCCACCCCTTTGGCTCCATTGGGCTCAGTGAAGACAGGGCTCTGTTAATTCTAAATAAGAGCTTCTGTAGACGTCTGATAGAAATAAAGTCAATCTAGTTAGTTATAAGTGAATCTGGTAATGCTGTTTGTTGAGTTTAATCCTCCTCTGCTGAGATCTTGAGAGATTTAATGTCTTATTTATCTTCAGTTGATTTCATCTAAGGCTGTGGCTGAAGTCAATTGTAGATATTTTTCTTTCCTTCAGTGATTCTGCTTGTTAACAGCAGGTGTTCATCACTAATGCCAAGTCATCACTCAATTAATCACTTAATTATCTCATTAACTTCAACACTGCTTTAGCATTACTTTTTTAACATTCTGAATGTGGATTATATAAACAAATACCCAGTTTCACGGACAAGGCTTAAGCTAGTCCCAGACTATAATGTATATTTGAGCTGTTTTAACTGACAGCATATCTTAAAATATGTCAGTGCCATTGTTTTGTTTCAAGATTCACACCAGTTATGTTTTTTCTAAGGCACGTTTATAAAAGCTACTTAAATGTCCGAATTGAACTAAGGCCTAATCCTGCCTTAATCTAAACCCTGTCTATGAAACCAGCAGTGGGTTACACAAAACTACCCAACGCTGTCAAAATAACCCAACAGTCAGAACCCAGCAGTCTGGGTAAAAAAAATTACCCAACCAATTTTAGAGTGTTGTATCATTTCATCTGTCAAACATTTAAGTTTCAGACCATCAAACGAATACAGTTGCAATGCTATCATACTAACAGAGCATTCCCATTGAAATCACTGTGGGCACAGGAGCTTTATTAAGCTATGAAAGCAATGTTGCTTCATGTTTTAGCCCTGGTTGTGCCTGGTTCTTTTGGCAGGACAGTGTAGATGAGTGTAGATCCAGTGTTTGCCATGTTTGTAGAAGGCTAACGTTAGTATTGTCAGTAAGATTGACCAAAAACTACAATAATAATAATAATAATAATAATAATAACCCAGTAAAATGACCCAACTGGCTAAACCCAGTGATTGGGTTAAAATAATAACCCAGATTTTTTATAGTGTATATTTTGTTCTTTTCTTACTCTTGAGAAGAATGATAACTTTACCTGATCTGGTTCTGATCTTATTCCATATTTTAATTTCAGAGATGCCAGAGATAAGCTTCAGTCCAGATGATCCAGTGATCCGGATTCTTCTGATGGGCAGAAACGGTTCTGGGAAAAGCTCATCTGGAAACACTATACTGGGAGAAAAAAAGTTTAAAGTCCAAAAAACGTAAGAAGAAAAATGAAGCTGAAGTTTTTGAGGAAGTAACTCAGATCGGAGAGAATGGTGACAGAATGTGGAAGAAAGTTTCACTGTCAGTAACAAGAGAGAATCACACAGGCAGGAGTATGAAACATGAGGGAACGTTACTGCATGTTATCGTGATTGAAAAATTAACAGCTTTCAGTTGTTTATGTAAATGAGCTATAATAATATTAAATATATTAATTGTGAGCTTGAAACAATTAATTAGCAGAAGTTATCATACCACCACCTGCACGTGACGTCATTAACAGGGTTAATTTAGGGTTAGGTTAAATGCATGGTTGCAAGTTTCTAATTTATTGATTTAATTAAACCTGTTAATTTGCAAACATTATTTTGTTGTGTTCTGTTGACATAATAATGTTGATTATTATATCAACTTAATATTGAGTGTAAATTAAACAAAAAATTAAGTTGTAGTAACTTAATGAAATTGTCTTGAAAACTTTGGAAATTGGGCAGTGGATTTCAAGTTCACAGCATGCTTTGCATAGGACTGAATAAAGAGAATAAATGTTGAAATTAAGTGTTATTTTATGTGTTAATTAGTGAAGGGAAAGACCTGTTAGTGTTTAATGCTGTTATGTTTGACATTTAAAAAGTTTTTGTGGTTACTGAAGAGTAGACGACATGAATGTAGTAAACAATACATTGACCCTATAAGCAATAGCATTTAGCATGTTATGATATAGATTTGTTTCAAACATTCCGACACGCAAAGTGAAGCTGGAAAGAAAGTGAGGCATTGTTTTTCGTTTGATCATGTGCTTCTCTGAAAACAATACGCTCTCTGGCACGGAGCTTCATTAAAAAACTGTGCTGCGAACTCCATACACGCTTTGAAGCTTCAGTGTCACATCAACTCTACCCTTTAACTCTTTATAGTTTGTTGGATGAACACAATTTCAAAGTTACCAAAGCTCAAAATATGGATGCAAACGATTGTGTTAATTTTTTTTGTTGAGTCAACACATTATTTTTTAGCTGATTGAAATTAAAAACAATTTGGAATATCGTTGCCCCAAAAAGGTTGATTCATTGAAATCAATTTAATGCAATGCTGTTGAAATGTTTAGTGCATTAAACTTGAAATGTCATGTTTTTCAACAAATCAAAATAAACCTTTTTAGGCAAAGAGTTTCCATACATTTTTAAGTTCAATCAACTTGTTGGCTGAATTCAGGGTGATTAGGACACTTTTTGCCATTGAATTGACTTGTGTCCCAATCAACCTGAATTCACCCTATAGGCTTACAGTGTTCAGTGATGCATTGTATGGTGGTGTGTTACGTTGTTGTATGGGAAACGTGCCCCCAGCTCAGTTCTCAGCAGTGTCAGTACAGTCAAATCAGTAATATTGTTGAATACTCTTAAAGTTCTCTTCTGGCCAACAAACAAACAATGCATGATTATGATTCAGGCGCCATCACAAGTCAGAATTATATTTGTCATGTTCAGATTAATTAAGAGCATCTACAAATGCTGTAAAATAACACTGCTCTTAAAAAGGCAAGCATTTATTGAGAATATTGAGTAATTAAACAACACATTGATGTGATTTGATGTTTCTGCTGTAGTTTCAGGAGAGTCTCCAGCTGAAGATCCAGATGAGACTGATGTGGTTCCTGAGAGGAAAAACCAGATCAGACTGGTTCTGTTGGGAAAAACTGGATCTGGGAAAAGTGCCACTGGAAACACCATCATCGGCAGAAACGTGTTTGAATCCTCAGCCGGTTCAAAGTCTCAGACCAAACAGTGTCAGTCAGAATCTACAGTGAGGATGGGTAAAGAGATCTCAGTGATTGACACACCTGGACTTTATGGTACTGAACTCAATAATGAGGAGGTTATAAAAGAAATAGTGAAATGCATAACATACACCTCTCCTGGACCACACGCTTTTATTATTGTGATTAAAGTGGATCGATTCACTGAGGAGGAGGAAAACACAGTGGAGAAACTCAAAGAAGTGTTTGGAGAGAAAATAGTCAAACACACCATGATCATCTTCACTCACAAAGATCAGTTAGAGAAAAAAAATAAAAGCACTAAAGACATTCTACAGCACTGTGATCCAGATCTTCAAAAACCAATGACATGTTTGAGGAAACAGAGAAACACATTCAGGAGATTCAGAAAGTCAAACTACATGAGAAAGTGAGGCAGTACAAACTGAAGAACAAACGGGTCACTCGAACAGAATGGAAGATTTACTGGAGTTTAACAGAGGAGTCACGAGATGACAGTCAGGTTGAGAGTATTAATCTAATATGCAAATATGCTTCAACTGTCCATCTGGAGAGAAAATTCACAACAAACCCTGAATTCATTCCTATAGAAGAAATAAAGTCTATAATAATTAGGTTCATGCAGAAACTTGCAAAAGAGAGTATGTGTATAACGCAGTGAGAAAAGTCACTCACTGAAGCACCAGCAACCTTTTTCTTAAAACTTCATCTTGTAAGAATAATTGTTTGAAATCCTATATTGTGTGACCCTGATAGAAGAGAAGTGGATTAGTTATATCTGCATGGGTTCTTTAAGAAAACGGTCAGGTGACTAATAAAACCGTTGTTAAGCTAAGCCCCGCCTCCTGCACCAGATCGGGAAGCCTGATGAAACAGAAATGTTAATTTAAAAGGAAAATAAAAGCTTATTTTTTTATTTTTTTTTATTTTTTTTCAATAGTTTTCTACCAATTTGATTTTGTCTTTCTGGTCACTGGACACGCTTTCAAAATTTGTTTTGCTGTTTTGTCTCATTTCATTGCTGAATAACGACAATTGTGTTAATGGATCCATGTTTTTTGTGAGTGTGTTTTAATCAATGTCAAATTGAGTTAAATGCTGGTTTAAATGAACTGAATTTAGTTGATATGTTGTTTATTTAATGTCTAAGTTGAAAGAGAAGGGTAATATTTGAGCTAAAGCCCAGTATAGGTAATTTGTTTATAAAGGTACACATGTGTAATATGTAGTATTTTCATGTTTCTATTTTTTGTTAACTTTGTGTATATTGTTTCATTGGTGAATTATCTATTTTGCAGAAAGGACTTTTGATTGATTAAAAAGGATAAAACATTGTGTCACTTCATGGACTTTTATTTTATATTTCTTGTGTCTTGATGATTCTGGTTTCAGTTCTTGTGATTTACTGGCTGCCGGTAAAGTCCATATGCGAGTCTAGTTCAGGCGGAAAAGCATTCTCACCTTTGTTAAGCTTGTGGTGTTCCAGGACAAAAATGACCCGCCTACAAAAAACTGCTTATAAATCTCTTGTTACACGCTATTACCACCAAATATTGGGTTCAATCTTCATGCACCTCAGTGTTTTTAAGTGAATTGGCAAGACTGAACTTCTTCACTCAAACACTGAGGAGCATGAGCTCAGATCAATGAGACCTGTGATCAGCCAGATCCAAAAAGAAACACTAAACCTGTGCTAACTGAAGATGACAAAAACATTGAATTGCTGAGGTGTTGCGTTCATACATTTGAATGCATTTTCTTAAGCAAAGATCTTTCTCATGTGAAGTGAGCAGTATGTGTTGTGAAGGAGTGTGTGTGTGTGTGTGATGTTGTGCAGCAGCTGCGGCGCGTCTCTGATATTTAATACACACAACAGATGGACACACACATGCAGCATCACTGTCTGCTATTGTTTAACTAGCCAATGGGACGAGTGTGTGTGTGAGAGAGAGTTTAGACACGCGGTGTGTTCATCTCAAACTCAATCCACTCTCATCTGCTGCTCAGGTAACATACATTCACTCTCACTGTCTGTCTCTTCATGTGCTTGTTTTCTGCTGTTATGTGCGTGTTTGAATCTTGAATCTCACGATTAAAGATTACCCACGATGCCTCTGGCTGCCGCTGATGAGCCCATCTGCCCGAAGTTCCAGCCCAACATCTTCGACTCCACCCGCTGCCACGACTGCTTACGACAGAAACACCTGCACAACACCTGCAGCGGTGGCGAGCTCGTGCCCGAGCCGCGCGCATCTGCCGCGCACAGTGACGAGAAAGACACCAGCGCCAAGGTGAGACAGACAGACAGACAGAGGGTGTGACTGCATCAGGAAGAACTACACACAGATGCTCAAAGCTGCTGAGCAGAAACTCATGCAATTTACTGCACAACAGTGAAACTCTGCAGGGTGTGTTTGGGTTTCTCACAGTATCGTCTATAATAAGGACAGATGCAGTGTGTGATGATGCTGTAATAAGTTAGAGTAATTAATTCAAGTAATAAGGAGAGAGGATGATGCGCACGCACCTTCTCATTAATAATGAATGAAGGCAGATCGTTTTCTTCTCTCTGGCACCAGAGTAACACAATACATTCACAGAGAGACGTTAACTGCTAAAACCAGCTGAAAACTAAAACTGCCTTAACATACTGACAGAAACATATTAATAACCTTAAAAAGGAAAATATTTGAGTAGCTTTAGTCTAACAAATTTGTGTAGAGTCTTGTGAATGGGCAGCAGGCCATTGCTATCGGGTTGCTAAAGTGATCTGAGTGGTGTTTACCAGGTTGCTAGGGTGTTTTGGGTATTTGCTAGGTTCTGTTGGATTGTTGCTTAGGTCAGTGTTCACTTTTGGTGTGAATGGACCTTTACATTTGCCAAAAACTTTTTTTTTCTTAAAAACAAACAAACAAACAAGCAAGCCCAGCCCAGGTGAGAAAGAGTAACATAACAGTTACTTTCTATAAAAAGTAACTACATAACACAATTCATTACTTTTTAGGGAGTAACGCAATATTGTAACGCATTACTTTCTATAATAAGTAACTAAGTAATGCAATAAGTTACTTTTTAGGGAGTAACACAATATTGTAACACATTACTTTCTATAATAAGTAACTAAGTAATGCAATAAGTTACTTTTTAGGGAGTAACACAATATTGTAACGCATTACATTCTATAATAAGTAACTAAGTAATGCAATTAGTTACTTTTTAGGGAGTAACACAATATTGTAACACATTACTAAGTAATGCAATAAGTTACTTTTTAGGGAGTAACACAATATTGTAACGCATTACTTTCGATAATAAGTAACTAAGTAATGCAAAAAGTTACTTTTTAGGGAGTAACACAATATTGTAACACATTACTTTCTATAATAAGTAAATAAGTAATGCAATTAGTTACTTTTTAGGGAGTGACACAATATTGTAACGCATTACTTTCTATAATAAGTAAATAAGTAATGCAATTAGTTACTTTTTAGGGAGTAACAATATTGTAACACATTACTTTTTTATAATAAGTAACTAAGTAATGCAATAAGTTACTTTTTAGGGAGTAACAATATTGTAACACATTACTTTCTATAATAAGTAACTAAGTAATGCAAAAAGTTACTTTTTATGGAGTAACACAATATTGTAACACATTACTTTCTATAATAAGCAACTAAGTAATGCAAAAAGTTACTTTTTAGGGAGTAACACAATATTGTAACACATTACATTCTATAATAAGTAACTAAGTAATGCAATTAGTTACTTTTTAGGGAGTAACACAATATTGTAACACATTACTTTCTATAATAAGTAACTAAGTAATGCAATAAGTTACTTTTTAGGGAGTAACACAATATTGTAACACATTACTTTCGATAATAAGTAACTAAGTAATGCAATTAGTTACTTTTTAGGGAGTAACACAATATTGTAACACATTACTTTCTATAATAAGTAAGTAATGCGATTAGTTACTTTTTAGGGAGTAACACAATATTGTAACACATTACTTTCTATAATAAGTAAGTAATGCGATTAGTTACTTTTTAGGGAGTAACACAATATTGTAAAGCATTACTTTCTATAATAAGTAACTAAGTAATGCAATAAGTTACTTTTTAGGGAGTAACACAATATTGTAACACATTACTTTCGATAATAAGTAAATAAGTAATGCAATTAGTTACTTTTTAGGGAGTAACACAATATTGTAACGCATTACTTTCTATAATAAGTAACTAAGTAATGCAATTAGTTACTTTTTAGGGAGTAACACAATATTGTAAAGCATTACTTTCTATAATAAGTAAGTAATGCGATTAGTTACTTTTTAGGGAGTAACACAATATTGTAACGCATTACTTTCGATAATAAGTAACTAAGTAATGCAATTAGTAACTTTTTTAGGGAGTAACACAATATTGTAACATTACTTTCTATAAAAAGTAACCAGGGAGTAACACAATATTGTAATGTTACTTCTATAAAAAGTAACTAATGCAATTAGTTACTTTTTTGGGGAGTAACGCAATATTATAACGCATTATTTTTTAAAAGTAACTTTCCCCAACGATGGGCAAGGTGTTCTGGGTAAATGCTACATTCTACTGGGTGGTTTCTAGGGTGTTTTGGGTAATTAAGTTCTTTTGGGTGGTTGCTAGGTGCTATTGTTTGGTTGCTAACATGTTAATTGTTAGGTTCTATTGGGTGGTTGCTAAGGTGTTTTGGGTAATAGCTAGGTTCTGTCAGGTGGTTGCTAATGTGTTAATTGTTAGGTTCTACTGGGTGGTTGCTAAGGTGTTTTGGGTAATAGCTAGGTTCTATTGGGTGGTTACTAGGGTGTTTTGGGTGGTTGCCAGGGTGTTCTGTGTGGTTGCTAGGTGTTTTCTTCCTTTCTGGCATGAAAACAGTCCCACACCCTCTTCTGGTCTGTAGATTTGACTTGAGTTCCTCCTTCAATGTGTATCTGTAGGATTTTTTTTTTTCATGCTCAAATTTAAAACTTAGTACTAGAGGTTTCAGCACAGCACTATCAGCTCTAGTGATGACTGATCTAACATTACTAATGAAGCTCACTTTGATCCACTAGAACTGTAAAATAGTTAGATAAAAATGAAAAGAGATATGATGTAATCACGTTTATTATCTCAGAAGCGCTTGTTCATCCGTATTTGATGAATACTGATATTTCAGCTGCCGATTCTTCACTCATCTAAAATAATGATGAGCAGAAAAGCCACAAACCAGACCGAGTTACAGCTGTGAAACCCTAAACCAGTACAGTGTGTGTGTGTGTGTGTGTGTGTGTCTGTGATACTGCATGTGAAGTTGCTTCATTTCCTCAGAAATCTCCAGTTAACAGGACTGAAACATGATCTCATCTTAATTTATTAGGAGTAATACATGTCTATCAGTGATAAAGAACTGTGCGATGTCTTCAAAAATTTAAACAACCCCTTACATTACTAATGCAGAAACACTGGTTTAATATAAGATGGATTCACAGTAGATGCAGCATCATTCTGTTCTCATGCCTTAAAGTTCCATGAGAAAATCATAATGTAGCTGTAATGTGCTGCTTTCTGATTGGTTGTGTGTGTTCTGTCCACCAATCAGGAGGACTCAGATGTGCTGTCAGTGGTCAGCAGCTACTGTGATGTCAGCAGAGGGGGGCGGGGCTTTGAGGACAGCTCCCTCTGCATCTTGAGTCCCGACTGTGACCTGTATCTGTGTGACGGAGACGACGACCAAAGCTCGGACAGGTAAGACTGCTAAAGAGCCGTTGCATGTTATTCAGTCTTGAAATTAGATTGGCATGCTGAGTCTATGCTGTTGTTATGTTATTTATCCTGTATTATAAGTAGTTTTAAAACTTTGCATTGCATACTTTGCTCTAAGAATGTGTTTTGGGGACTTTGGGGGATAAAATCCATTTGTACTCTGTAGGTTGTGAGTGTGTTGAGTCCTGGCATCATTCTTTCCAAATACAACTTTCATCCCAGTCAGGGTGACGATTCTGTATACAGCAGCTCTGCCGGTCCAGAGCAATACTCCAGGCTCCTTCATCATCCTTCATCCTACCATAGAATGACCCGCTTGGATCCGCCACCTCACCGGACAAGCCCCCGTGGCTGGACGGAGGTGTCTCAGAGTCGCAGTGATGGTTTTGGGCAGTTCGGTTTTTCTCACGGTGAGGAAAACACCAATATCTAGTTACCAGTTGAGCAGCTTGTGGTGTTGTTCAGATAGTTAGAGTGGCAGTTTGAGGTGTCAGTTGGTGTCGGGTTCCACTGGGCTTTTCCTGAGTGCTGCGTCACGGTGCATGAGTGCAGTGTATCATTTCACATATTAACACAGGTCACGATCTTGTCTCTCTGTCCGCAGGCAGCGTGAAGGAACGGAGGGAACGAGAGAGTGGATATTTCTCTCTGGGAAGGGCTGCCGGTAGCAGAGCTCTCCGTGATCAGAGTCCCCCTGCTCCTTATCGGCATTCTGAAAGAGGGCATCCCCTGCCTAGCAACAAAAGCCCAGAACCCAAAGCCGCCATTCCATTTCGGAACCCAGATCTGGGCCTCCCCTCGGAAAGGAGAACCTCTGAGTTTCAGAATCCCGAGCAGCTCGCAGAAGACTATCCTCCCCAGTATCCTCCAGATCCGCTGGATCTCAGCGTGGAGGTTGAGGCCCTTGCTGGTCCCCGAGCGCTGAGTCCCACCCCTTTCAAACAAGCTGAATCGATCGGTGCCTCCAGTCGAAGAGGTGGACGAAATGCCCACACGTCTCCCTTACGGCAGCCGGGAACGCTCAACTCTTCCCAAAGAGGCTCTGGCCTCTCGCGTTCCTCCTCTCCCTCCCGTAGTACCTCCCCATTCAGACGGGCTGAGTCCAGCTCCTCTCTCAACACGGTCGGCTTTCGGTCTAGCATTGTTTCACGTGGACAAGATCGGGCAACGGTCAGTCCAGCACGAAACAGTTACTCCGGAGGCCTGCAGAAAAACCTCAAATCATTTGTGAGTACTGCAGGCACCGTCAGTAATGTTAGTAAGTCTCTGTCTTACATGGATCTGAGAGGCTCTTTACGGAAACCCGATACCAACAGCTCCTTCATTGGGTCTACAGAAAACCGTGGAAGCTTGTCCCCTTCCAAACGGACTTATGATGGTCCTGCTGTTAGGAAAACTGAAATGAAAAGCCCTTCATACGAGCGTGGTCATGACAGACAGAGTTCCTCCCCCTCAGTGGGCCGCTATGATTCAAGAAACCAGTCCCCTTCCAGACAGAGTTATGATAGTCCTGCTGTTAGGAAAACCGAAACGAAAAGCCCTTCATACGAGCGTGGTCATGACAGACAGAGTTCCTCCCCCTCAGTGGGCCGCTATGATTCAAGAAACCAGTCCCCTTCCAGACAGAGTTATGATAGTCCTGCTGTTAGGAAAACCGAAACGAAAAGCCCTTCATACGAGCGTGGTCATGACAGACAGAGTTCCTCCCCCTCAGTGGGCCGCTATGATTCAAGAAGCCAGTCCCCTTCCAGACGAAGTTATGGTGGTCCTGCTGTTAGGAAAACAGAGACGAAAGGCCCTTTGTATGAGAGCAGTCATGACAGACAGTTTTCTTCCTCCTCCTCAAAGGGCCACTATGATTCAAGAAGCCAGTCCCCTAAAGGGAGACTAGACACAAATGGCTCATCAAGTCAGATTCGGGAGGGTAGACGCAGTGCGTCTCCGGTCAGGAAGGGCTACGGAACGCCCAGCCAATCAGACAGAGGATCTATGTCTAATGGGTGGAGTCATGCCAGAAACAGCCCCTCCCCATCCAGGAAAAGTTATGAAATGCAAAGCCAAACCACTGTGAAGAAACCAGAAGCAAAGAGCTCCCTTCACAGCTACAACCGAGACAGCAGACACTCTTCCCCAATTAGAGGTCGACACCAAAACCCTGGCTCATCATCGCTTCGTAAGTCCGAAATGAGCCAGTCCTCATCAAACCGTGGCCCCAAGAGCCGCAGTCCCTCCCCCTTAAGGTGGGCAAATGACAACCCTAGCCAATCTCTTCCCCGCAAGGCAGAGAGTGGACGTAGTCCCTCTGTGTCTACACTGAGGTGTGACATTGCAGACCACATCCCTCTCAAGAACACTATGAGTGACAGAACTGGCTCCACCTCTTATGTAAGAAACTCCACAAGTAACCAATCACAGCATGATTCAAACCCTTCATCAGGCCGCTGGAGAGGCTCCACCCACTCTCTCAACAGCCAATCAGTCTCACGTAACTCCTCCCCATCACGACACAGTGGTGAGAAGAAACAAATCAGCTCCTTTCCAAAATCTGTCCCTGTTGCTTGGGAAACGCCACAAGACGGAAGCAAGAGGAGCAGCATGAGGCAGGTCCAAGAGGTGCAAAGCTCAATGCCTAACAACCGACGAGCACCGAGCCGACACAGAAGCCCCTCCCCTCCAGTCGAAAGACACACGTCTTCCCAAAGCTCCATGGACTCAGAGTCAAGTCATCTTTCTGCCGGGTCATCGGGTCTTAACCGGGAAGAATATGCCATGATGGCTGACCTTCCCAAGGTCAAAACAGTCTTCCATAGGGAGAGCCCAAGCTACCTGGGGAAGATCGAGAGCTGTCAGAAACGAGAAATTTCCCGCTACAAACCAGCCAGGTGGACAGAAAATGTTCGCTGTTCAACATGCGGTCTTCTCAATATAACACAATGTAAAAAAGAGTAGCAAAGCCAGGGCGTTTTTAGCAATGTTATCATAAATTCAGGATTAAACTGTAAATAATTCATAACACAGCAGTGAGAGCTCAAGGGCAGCTATCAAATTGGACCAAGTTTGAAATAAACTTGCATGTAACGGCCAGAGAATAAGGTTTTGAATCAGATTTCATATGGGTTTAGTCATATCTTCAGATGAGGGTCACACATGGTCACGAGCTAGCGACCCGGGTTAGCTGAATCTGTTTTTGTGTTTTTCTAGTCATTCCCAGAGCAAATCTCCTCACTCGGAATGGGACGAACTAGAGGATGAAAGAGACAGTGGTACACTATCGAGGGCTCACTCGTCCAGCTCCCTACACACACAGGTAAATACACGTCCTGTAACATTCACATGTCAATACTGAATATGATAGGCTAAGAATAAGTGATGTAAACCTATTTCTAATGGCCTGTTCACACCATAGATGATAACTATAATAATAACTATAATGTTTTATTAATTTTAATAATTGTTCTATCTCTACAAAAACAGTCAAGTCTAAACCACAACTATAATGATAATGTCACAGAGGAACAATTTCATTGGAATCACTTTCAGAGCAAATTTTCTGATGCCGATGACTGATAAAAACATTGACAGCCAATCATAATCCATCCTGCTTTAAAGAGATTGAGTATTTAGATACACTTAGATAAACACTTAGATAAACACAATGATATTGTCTGCTGGCGTGTACGTAAATATAGTTATTGTTATGGTTTTCATTATAATTATTGTTACAGATATCATTAGTTAGTTATCATTATAGTTATCATTACAGTTATTGTTATAGTTATCATTACAGTTATGGTTAGTTAGCTTTATAGTTATCGTTATAGTTAGTGTTATTGTTATCATTACAGGTATCGTTATAGTTATTACATTTATCGTTAAATATCTTTATAGTTATTGTTATAGTTATCATTTAGTTGTCATTGTAGTTATCGTTATAGTTATTGTTTTGTTATCAGTACAGTTATCATTAGTTTTCTTTATAGTTATCATTATCATTATTGTCATCCTTACAGTTATTGTTATAGTTACAACATGTTCTCCAACCAATACCTTTCATTTTAATGCATTGTTCCCCTTTATCTGCGTCATATTTTGGGTTTTGCGTAGCTCAACTGGCAGAGCATTGCAATATATAACAATATGCAATCATGTGATCATGCGATCGTGGGTTCGATCTCAGGGAATGCATGTGCTCATGAAGTGTACATTATGCACTATAAATAAGGGTAGGTTTAGGGGTGGGGTGGGTGTAGTCGTTAATAAAAAAATGAGTTTTTCTAAATGGAAATAGGACAAATGGTGTAAAACGCCCACACATTGCATTTAAATGAACACGCATTTTGATTAGTAACGACAGTCATACGTCATTTCATGACGACAGACGTAACACGACACTGTCATTATTTTTACGCCAGCTAGAGGGCGCAGGACTTTAAAACGTAAATATAGGTCGTAATAAGGTGCTTTTTTGAGGTCAGTAATTGTTTTTGAGGTAATTATTGTTACAGATATCGTTAGTTAGTTATCATTATAGTTATCATTGCAGTTATTGTTATAGTTATCATTACAGTTATGGTTAGTTATCTTTATAGTTATTGTTATAGTTATCATTACAGTTGTCGTTATAGTTATTGCAGTTATCGTTAGTTATCTTTGTAGCTACCATTATGGTTATTGTTATTGTCATCATTATAGTTATCGTTATAGTTATTGTTTTGTTATCAGTACAGTTATCATTATCATTATTGTCATCCTTACAGTTGTCAATATAGTTATCATGACAGTTATCGTTATAGTTAGTGTTATTGTTTTCATTACTTTTATCGTTTTAGTTATCATTACAGTTAGTATTATTGTTGTCATTGTAGTTATGTTATCATAATAATTGCCATCGTTGTTATCGTTCTTGGTGTTACAGGCTTAAAAGTGATTTAGGTCAGTAAGAAGTAATACATATATGGATTTTGCACTCATAGTGTACCAGAAACGATATATACCACCCACCCTCGTACTTTCGAATGGTTAAACCCAGCCAGCATGAGCAGGGTGGAGGACTGAGAGTATCTTATCCTCAAAGACATCAAAAACCAAACACTCAGTGTTTACACACACGTCTGCAGAGGTCCAAGAGCATTAACCTGTGTGTATTTCATCCATGTACTAACGCTGGTCTTTGACAGACAGCGAGCAGTCCGGCCGTGGAGCGGATACACCCGTCCAGATCATCAGGACAGAAGCAGGTACAGTCACAGATCCTGTCGGCCTGCAGGAACACTTGA